>NC_091314.1:15220378-15495378 GCF_038502225.1 Cherax quadricarinatus
AAAAATAGGAGAGGAGAGTTATTAAATGGAGAGTTAGAGGTATTGGGAAGATGGAGGGAATATTTTGAGGAATTGTTAAATGTTGATGAAGATAGGGAAGCTGTGATTTCGTGTATAGGGCAAGGAGGAACAACATCTTGTAGGAGTGAGGAAGAGCCAGTTGTGAGTGTGGGGGAAGTTCGTGAGGCAGTAGGTAAAATGAAAGGGGGTAAGGCAGCCGGGATTGATGGGATAAAAATAGAAATGTTAAATGCAGGTGGGGATATAGTTTTGGAGTGGTTGGTGCAATTATTTAATAAATGTATGGAAGAGGGTAAGGTACCTAGGGATTGGCAGAGAGCATGCATAGTTTCTTTGTATAAAGGCAAAGGGGATAAAAGAGAGTGCAAAAATTATAGGGGGATAAGTCTGTTGAGTATACCTGGCAAAGTGTATGGTAGAGTTATTATTGAAAGAATTAAGAGTAAGACGGAGAATAGGATAGCAGATGAACAAGGAGGCTTTAGGAAAGGTAGGGGGTGTGTGGACGAGGTGTTTACGGTGAAACATATAAGTGAACAGTATTTAGATAAGGCTAAAGAGGTCTTTGTGGCATTTATAGATTTGGAAAAGGCGTATGACAGGGTGGATAGGGGGGCAATGTGGCAGATGTTGCAGGTGTATGGTGTAGGAGGTAGGTTACTGAAAGCAGTGAAGAGTTTTTACGAGGATAGTGAGGCTCAAGTTAGAGTAGGTACCTGGAGTTTACCTGGAGGGAGTTCCGGGGATCAACGCAACCGTGGCCCGGTCTGTGACCAGGCCTCCTGGTGGATCAGAGCCTGATCAACCAGGCTGTTGCTGCTGGCTGCACGCAAACCAACGTACGAGCCACAGCCCGGCTGGTCAGGAACCGAATTTAGGTGCTTGTCCAGTGCCAGCTTGAAGACTGCCAGGGGTCTGTTGGTAATCCCCCTTATGTATGCTGGGAGGCAGTTGAACAGTCTCGGGCCCCTGACACTTATTGTATGGTCTCTTAACGTGCTAGTGACACCCCTGCTTTTCATTGGGAGGATGTTGCATCGTCTGCCAAGTCTTTTGCTTTCGTAGTGAGTGATTTTCGTGTGCAAGTTCGGTACTAGTCCCTCTAGGATTTTCCAGGTATATATAATCATGTATCTCTCCTGCCTGCGTTCCAGGGAATACAGGTTCAGGAACCTCAAGCACTCCCAGTAACTGAGGTGTTTTATCTCCGTTATGCGCGCTGTGAAGGTTCTCTGTACATTTTCTAGGTCAGCAATTTCACCTGCCTTGAAAGGTGCTGTTAGTGTGCAGCAATATTCCAGCCTAGATAGAACAAGTGACCTGAAGAGTGTCATCATGGGCTTGGCCTCCCTAGTTTTGAAGGTTCTCATTATCCATCCTGTCATTTTTCTAGCAGATGCGATTGATACAATGTTATGGTCCTTGAAGGTGAGATCCTCCGACATGATCACTCCCAGGTCTTTGACGTTGGTGCTTCGCTCTATTTTGTGGCCAGAATTTGTTTTGTACTCTGATGAAGATTTAATTTCCTCGTGTTTACCATATCTGAGTAATTGAAATTTCTCATCGTTGAACTTCATATTGTTTTCTGCAGCCCACTGAAAGATTCGGTTGATGTCCGCCTGGAGCCTTGCAGTGTCTGCAATGGAAGACACTGTCATGCAGATTCGGGTGTCATCAGCAAAGGAAGACAGGGTGCTGTGGCTGACATCCTTGTCTACGTCGGATATGAGGATGAGGAACAAGATGGGAGCGAGTACTGTGCCTTGTGGAACAGAGCTTTTCACCGTAGCTGCCTCGGACTTTACTCTGTTGACGACTACTCTCTGTGTTCCTTTAGTGAGGAAATTATAGATCCATCGACCGACATTTCCTGTTATTCCTTTAGCACGCATTTTGTGCACTATTACGCCATGATCACACTTGTCGAAGGCTTTTGCCAAGTCTGTATATATTACATCTGCATTCTTTTTATCTTCTAGTGCATTTAGGACCTTGTTGTAGTGATCCAATAGTTGAGACAGACAGGAGCGACCTGTTCTAAACCCATGTTCCCCTGGGTTGTGTAACTGATGGGTTTCTAGATGGGTGGTGATCTTGCTTCTTAGGACCCTTTCAAAGATTTTTATGATATGGGATGTTAGTGCTATCGGTCTGTAGTTCTTTGCTGTTGCTTTACTGCCCCCTTTGTGGAGTGGGGCTATGTCTGTTGTTTTTAGTAACTGTGGGACGACCCCCGTGTCCATGCTCCCTCTCCATAGGATGGAAAAGGCTCGTGATAGGGGCTTCTTGCAGTTCTTGATGAACACGGAGTTCCATGAGTCTGGCCCTGGGGCAGAGTGCATGGGCATGTCATTTATCGCCTGTTCGAAGTCATTTGGAGTCAGGATAACATCGGATAGGCTTGTGTTAACCAAATTTTGTGGCTCTCTCATAAAAAATTCATTTTGATCTTCGACTCTCAGTCTGGTTAGCGGCTTGCTAAAAACTGAGTCATATTGGGACTTGAGTAGCTCACTCATTTCCTTGCTGTCATCTGTGTAGGACCCATCTTGTTTAAGTTGGGGCCCAATACTGGATGTTGTTCTCGACTTTGATTTGGCATAGGAGAAGAAATACTTTGGGTTTCTTTCGATTTCATTTATGGCTTTTAGTTCTTCCCGCGATTTCTGACTCCTATAAGATACCTTTAGCTTGAGTTCGATGCTTGCTATTTCTCTGACCAGTGTCTCCCTACGCATTTCGGATATATTGACCTCTTTTAGTCGCTCTGTTATTCTTTTCCGTCGCCTGTAAAGGGAGCGCCTGTCTCTTTCTATTTTTCATCTACTCTTCCTTTTTCTTACAGGAATAAGCCTTGTGCATACATCGAGTGCCACCGAGTTAATCTGTTCTAGGCATACGTTGGGGTCTGTGTTGCTTAGTATATCTTCCCAGCTTATATCGGTTAGGACTTGGTTTACTTGGTCCCACTTTATGTTTTTGTTATTGAAGTTGAATTTGGTGAATGCTCCCTCGTGACTAATCTCATTATGTCGGTCTGGGGCTCCACGCATACATGTCTGAACCTCAATTATGTTGTGATCTGAGTATATTGTTTTTGATATGGTGACATTTCTTATCAGATCATCATTGTTAGTGAAGATGAGGTCTAGTGTATTCTCCAGTCTAGTAGGTTCTATTATTTGCTGGTTTAAATTGAATTTTGTGCAGAGATTTAAAAGCTCGTGTGAGTGTGAGTTTTCATCAGAGCTGCCTCCTGGTGTTATTACTGCAACAATATTATTTGCTATATTCCTCCATTTTAGGTGCCTTAAGTTGAAATCCCCCAGGAGCAAGATGTTGGGTGCAGGAGCTGGCAGATTTTCCAGACAGTGGTCAATTTTTAACAGCTGTTCCTGGAATTGCTGGGATGTTGCATCCGGTGGCTTGTAGACTACCACAATGACTAGGTTTTGGTTCTCGACCTTTACTGCTAAAACTTACAGTACATCATTTGAGGCATTTAGCAGTTCTGTGCAAACAAGTGACTCTGCAATGTACAGGCCAACCCCCCCCACTTTTGCCTGTTCACTCTGTCACATCTGTATAGGTTGTAACCTGGGATCCATATTTCGTTGTCCAAGTGATCCTTTATGTGGGTCTCAGTGAAAGCCGCGAACATTGCCTTTGCCTCTGCAAGCAGTCCACGGATGAAAGGTATTTTGTTGTTTGTTGCTGGCTTTAGACCCTGTATATTTGCAAAGAAGAATGTCATCGGACTGGTGGTATTGTTCGTACTGGTGGGGGATTTTTTCTCCGGCGTTAGTATCTGTATCTGTTGGTTTGGAGTGGAGGCCATCGACTGTGGTTCCACTCCAGGAATGACTGGATTTGGTGTACGATTTCTGCCATTTCCTGCCAGTTTTTTTTCCTTCCTGGCACTAAAAAACCTCTCCCTCTTGAGTGGCTGTGGCTACCCAGGTTTTCCCATGGCCTGGATGTTTTGTATCTTTTTGTACCCTTTAGATGGTGTGCCTGGCAATTTAAGTTATAGCACAGTCTTTCCTGTACTGAAGAGGTACACATTTCAGGGTGAAAAAGCTTACAGGAAGGGAGTTTGCATTTTCCTGTTGTCATATGGGCATGGCATTTTCTAGAGTGGTCATAGTTGCACGTTCCGTCTGTTTTTCCAGATTTCCCATGTCTGCAGATACCAAGTGCATAGTATGTGCACAGGCTTGGTTTCCGTTTGCCTTGGGTTTCTGTGACTGTATTCCCTGTTGGTGCATGTTTCCCTGTCTTATTCCTACCCTCCCTAGCACCAACAATGGAGCTCCCACCAGTTGTTTTTGGTAATATATCCTCACTATAGCTAGTGGAGTCCTCTTGTTTGCTATTTCCTGTGGTATTTCTAGTTTGCAATATTGGTTTTATCTTATCTTTGACTACACTTGTTTCTCCACTACGGCTCCTGTCCCCTATGAGGTTATTTATATGTATTCCTTCCTACGTATAATTCCCGACTACCTGGACAAAATCTCCAGCTTCACCATTACTGTCTCCCAGGACAGCACCTCCAGCTTCACCATTACTGTCTCCCAGGACAGCACCTCCAGCTTCACCATTACTGTCTCCCAGGACAGCACCTCCAGCTTCACCATTACTGTTTCCCAGGACAGCACCTCCAGCTTCACCATTACTGTCTCCCAGTACAGCACCTCCAGCTTCACCATTACTGTCTCCCAGGACAGCACCTCCAGCTTCACCATTACTGTCTCCCAGGACAGCACCTCCAGCTTCACCATTACTGTCTCCCAGTACAGCACCTCCAGCTTCACCATTACTGTCTCCCAGGACAGCACCTCCAGCTGGTGGCCCGGTGGCCTGGTGGCTAAAGCTCCCGCTTCACACACGGAGGGCCCGGGTTCGATTCCCGGCGGGTGGAAACATTCCGACACGTTTCCTTACACATATTGTCCTGTTCACCTAGCAGCAAATAGGTACCTGGGTGTTAGTCGACTGGTGTGGGTCGCATCCTGGGGGACAAGATTAAGGACCCCAATGGAAATAAGTTAGACAGTCCTCGATGACGCACTGACTTTCTTGGGTTATCCTGGGTGGCTAACCCTCCGGGGTTAAAAATCCGAACGAAATCTTATCTTATCTTATCTTATCTTTCACCATTACTGTTTCCCAGAACAGCACCTCCAGCTTCACCATTACTGTCTCCCAGTACAGCACCTCCAGCTTCACCATTACTGTCTCCCAGGACAGCACTATCAGCCCCACATTTACTGACTACCAGGACATCACCTCCAGCCTTACAGTTTCTGACTACATGGCCAGTATCAAGGGCAGTACCATTCAGCCCAGAATTTTAATGTTCCCATCTGTTGTAGAAAGCTTCCAGGTTGTCTATGAAAGCAGCTTTGATGTTATCCTCTTTTAATACCCTTGTGATTTTAGTCCACAGATTTTCCTCATTTGGGCATACCCAAAAACACTTCCCTGTTTTAATACTGCTTGTAGCTAGTTCTTGGATATCTGCACAAGGGGCGTGACACCAATTTCCACAAAAATGACAATTTATCCATGTGGAAGCCCGTTTGTTTGATTGACTGCAGACTATACAGATCTTCATAATGATTTGAGTGTTAGGTAAGACACGTATGCAACAGTTAGGTATCTTTATTTCGAAACGTTTCGCCTACACAGTAGGCTTCTTCAGTCGAGTACAGAAAAGTTGATAAAAGCAGAAGCAGAGGAGAAGTTGCAGAGATTGGTGGATGAATTTGGTAGGGTGTGCAAAAGAAGAAAATTGAAAGTGAGTACATGAAAGAATAAGGTTATGAGGATAACAAAAAGATTAGGTAATGAAAGATTGGATATCAGATTGGAGGGAGAGAGTATGGAGGAGGTGAATGTATTCAGATATTTGTGAGTGGACGTGTCAGCGGATGGGTCTATGAAAGATGAGGTGAATCATAGAATTGATGAGGGGAAAAGGGTGAGTGGTGCACTTAGGAGTCTGTGGAGACAAAGAACTTTGTCCTTGGAGGCAAAGAGGGGAATGTATGAGAGTATAGTTTTACCAACGCTCTTATATGGGTGTGAAGCATGGGTGATGAATGTTGCAGCGAGGAGAAGGCTGGAGGCAGTGGAGATGTCATGTCTTAGAGCAATGTGTGGTGTGAATATAATGCAGAGAATTCGTAGTTTGGAAGTTAGGAGGAGGTGCGGGATTACCAAAACTGTTGTCCAGAGGGCTGAGGAAGGGTTGTTGAGGTGGTTCGGACATGTGGAGAGAATGGAGCGAAACAGAATAACTTCAAGAGTGTATCAGTCTGTAGTGGAAGGAAGGCGGGGTAGGGGTCGGCCTAGGAAAGGTTGGAGGGAGGGGGTAAAGGAGGTTTTGTGTGCGAGGGGCTTGGACTTCCAGCAGGCATGCTTGAGCGTGTTTGATAGGAGTGAATGGAGACAAATGGTTTTTAATACTTGACGTGCTGTTGGAGTGTGAGCAAAGTAACATTTATGAAGGGGTTCAGGGAAACCGGCAGGCCGGACTTGAGTCCTGGAGATGGGAAGTACAGTGCCTGCACTCTGAAGGAGGGGTGTTAATGTTGCAGTTTAAAAACTGTAGTGTAAAGCACCCTTCTGGCAAGACAGTGATGGAGTGAATGATGGTGAAAGTTTTTCTTTTTCGGGCCACCCTGCCTTGGTGGGAATCGGCCAGTGTGATAAAATATATATATATATATATATATATATATATATATATATATATATATATATATATATATATATATATATATATATATATATATATATATATATATATATATGTCGTGCCGAATATGCAAAACTGGTCAATTAGCAAGAACTCATTTAAAATTAAGTCCTTTCTAAAATTTTCTCTTATACGTTTAAAGATATATTTTTTTCATTAATGTTGATGTAAAAATTTACAATTTTGCACCAAAAGGAACTTAGAAAACTTACCTAACCTTATTATAACAAGCGCAATTTATTTTAGCCTAGCCCAACTAAATATATTTTAGATTTGTTTACAATAAATTAATACTAAACAAACACAGTGAAATATATTTTTTTCGTTAGGTTCAGAATGATTTTGGCGAAATTATTGCATAAACAAATTTTCACTTGTCCTATATGGCAAGATGAGCGTTGCTATTTAAGCCAAGATCTCAAGTTCTGCCTATTCGGCACGACATATATATATATATATATATATATATATATATATATATATATATATATATATATATATATATATATATATATATATATATATATATATATATCCTAGGTAGTAGGTTGGTAGACAGCAACCACCCAGGGAGGTACTGCCGTCCTGCCAAGTGAGTGTAAAAAGGAATCCTGTAATTGTTTTACATGATGGTAGGATTGCTGGTGTCCATTTTTCTGTCTCATAAACATGCAAGGTTTCAGGTACGTCTTGCTACTTCTACTTACACTTAGGTTACACTACATATACATGTAAAAGCATATACGTATATACACACACCTCTGGGTTTTCTTCTATTTTTCTTACTAGTTCTTGTTCTTGTTTATTTCCTCTTACCTCCATGGGGAAGTGGAACAGAATTCTTCCTCCGTTAGCCATGCGTGTTGTAAGAGGCGACTAAAATGCCGGGAGCAAGGAGCTAGTAACCTCTTCTCCTGTGGATATTACAAAATGTAAAAGGAGAAACTTTCGTTTTATCTTTTGGGCCACCCCGCCTCGGTGGGATATGGCCGGTGTGTTAAAAGAAAGAAAGAATATATATACATAATTTGATAATTTAAAAATTGTGTTAGGCATGGGGCTGAAAGCCGGATTTAGCCTCTAAATCCAAGCCTGATTTTTGAGAGGCCCTTTCTGACTGTGAGGCCCTAATCCGTTGCTTTTTTAGCTTAAATATAAATCCGGCCTTAACATTACTAGATATTGTACACATACTGCATTCTACACATCTTAATAAACTTATATACATTTTTTCAACTCAGATTGTTTATCAGCTGACTAATAAATTCTAAGATTGTCTCCCCTCTTTTTAAAACCTATAAACTTATATATACTATATTTTTAGGTTGACGTAGAGGAGTGAGGTAGTGTGTGAGAGCAGCGGGAAGCTGTGATGGGTTCTCTAGGAGCAACAACCATACATCACGATTTCTTCTCCAGTCTGTGCAATGAACCATTTTGGGTGAGTCATCTTGATATTGTACGGGAAATCAAACATCTTTTGTGCAGGAAATGTTTGCAAAGATTTCTGAATGTGCTGAATACAGAAAGAAGTAGATCATGTAAGTTTATTTAGCTACAGGTTCACAATAGCACATTTATCATACATAGTAACATATGTAAATTACCTAGGATAACCCAAAGAAAAAGCCAGTGACTACTGGGGGTCCTTACTTATTAATTTGTTAGTTTAATATCTTCATTATGCACCCCATACCCATCCTGTGGGCGGTAGTCAAAAGATTACAGAGGTACATAATGAGTCCAAGGACTGGACTCTAAAGTTATGACAGCTGAACTAGTTACAAAGGTTATGAACTCCAGGTAGATCTGGTCACAATCTTGGCAAGTTACAAAGGTAATCAATCATCCTCACTCCTGTACATGGTTAATTACAAAATAATGAGCCACTGACACGTCCACACCCGGTCACAATTGTAATGAGTTATAAATACAAATATTAAGTGGATCATACACCCACATGAGCGCGCGCGCACACACATACACACACGAGGGCGCATGCACAGACACATGCACACGAGCGTACACACATACGCATATACACAAGCACGTACCCCCCCACACACACACACCATACACACACACACTATACACACACGCACACGCACACACACACATACACACACACACACACACACACACACACACACACACACACACACACACACACACACACACACACACACACACACACACACACACACACACACACACACACACACACACATGTTGCACTGTGTCCACCATATGCTGGACACAGTGCACACAACCGAGGAAGAAGTGAAGAGGCTTCTGAGTGAGCTAGATACCTCAAAGGCAATGGGGCCAGATAACATCGCCCCATGGGTATTGAGAGAGGGAGCAGAGGCGCTATGTGTACCCCTAACAACAATATTCAATACATCTATCGAAACAGGGAGATTGCCTGAGGCATAGAAGACAGCAAATGTAGTCCCAATCTTTAAAAAAGGAGACAGACATGAAGCATTAAACTACAGACCAGTGTCACTGACATGTATAGTATGCAAAATCATGGAGAAGATTATCAGGAGAAGAGTGGTGGAACACCTAGAAAGGAACGATCTCATCAACAGCAGCCAACATGGTTTCAGGGACGGGAAATCCTGTGTCACAAACCTACTGGAGTTCTATGACATGGTGACAGCAGTAAGACAAGAGAGAGAGGGGTGGGTGGATTGCATTTTCTTAGACTGCAAGAAGGCGTTTGACACAGTTCCACACAAGAGATTGGTGCAAAAACTGGAGGACCAAGCAGGGATAACAGGGAAGGCACTACAATGGATCAGGGAATACTTGTCAGGAAGACAGCAGCGAGTCATGGTACGTGGCGAGGTGTCAGAGTGGGCACTTGTGACCAGCTGGGTCCCACAGGGGTCAGTCCTAGGACCAGTGCTGTTTCTGGTATTTGTGAACGACATGACGGAAGGAATAGACTCTGAGGTGTCCCTGTTTGCAGATGACATGAAGTTGATGAGAAGAATTCACTCGATCGAAGACCAGGCAGAACTACAAAGGGATCTGGACAGGCTGCAGACCTGGTCCAGCAATTGGCTCCTGGAGTTCAATCCCACCAAGTGCAAAGTCATGAAGATTGGGGAAGGGCAAAGAAGACCGCAGACGGAGTACAGTCTAGGGGGCCAAAGACTACAAACCTCACTCAAGGAAAAAGATCTTGGGGTGAGTATAACACCAGGCACATCTCCTGAAGCGCACATCAACCAAATAACTGCTGCAGCATATGGGCGCCTAGCAAACCTCAGAACATCATTCCGACATCTTAATAAGGAATCATTCAGGACCCTGTACACCGTGTACGTTAGGCCCATATTGGAGTATGCGGCACAAGTTTGGAACCCACACCTAGCCAAGCACGTAAAGAAACTAGAGAAATTGCAAAGGTTTGCAACAAGACTAGTCCCAGAGCTAAGAGGTATGTCCTACGAGGAGAGGTTAAGGGAAATCAACCTGACGACACTGGAGAACAGGAGAGATAGGGGGGACATGATAACGACATACAAAATACTGAGAGGAATTGAAAGGTGGACAAAGACAGGATGTTCCAGAGATTGGACACAGTAACAAGGGGACACAGTTGGAAGCTGAAGACACAGATGAATCACAGGAATGTTAGGAAGTATTTCTTCAGCCACAGAGTAGTCAGTAAGTGGAATAGTTTGGGAAGCGATGTAGTGGAGGCAGGATCCATACATAGCTTTAAGCAGAGGTACGATAAAGCTCATGGTTCAGGGAGAGTGACCTAGTAGCGACCAGTGAAGAGGCGGGGCCAGGAGCTTGGACTCGACCCCTGCAACCTCAACTAGGTGAGTACAACTAGGTGAGTACACACACAGGGGCCAGGAGCTAAGACTCGACCCCTGCAACCACAAATAGGTGAGTACACACACACACACACACACACACACACACACACACACACACACACACACACACACACACACACGTAGTAATGCTTTATTTACAGCTAGCAAAGTCAGGGTATTTCTCCAGAATGGTCTGTAATATACCACTGTGGATAAAATACTTTGCCATTTCTTGAACATTTCTCAGTGAGTTGTCTCTAAATTCATTAATTTGATCGCACTCCAGTACATAATGACGCAAGGTGTGACAATAGTCCATCTGGCAAAGTTTACATTTCGTTTGGTCTACATCTGGTGGTGGTGATTTAACCTGCCAAAGATACTTGTAACCCAGCCGGAGCCGGGCGGTAGTGACATCCAAGAGTCTGCTTATTTTGTTGGATGCACCATAGACATGTGGTTTCTGCATGATGGACTGACTTGTGTCAATCTCCCTAAGTCTTAAGTCAATAAAGTTCAATTGAAGTTCTTTTCGTATTATTGCTCTCAAACTGTTAAGTGACAACCCAAAATTGTAATCTACTCCCTCTTTGAAAGCATACAGCTTAGCCAGTTCATCAGTTCTATCATGCATCTGAAGATGGAATCCACAGCATGTGCACTCTGACTCCACTGTCCACAATCTTACCATACCTATGTCTGGCTTCTGACACAAGCATGCCAAAATTTATACTTAATGAGTTGAGAGCATTTATGGATGACAGAGAATCAGTTACAATTAAAATGTCACCCTTAGATACATGGACGCATTTGAGTGCAAGGAGTATGGCAAACAGTTCTGTCTGAAGGGTAGAGGAGCAGTTATTAATGCGTGCTCCAGTTTCTTTATGAGAGCCATCACTCTGTATGACAACAGCATGGAAATAAATGGTATAAAATACCGACACAATGGCAATATAAACACAAATGCAGTATAATGTGATCCTTTATTGACTACGTTTCGCCCACACAGTGGGCTTTTTCAAGTCACAAACAGAACTGACTGTTTGTGACTTGAAAAAGCCCACTGTGTGGGCGAAACGTAGTCAATAAAGGATCACATTATACTGCATTTGTGTTTATATTGCCATGACAACAGCAGCACTACCAGCTGCACCAGTGGACTGGTGAACAGAACCATCAACGTAAATAATTTGTGAAAGAGTGTTCTGTGTGACTAAGTTATCAATACAGCTTAAGGTATCATGTTTGGCTTCAAGACGAAGCTTTGGTTGTGATTTAAGAAGAGTTTTGGGGGGAAATGGAAGAATGATAGTTTGGAATGGTGTAATATCCCATGGAGCAGGGAAGTGTCTCTGTTGCCTAACTTGACATAGATCATGTAGCTGGTTCATGCGGAGGTCGGTTCCAGTTTTTTCGATCCATCTGGAAGGATGTTCACCAGTGCTGAGGAAAGTTTGGAGGGCTTCTGTGCAGGGGTTTGAATGGGCTAACCTAAGCAACGTCCCAACAATTCCAAGAACAGCTGTTGAAAATTGACCACTGTCTGGAAAATCTTCCAGCTCCTGCCCCCAACATCTTGCTCCTGGGGTATTTCAACTTAAGGCACCTAAAGTGGAGGAATATAGCAAATAATGTTGTTGAAGTGATAACACCAGGAGGCAGCTCAGACGAGAACTCACACAAAACACAAGCTTTAAAATCTCTGCACAAAATTCAAATTAAACCAGCAAATAATAGAGCCTACTAGACTGGAGAATACACTAGACCTCATCTTCACTAACAATGATGATCTGATACGAAATGTCACCATATCAAAAACAATATACTCGGATCACAACATAATCGAGGTTTAGACATGTATGCGCGGAGCCCCAGACCGACAAAATGAGATCAGTCACGAGGGAGCCTTCACCAAATTCAACTTGAATAACAAGAACATAAAGTGGGACCAAGTAAACCAAATCCTAAACTATATAAGATGGGAAGATAGACTAAGCAACACAGACCCCAACTTATGCCTAGAACAGATTTACTCCGTGGCACTCGATGTATGCTCAAGGCTTATTCCTTTAAGAAAAAAGAGGAGTAGATGTAAAATACAAAAAGAGACAGGCTCTCCCTTTACAGGTGACGGAAAAGAATAACAGAGCGGCTAAAAGAGGCCAATATATCTGAAATGCGTAGGGAGACACTGGTCAGAGAAATAGCAAACATCGAACTAAAGGTAAAGGAATCTTATAGGAGTCAGGAATCGCGGGAAAAACTAAAAGCCATAAATGAATTCAAAAGAAAACCAAAGTATTCCTTTTCTTATGTCAAGTCAAAGTCGAGAACAACATCCAGTATTGGGCCCCTACTTAAACAAGATGGATCCTACACAGATGACAGCAAGGAAATGAGTGAGCTACTCAAGTCCCAATATGACTCGGCTTTTAGAAAGCCGCTAACCAGACTGAGAGTCGAAGATCTAAATGAATTTTTTAAGAGAGAGCCACAGAATTTGGTAAACACAAGCCTATCTGACGTTATCCTGACGCCAAATGACTTCGAACACGCTTTAAATGACATGCCCATGCACTCTGCCCCAGGGCCAGATTCATGGAACTCCGTGTTCATCAAGAACTGCAAGAAGCCCCTATTATGTGCTTTTAACATCGTATGGAGAGGGAGCATGGACACTGGGGTCGTCCCACAGTTACTAAAAACAACAGACATAGCCCCACTCCACAAAGGGGGCAGTAAAGCAATAGCAAAGAACTACAGACCGATAGCACTAACATCCCATATCATAAAAATCTTTGAAAAGGTCCTAAGAAGCAAGATCGCCACCCATTTAGATACCCATCAATTACACAACCCAGGGCAACATGGGTTTAGAGCAGGTCGCTCCTGTCTGTCCCAACTACTGGATCACTACAACAAGGTCCTAGATGCACTAGAAGACAAAAAGAATGCAGATGTAATATACACAGACTTTGCAAAAGACTTCGACAAGTGTGATCATGGCGTAATAGCGCACAAAATGCGTGCTAAGGGAATAACAGGAAAAGTTGGTAGATGGATCTATAATTTCTTCACAAACAGAACACAAAGTGTAGTAGTCAACAGAGTAAAGTCTGAGGCGGCTACGGTGAAAAGCTCTGTTCTGCAAGGCACAGTACTTGCTCCCATCTTGTTTCTCATCCTCATATCTGACATAGACAAGGATGTCAGCCACAGCACCATGTCTTCCTTTGCAGATGACACCCGAATCTGCATGACAGTGTCTTCCATTGCAGACACTGCAAGGCTCCAGGCGGACATCAACCAAATCTTTCAATGGGCTGCAGAAAACAGTATGAAGTTCAACGGTGAGAAATTTCAATTACTCCGATATGGTAAACATGAGGAAATTAAAACATCAGAGTACAAAACAAATTCCAGCCACAAAATAGAGCGAAAAACTAACGTCGAAGACCTGGAAGTGATCATGTCGGAGGATCTCACCTTCAAGGACCATAACATTGTATCAATCGCATCTGCTAGAAAAATGACAGGATGGATAATGAGAACCTTCAAAACTAGGGATGCCAAGCCCATGGTGACACTCTTCAGGTCACTTGTTCTATCTAGGCTGGAATATTGCTGCACACTAACAGCACCTTTCAAGGCAGGTGAAATTGCTGACCTAGAAAATGTGCAAAGAACCTTCACGGCGCGCAAAACGGAGATAAAACATCTCAATTACTGGGAGCGCTTGAAGTTCCTGAACCTGTGCTTCCTGGAACGCAGGTGGGAGAGATACATGATTATGTGCGCAACAGTTAGGTATCTTTATTTCGAAACGTTTCGCCTACACAGTAGGCTTCTTCAGTCGAGTACAGAAAAGTTGATAGAAGCAGAAGAGACTTGAAGACGATGTAATCAGTCCATCACCCTTAAAGTTTTGAGGTGGTCAGTCCCTCAGTCTGGAGAAGAGCATTG
The DNA here is from genome assembly GCF_038502225.1 of Cherax quadricarinatus. Classification (NCBI taxonomy): domain Eukaryota; kingdom Metazoa; phylum Arthropoda; class Malacostraca; order Decapoda; family Parastacidae; genus Cherax; species Cherax quadricarinatus. The sequence goes on from NC_091314.1 coordinate 15,234,977, forward strand.
TTCTACTAGTGACCTGTCTCACCTCCTGGCACTATATAAATCTCCATCCTGTCACTTCAACTCCATATTGTTTCAAACTTTGGAACAATGCTCTTCTCCAGACTGAGGGACTGACCACCTCAAAACTTTAAGGGTGATGGACTGATTACATCGTCTTCAAGTCTCTTCTGCTTCTATCAACTTTTCTGTACTCGACTGAAGAAGCCTACTGTGTAGGCGAAACGTTTCGAAATAAAGATACCTAACTGTTGCACATGTGTCTTACCTAACAATCTGTCGGTATTTTATACCATTTTAATGTTCAATCTGTCAGACACTGCAACACAAGGGTATCTTGGTACAGACCTGGAATCAACTTCGACTACCTCTACAAGTGAGAGCGGCTGGATTTGAGAGGGACCTGACATCCCAACATCTGCGTTCTACTAGTGACCTGTCTCACCTCCTGGCACTATATAAATCTCCATCCTGTCACTTCAACTCCATATTGTTTCAAACTTTGGAACAATGCTCTTCTCCAGACTGAGGGACTGACCACCTCAAAACTTTAAGGGTGATGGACTGATTACATCGTCTTCAAGTCTCTTCTGCTTCTATCAACTTTTCTATACTCGACTGAAGAAGCCTACTGTGTAGGCGAAACGTTTCGAAATAAAGATACCTGACTGTTGCACATGTGTCTTACCTAACAATCTGTCGGTATTTTATACCATTTTAATGTTCATACATGATTATATACACCTGGAAAATCCTAGAGGGACTAGTACCGAACTTGCACACGAAAATCACTCACAACGAAAGCAAAAGACTCGGCAGATAATGTAACATCCCCCAGTGAAAAGCAGGGGTGTCACTAGCACGTTAAGAGAAAACACAATAAGTGTCAGGGGCCCAAGACTGTTCAACTGCCTCCCAGCATACATAAGGGGGATTACCAACAGACCCCTGGCTGTCTTCAAGCAGGCACTGGACAAGCACCTAAAGTCGGTACCTGACCAGCCGGGCTGTGGCTCATACGTTGGATTGCGTGCAGCCAGCAGTAACAGCCTGGATGATCAGGCTCTGATCTACCATGAGTCCTGGTCACAGACCGGGCCGTGGGGGCATTGACCCCCATAACTCTCTCCAGGTAAACTCCAGGTAAGCATATTGACTCCAATAAGGATATATCTTTCAGTAACACGATCGCTATTGCTTGAAATATTAAGTTCTTTCCGCATATTTAAAATTTTGACAGTACGAGAGCATCCCAGGATGATCCTCATTGCTTCGTTTTGCAGTTTTTCCAGCCCTTCAAGCTTCCAGTCAGACACGAGAGCAAGTAGTGGCGCAGCATAATCAACCAATGATCTAATATAAGCGAGATACATCATTTTCACAATTTTAACATTAGACCATACCTGGGATGAAAACCTGCCACAACTCTAAGTGCTCTCAGGCTTTCTTTGTATTAGCGACAAAGTCTCGTTACAACAGGTCCAAGCAGTGGAGCCTCAAAGCCTAGATACCTGTATCTGCTTACATACTCTAGAAGAGACCCATCATGCAATTGGATCTGACGAACTGTGCCTCTCTGTCGAGGAGGACGCCTATTGAGTATCTTTGTTTTATCAGTAGAGATTATCAACCCCAGGTCCTGACACGAGGCTAGTACATGGTTAAGAATGTTTTGGGTGTTGGAGAATCCGGTGGTGTGAATCATTATATCATCAGCGAAACTAATCATATAATGATGGGGTTGGCTAGGCATAGCATTAAGTAAGACATTAAGTAGAATATTGAATAGGGTGGGACTGAGCACACCTCCCTATGGGGTTCCTAATTCAAAATCTTTAGTTACACTTCTATGTCCCTGGAACAACACAGACGACTTTCTGTTGGACAGGTAACCTTTAATCCAGCAGAGAAGCCATCCTCCAATATCCATTCTAGCAAGTTCACTAATGATTACATGTCGGTTGGCTACATCAAAAGCGGATTTAAGGTCAAGGAAGGTAGTGTATTAGCTGTCAGTGTGCAGAGTGAGAAAGGTGGTAATGCAATGATGCACACTCTTTCCATGCATGAAGCCATGCAACCGGGAAGACAAAAATTGCTTAATTCTGTGCATAAGACGATTAAGAATCATCCTTTCGAATGTTTTACACAAACAGCTAGTAAGGGATATTGGGCGAAATGAGTTTTGTTGATTAGGCTTCGGAATGGGAATAATGAGGCTGTTGGTCCATGATTTAGGGAGCTCCCCAGTGACATAGCTCATGTTATATAATTCAAGTAAAGAATTACCTGGTACTCGACACAGCAATCTGAGTATGTTGTAAGTAATACCATCCTCACCAGGTGACGTGGAGTTGCCCTTAGTTAGTGCTGCATCAAGTTCAAAGTTAGTGAAAGGAAAGTTACAGTCATCTTCCTTGCTGAGCATAAAACAAATCAGTCTCCCTTGCATCACATTTGTCCATTAATTTCGCCTGTGTGGTACTGGGAAGATTGTCATAGCTAGATGTAGCAGCCCAAGCATTGACTAACTCATTCGCCCTATGCAAGGGATGAGGATGCGCGATCTGTCCAGTTCTGTTACCCTTAATTCTATTTATGTCCCTCCATGTCCGGCTTAGTGGGGTGTGAGCATTGAGACCATTGACAAATTGTTCCCAGTCTGTTTGCCGCAGTTCTGTCATACGCTCTCTGGCAGCAGCAAGGGCAGTTAGGAAGAGGCTCAGCATTTCAGGGGTACGATGGTTTCTATAGGTTTGGCCTAGTCTGCGAGCAGTGCGTTTCAATGTTCGAAGATTAGGATCATTGTAATAGGTATGGTTTTTATAAGACTTATGATTATTATGGAAGTTAGATGGGTTTACATTACCATGAGGTTTCAGAGGCGGCTCTAAGCAGTTCTGAATACTGCTCACAAGGTCATTGTTAAAAGTCTCGACAGAGGTGCACTCATAGGAATTATACCAGTCAGTCACATGTGCAACAAAGTCATCATGCTGATCAGGGGAAACATTAAAACGTTTCCGTTTGAATATCCTACCAGGGAGGATAGTATTACCAATATCTAGAGATATGGGAAATATGGGAAATGATCTGATGATATATTTGTTACAATGGAAGACTCGCAGCTGGCAGAAGTAATGTTGAAGCCCAGACATAGATCAAGGACGCCTCCATAGATATGTGTGGGTTCAAGGCCCACAAAGCACCAGTAGATCTTCAAAGCTTTGCAGTAGCCACTGTATTAAGCCCACAAAGCAATGCATTAGGCCTGAAGTTTAAGATACGATGTGACCCACAGAACGTTACACAGATAACTCAAACATAAGAGAGAGGAGCTTACGACGATATTTTGGTCCGACTTGGACAATTTACAAAGTCGACACCAAAGGTTTGAGACTAAGACGTTTCTGCAGGGTCCATAAAGACCCCGCAGGTAAGCGTCTTAATTTCAAACCTTCGGTGTCGACTTTGTAAATGGTCCAAGTCGGACCGAAATGTCGTCGTAAGCTCCTCTCTCCTATGTGCGGGTTATTTGTGTGTTGTTCCAGTTATGGTATCGTGCCTTTTTGTTCTCCACAGAATGTGAGTGCAGCGTGGAACACAGAGGTACCAGACTTTGGAAGGTGTCTTGAGAGAACAGTGCTGGTGTGGGCTCCATGTGCTCTCCTCTGGATAACCAGCCTATTTTACCTTCCCTCCCTCAACCGAAGACCTAAAGACTTGGTGCCATGGTCAGCCCTCAGCTACACTAAGGTGGTGAGTAGTCCATATTTTTTTATAACGCAACAGAGATCATTTTGAGAAGCCGCTAAGGCCCGCCCGTAGTGGATGACCGACAGATCCCAGTGACGGAATATTTTATATATCTGTCGGTTTGAGGTCGCCTATGATACTGATTCTGTTTCACAGTCGTGACATTCCAGTCACACCATAATGCACCTTTCCAGAATTACACACTGACATCATTCCACAAACACTAGTATCACTGTTGTACACATGGGGAAGTGCTAAATAAATCCTTAGTCGTACAGTGCCAGGCGAATGAAAGGCAATCAGAACTGATCCAGGGAAGAGTATCAAGGATCCTCCCCCCTGGTTGAAGGTCAGTGACTTCAAAAGTCATCCGGATAGAGACCCCATCCACTTCTTCCATTATTATTATAATCCTGGGGGGAGCGCTAAACCCGTATTGATTATACAGCGTCTGCAGGGGAGGGATTGAAGGTATTCAGGCTTACCTCAGGGAACTGGAGCACAGATCTAATTCCCTAGATCAAGAGCCCCTCACCAGCGTCCAGGAACCTCCCTTGAGGGGTCCATCTCTTTCAGATGGTGTCTGTGTTGATGCTGGTGACGGTGGGTGTGGAGGTGGTGTGGTCGTGGGTTGAGAGACGCCTGGTCCTGGTCCCTGCAGACTACCTGGCCTCTGTCGCCCTCCTTCTTACACAGGTTAGTTGCTTTATTAAGTTTAAAGCCTATCGGCTATACGAAGATTTTTAAAGTTGCATGTCACCCGAACCTCACCAGTCATTGATGCTAAATTTAATATCTAACAGGAATTAAAGTAAACTCTAAGTGTAGATTTACTAAAAAATACATCCCTCTTAAGTGTTTATATATATACACACTGCTACTGTCGGTGCATATACATCACGATATACAATACTACTCAGATTTTATATACAAAGTGACAAAGGTAAACTATAATTGCTATAGATATTAATCTTATGCAGAAACAGTCAAATTAGCCGAACTTCTTGAATAAAAAATAATTTCGAAAATTTAATCTTATTCACTGATAGATTTTTATAAAATAACGTTTTAGGCCTTGATAAATTCACTTTAATCCTGCCAAGCCTATCTTAGGTCAGCCTAAATTATTATTTAATGTCAGTAAATATATTATTTTTGTAATGTTTAAACTAGTTTTTATAGTTTAACAACACTGAATTTTCATTAAGTTTGCTGCCGCATTAGCCTAGTCGGCAAGTACGTACGTACGTACGTACATACACACACACACACACACACACACACACACACACACACACACACACACACACACACACACACACACACACACACACACACACACACACACACACACACACACACACACACACACACACAAGTTTGCAACAAGACTAGTCCCAGAGCTAAGAGGTATGTCCTACGAGGAGAGGTTAAGGGAAATCAACCTGACGACACTGGAGGACAGGAGAGACAGGGGGGACATGATAACGACTTACAAAACACTGAGAAGAATTGACAAGGTGGACAAAGACAGGATGTTCCAGAGATTGGACACAGTAACAAGGGGACACAGTTGGAAGCTGAAGACATAGATGAATCACAGGGATGTTAGGAAGTATTTCTTCAGACACAGAGTAGTCAGGAAGTGGAATAGTTTGGGAAGCGATGTAGTGGAGGCAGGATCCATACATAGCTTTAAGCAGACGTACGATAAAGCTCATGGTTCAGGGAGAGTGAGCTAGTAGCGACCAGTGAAGAGGCGGGGCCAGGAGCTTGGACTCGACCCCTGCAACCTCAACTACGTGAGTACACACACACACACACACACACACACACACACACACACACACACACACACACACACACACACACACACACACACACACACACACACACAAAACTCAGGAAAATAAAGAGATTAGCCGAAGAGCCAGAAACAAATATGCACAGATAAGAAGGGAGGCTCAGCGGCAATACGAAAATGACATAGCATCGAAAGTCAAGACTGACCCGAAGCTGTTGTACAGCCACATCAGGAGGAAAACAACAGTCAAGGACCAGGTAATCAGACTGAGGAAGGGTGATGGGGAATTCACAAGAAACGACCGGGAGGTATGTCAGGAGCTCAACACGAGATTTAAAGAAGTATTTACAGTGGAAACCAGTAGGACTCCAGGAAATCAGAACAGGGGGGTGCACCAGCAGGTGCTGGATGAGGTACATATAACCAAGGAGGAGGTGAAGAAACTGCTATGCGAACTTGACACCTCAAAGGCAGTGGGACCAGACAACATCTCTCCGTGGATCCTTAAAGAGGGAGCAGAGATATTGTGTGTACCATTAACAAAGATCTTCAACACATCATTTGAAACTGGGCAACTCCCCGAGGTATGGAAGATGGCAAATGTAGTCCCAATTTTTAAAAAGGAAGACAGACATGAGGCACTAAACTACAGACCTGTATCACTAACGTGTATAGTATGCAAGGTCATGGAGAAGATCATCAGGAGGAGAGTGGTGGAGCACCTGGAAAGAAACAAGTGTATAATTGACAACCAGCATGGTTTCAGAGAGGGAAAATCCTGTGTCACAAACCTACTAGAGTTTTATGACAAGGTGACAGAAGTAAGACTGCAAGAAGGCCTTCGACACAGTTCCTCACAAGAGGTTACTGCAAAAGCTAGAGGATCAGGCACACATAACAGGAAAGGCACTGCAATGGATCAGAGAATACCTGACAGGGAGGCAACAACGAGTCATGGTACGTGACGAGGTGTCAGAGTGGGCGCCTGTGACAAGCGGGGTTCCACAGGGGTCAGTCCTAGGACCTGTGCTGTTCTTGGTATATGTGAATGACATAACAGAAGGGATAGACTCAGAAGTGTCCTTGTTTGCGGATGATGTGAAGTTAATGAGAAGAATCAAATTGGATGAGGATCAGGCAGGACTACAAAGAGACCTGGACAGGCTACAAGCCTGGTCCAGCAACTGGGTCCTTGAGTTTAACCCTGCCAAATGCAAAGTCATGAAGATTGGGGAAGGGCAAAGAAGACCGCAGACACAATATAGTTTAGATGGCCAAAGTCTGCAAACCTCACTCAAGGAAAAAGATCTGGGGGTGAGTATAACACCGAGCATATCTCCTGAGGCGCACATCAATCAGATAACTGCTGCAGCATACGGGCGCCTGGCAAACCTACGGATAGCGTTCCGATACCTCAGTAAGGATTCATTCAAGACTCTGTATACCATTTACGTCAGGCCCATACTGGAGTATGCAGCACCAGTTTGGAATCCACACCTAGTCAAGCACGTCAAGAAATTAGAGAAAGTGCAAAGGTTTGCAACAAGACTAGTCCCAGAGCTACGGGGATTGTCCTACGAAGAAAGGTTGAGGGAAATCGGCCTGACGACACTGGAGGACAGGAGGGTCAGGGGAGACATGATAACGACATATAAAATACTGCGCAGAATAGACGAGGTGGACAAAGACGGGATGTTCCAGAGATGGGACACAGACACAAGAGGTCACAATTGGAAGTTGAAGACTCAGATGAATCAAAGTATTTCTTCAGTCATAGAGTAGTCAAGCCGTGGAATAGCCTAGAAAGTGAAGTAGTGGAGGCGGGAACCATACATAGTTTTAAGGCGAGGTATGATAAAACTCATGGAGCAGAGAGAGAGAGGACCTAGTAGCAATCAGTGAAGAGGCGGGGCCAGGAGCTATGACTCGACCCCTGCAACCACAAATAGGTGAGTACAAATAGGTGAGTACACACACACACACACACACACACACACACACACACATTACCTTTAAGTGACATCATTTTTTTGTCCTGGAAAATAATTTCATAAACCTGTTAATAAATTTTGTGACTGAAGGGTCTTCAAGTGACACTTGTGGTAGTGGGAAGGAAACATGGCGAGCGAAACAGCGTTGTACTATTTTTGTTCTGGTTGTTGATGGTAATGTGTGGACTACCACGGCTCTACACTACTATCACCTACACTGTGAATGGGGTAAGTTATCACTCTCAGATATGTCATTATAATCTGTACCAGCGTAAGTTATCTTAATCTCCCATTATCATTATCATCATTCCTCCCCTTTCCCCATCTCGACGGGTTTAGAAGTTCCCCATAAACATAAGAATAAGAATAAAAATTCAATTTGATGCAGTACCCCCTTCTTTATTGTGGAATAGACGAGTTCTCCATGGGGAAGTGGAGAAGAATCCTTCCTCTGTAAATCATGTGTGTCGTGGGGAGTGGAGAAGAATCCTTCCTCTGTAAGTCATGTGTGTCGTGGAGAAGATTCCTTCCTCTTTAAGTCATGTGTGTCGTAGGGAGTGGAGAAGAATCCTTCCTCTGTAAGTCATGTGTGTCGTGGGGAGTGGAGAAGAATCCTTCCTCTGTAAGTCATGTGTGTCGTGGGAAGTGGAGAAGAATCCTTCCTCTGTAAGTCATGTGTGTCGTGGAGAAGAATCCTTCCTCTGTAAGTCATGTGTGTCGTGGGGAAGTGGAGAAGAATCCTTCCTCAGTAAGTCATGTGTGTCGTGGGGAAGTGGAGAAGAATCCTTTCTCTGTAAGTCATGTGTGTCGTGGGGAGTGGAGAAGAATCCTTTCTCTGTAAGTCATGTGTGTCGTGGGGAAGTGGAGAAGAATCCTTTTTCTGTAAGTCATGTGTGTCGTGGGAAGTGGAGAAGAATCCTTCCTCTGTAAGTCATGTGTGTCGTGGGGAGTGGAGAAGAATCCTTTCTCTGTAAGTCATGTGTGTTGTGGGGAGTGGAGAAGAATCCTTTCTCTGTAAGTCATGTGTGTCGTGGGGAGTGGAGAAGAATCCTTTCTCTGTAAGCCATGTGTGTCATGGGGAGTGGAGAAGAATCCTTTCTCTGTAAGTCATGTGTGTCGTGGGGAGTGGAGAAGAATCCTTCCTCTGTATGTCATGTGTGTCGTGGGAAGTGGAGAAGAATCCTTCCTCTGTAAGTCATGTGTGTCGTGGGGAGTGGAGAAGAATCCTTCCTCTGTAAGTCATGTGTGTCGTGGGGAGTGGAGAAGAATCCTTCCTCTGTAAGCCATGTGTGTCATGGGGAGTGGAGAAGAATCCTTCCTCTGTAAGTCATGCGTGTTGTAAAAGGTGTGAAAATTTGTGTGGACTGCCTCCAAGTGAGTCGCCTACCTTGGCAAACTCTGTTGACACCGATCTCTGAGGTGGGTACCTCAGCCTCACAAGTGGCTTATAGGACAGATTTTCACAAATGATTGATGTTGCAAGAAACTCGCCTGCATGCACGTATAAAGGACTAACTTACTTGGTGTTGCAGCATATATTCTGATCTTCAACTTTCCTAAGCTTAGCTTTAGCCCCTTTGGACTTCCCCTCAGAAACCACGTGCAACCGGGAGCCTGAATTCCTGCAATATTCAATCATTATTAGTGACCTGCCTGCACCTCAGAAATTCCTATATCCAAGGGGGTGTGTATCCCCTAGTATAACTATGCAGACACGGACACTAGCTTCCAGACTGACAAGAGACACTGGTACTTACTGGGCATGCACTGCCTGCTGCACAAAGGGCCTACAGATCAACTCACTCACAATTCTTCCCAGACACTGGCCAGAAATCTACGAGATTAAGTGGAGGTCTTGTCTTACTGTATAGGCCTGATGGAGGTCATCTACGGTACATCGAGGTGCCTCTACCAGATTTCCTCAGGTCTCAAATGTGAAGACACGTGGGGGGCGCCGTCTGCTGATCACGGCACGTCTTGTCCAGTTGGTGTCTGTCTTAAGAAGGATGCTATTGTGTCTTTGAGACCCGCGCCTCGTCATTCAAGCTAGGGCTGCCAGTTCTCCCTAGCTAACTTAACCTAGTGTTTGCCTACATTATCGGCCTATTACTACCTATGTTAAGGTCTTAGGTCTACATTATTATTATCTACAGTTGCCTCAATGATCCTAATATTAGTGTACTACCAGTAAAACTACCTACTCCTTCCCTGAAGGGTAAATCTATAAATTAAATAAGCTTACCAACCACGCCAACTCGGGGAGAATGCTTTTTGTTTGGGTGGGTTTAAGGGCCGCCCAGCTCAGCCATTCCATTACAGACTTGCTGGGATCCCTTGGTTCGCCGTGTCTGTCCTGTGGAACTTTAGGAACCAAATAAATTTCCACAAAAGGCGACTAAAATGTCGGAAGCACTTTGCTTGTAACCTCTTCTCTATAAATTACTAACTTTAAAAAGAAGAAAAACTTTACGTTTCTTCTTTTTCGGGAGACACTGGTCAGAGAAATAGCAAGCATCAAACTTAAGCTAAAGGAATCTTATAGGAGTCAGGAATCACGGGAAGAACTAAAAGCCATAAATGAAATCGAAAGAAACCCAAAGTATTTCTTCTCCTATGCCAAATCAAAGTCGAGAACAACGTCCAGTATTGGGTCACTACTTAAACAAGATGGGTCCTACACAGATGACAGCAAGGAAATGAGTGAGCTACTCAAGTCCCAATATGACTCAGTTTTTAGCAAGCCGCTAACCAGACTGAGAGTCGAAGATCAAAATTAATTTTTTATGAGAGAGCCACAAAATTTGGTTAACACAAGCCTATCCAATGTTATCCTGACGCCAAATTACTTCGAACAGGCGATAAATGACATGCCCATGCACTCTGCCCCAGGGCCAGACTCATGGAACTCCGTGTTCATCAAAAACTGCAAGAAGCCCCTATCACGAGCCTTTTCCATCCTATGGAGAGGGAGCATGGACATGGGGGTCGTCCCACAGTTACTAAAAACAACAGACATAGCCCCACTCCACAAAGGGGGCAGTAAAGCAACAGCAAAGAACTACAGACCGATAGCACTAACATCCCATATCATAAAAATCTTTGAAAGGGTCCTAAGAAGCAAGATCACCACCCATCAAGAAACCCATCAGTTACACAACCCAGGGTAACATGGGTTTAGAACAGGTCGCTCCTGTCTGTCTCAACTATTGGATCACTACGACAAGGTCCTAAATGCACTAGGAGATAAAAAGAATGCAGATGTAATATATACAGACTTTGCAAAAGCCTTTGACAAGTGTGACCATGGCGTAATAGCGCACAAAATGCGTGCTAAAAGAATAACAGGAAAAGTCGGTCGATGGATCTATAATTTCCTCACTAACAGAACACAGAGAGTAGTCGTCAACAGAGTAAAGTCCAAGGCAGCTACGGTGAAAAGCTCTGTTCCACAAGGCACAGTACTCGCTCCCATCCTGTTCCTCATCCTCATATCCGACATAGACAAGGATGTCAGCCACAGCACCGTGTCTTCCTTTGCAGATGACACCCGAATCTGCATGACAGTGTCTTCCATTGCAGACACTGCAAGGCTCCAGGTGGACATCAACCGAATCTTTCAGTGGGCTGCAGAAAACAATATGAAGTTCAACGATGAGAAATTTCAATTACTCAGATATGGTAAACATGAGGAAATTAAATCTTTATCAGAGTACAAAACAAATTCTGGCCACAAAATAGAGCAAAACACCAACGTCAGAGGATCTCACCTTCAAGGACCATAACATTGTATCAATCGCATCTGCTAGAAAAATAACAGGATGGATAATGAGAACCTTCAAAACTAGGGAGGCCAAGCCCATGATGACACTCTTCAGGTCACTTGTTCTATCTAGGCTGGAATATTGCTGCACACTAACAGCACCTTTCAAGGCAGGTGAAATTGCTGACCTAGAAAATGTACAGAGAACCTTCACAGCGCGCATAACGGAGATAAAACACCTCAATTACTGGGAGCGCATGAGGTTCCTAAACCTGTATTCCCTGGAATGCAGGCGGGAGAGATACATGATTATATTCACCTGGAAAATCCTAGAGGGACTAGTACCGAACTTGCACACGAAAATCACTCACTATGAAAGCAAAAGACTTGGCAGACGATGCAACATCCCTCAATGAAAAGCAGGGGTGTCACTAGCACGTTAAGAGACCATACAATAAGTGTCAGGGGCCCGAGACTGTTCAACTGCCTCCCAGCATACATAAGGGGGATTACCAACAGACCCCTGGCAGTCTTCAAGCTGGCACTGGACAAGCACCTAAAGTCGGTTGTGAGGGAAAAGTTCAATAGATAGGAGTAGCGAAGGAGTATATAGTAACGATATCCTCATTGCCGGCTACTTGTTAAGGTAGGGTAAGTCAAGCTTCCGCTATTCCCGCCTTTTTTCCCCCTCCCCAAAAGTGATAGTTTCATTGCCGGCTACTTGTTAAGGTAGGGTAAGTCAAGCTCCCGCTATTCCCGCCTTTTTCCCCCACTCCGAAAGTGATAGTTTGCCTGCCGGCTGCTTGTTAAGGTAGGGTCAGTCTAGCTCCCGCTATCCCTTCCCCTCCTCCTTCCCCCCCCCCGATAGGTGACGTGTGGGGCTCTGGTCCAAACAGTAATCACTGGACTCACAGCTCCCAGCACTACTGTAAGTACATGCCTGCCTTGTATTCTAGTGGATTTATGGGTTGAAAGCTTCACTTTTGACCAATAATAAACTTAGTCCTTTCAGCCTTGCTCTATCTTGACTGTTGTAATAATCACCACATCTTTTAGGTATTGTACTTATCATGGAGAGTGATTATTTAAGCAGTGGGTAACCTGTCTATCTTTTCAGCTTGGATGACAGAGAGGGTCACCTGTCAATCAACGAGAAGAACTGGTGGAGATGGACCAACGTCCAGAGACTTCCCCTTTTTGGATTTAATTACCTGTGCACCTGTATGAAATTGCAGGACGTAACCCCTCATCATTGCAGCAGTAAAGAACCTGCTTTCCTGTCATCGGGATATAATACTCAAGGCTATACTGTGAAGAACTAGCCAGTGAGTCGTAACCAACACCTGCGACCCCCACCCCCATCATCAGCAACGGCTATGATTTCAACAACACAGTGTCACCAACACCAGACACCCCTATATATATTAGCATTAAATTCAGTTATCATTTATATTTTTCATTTTTCATTTTCTGTAATGTAGGATTAATATTTCATATTTAAGTGTTTTATATTTTATATTTTCTATATAATAAAGTGTTTATGTTTGTCTGTTATTATTTCTTTTTCTATTCATTAATTTTCCTGAGGAGGAGCCAGCCTGAGTAATACTGACTGAAGTTGTTACAGGGCTGAGTAAGACTTCACAAGTGGCGACCTTGCCAGGATACAACTCGACAGAATCAAGATTCAATTCCATCTCGAATCTACCATTGGAACTTCAACACTGCATACTGCAGACGGTTACCACCAGCCATGAGTAATCATTCTCTATGGTAGGACTACGGTACAGGTATTTAAAAGATTTGGTGATTGTTATAGTCTCAATTTATTGTAAGTCAAGTCAGGCAGGATATAATAGTTAATTCTGCCACCTTTCTTGTGAGCTTGAAACACTTTGGAGGATTAGACTCTAGGGACCCAAGATTTTCCAGTGACAATTTGTTTCATTGAGCTCTTTATTTTATCAAGGGAACTGTCGTTGGACACTCTTGATTTGTTGGTGAGAAGATTGGATGGTCAAGGGACCCCATTCTACTTACTGTTTGCTCGGAGCCGGCATAGAACCCTTCATTTTAATTAATACATATTGTTTAATTGAAGCAGGGATCGAGCCCTCTGGTTTATTTACAGTTTGAACGGAGCAGGAATTGAACCCTCCGTTTTCTTTAATACCCGTTTCATTTCCCCTGATAGTTTAAGTTATTCTTGCAAGCATGGAGGAATACCAGTTTTGGATGAATGCTGGAAGTAAGTTAGGAATAACAGGGAAAAATTTAGAATCTTTCATTAGTGCTAAGATCCAGGAAAGACTTGAAAGAGAGAGAATTGAGAGAGAAGAGAGACAGAAAGGGAGAGAGAAGAAGAAAAGGAGAGAGAGAGAATCGAAAGAGAAGAGAAAAAGGAGAGAGAGAGAATCAAAAGAGAAGAGAAAAAGGAGAAAGAGAACCTTGAAAGACAGGAGAAAAAGGAGAGAGAGAGAATTGAGAGAGAAATCCAAGAAAGACAGTTAGAAAGAGAAAGAAAAGACAAAAAGGAGTGTGATAGACTTGATCGTGAAAAAAGAGCTAGAGAACGTGAGGAACAGGCTAAAATACGTGAGGAACAGGCTAAAATAAGAGAACTTGAGGAAAGAGCAAAGGATAGAGAAGTTGAGGAAAAAGCTAGAGAATGTGAGGAAAAAGCTAGGGACCTTGAGTTAATAGAGAGAGAAAAGGATCACGAGCTCGAAAAATCTCGCCTTGAATTAGAGAATAAAAAGTTAACTCTTACACAACAACAATTAGAGGAAGGAGTAATGGAACAACGTGCAGTCAGTGCACATATTCCAACACCTAATTTACCTCCCTTCACAGAGGGGGAAGACAACTTCATACTTATCATGTTTGAAAATACCGCTACCCTCTGTGAATGGCCTGCTGACACCTGGGCTACCAGGTTAGGAATGTTATTTTCTGGTACAGCCTTGAATATCTATGCAACTTTGTCGCAGGATATCATATGTAATTATAACCTACTGAAGAAGGCAATCCTTAAAGCATATAAAAAAAACCACTAATTCTTACAGGAAAGATTTCAGGTATGCCACCTTACAGCCTGGCCAGAACTTTCAGCAGTTACAGGTAACACTCTTTCGTTTGTTCGACTTTTGAATAGAGAGTTTAGGAATTGATCACAGTTATGAATCTCTTAGAGACTTCATGGTTGCTGACCAGTTCCTGACAGCTCTTCCCCATCAGATACGAACATTCATCAGAGAACGTAACTTGATTAAAGCTGAGGAAGTTGCTGAGGCTGCTGACCTGTATGCTGAGGCTCACAATTCCTATAAAGACCTAAAGGGATCGAACCCTAAGGGCAAGGGTTCATCATACCTTAAGAAATCAAAGCCTCTAATGGAAAGTAAAATGACTTCTTTTATTCCTGTTTGTCATTTGTGTGGTGTTAAGGGACATAAACGTCCAGATTGTCCTTCTAAGAAGGTCCAAAAAGTTGGAAGATGTTTTAAAGACTGTAATGACCAAGCACCCTTCTGTTCAGGAACAGTTAATGGACTTAATGTATCTACCATTTTACGAGACACTGGATGCACATGTATAGTCATTTCTGATAAGCTGTTCCCTAACCTTAAAGAAACTCATTCCTCTGCTATACTTTCAGACTACTTGGGCCGTACGGACACTTTTCCTACCATCCGTTGTTACATTAGGTCTAAATGGTTCACAGGTTGGTCTGAAGCTGTACTAGCTCCCATCACTTCTTGCTCTGTACTAATAGGTAATGTAAAAGGTGCCATTCTTCCTTCTGAGATTGACCTTTCATCGCCAAAGGTGGACATAAACTTTTCAGATCCTCTTCCTGTAGAGTCAGAGAAGCTCCTTGAAAGTTCAGATGAGACAATGTCTCGCGATATTCATGTGGGATTAAAAACCAGTGATGCTACTCTCGAAAGCGAGGAAGTAGGATCACCGGTTCACTTGTTAGATGAAAGTGAAGATATCACCTCCGATACTATAAATGTCTTGACTAGGGCTCAGACCAAAGCCCAGGCTTCTCCTACTGTCCATCCTTTGATTTTCCCTGACTTCAAGCCTTTAGATATATCAAAGGACTCTTTTGTCAATTTACAACGTAATTGCCCTTCTCTTCAGAATTGCCATAATGCCGCTAAACAAAATCAAGTGATCCAAAGGAAAAACTTTTCATATAAATTTGAATATATAAAAGGTATCTTGTACAAGTCAGTATTCAAATTAAATTCAGATGAGATAGACTATTCCATCTTAGTTGTTCCAAGTCAATGCAGAGAGGCTGTTCTTAAAATGGCTCATGACCTGCCAGTGGCCGGACATTTCTCGCATCGTAAAACCTTAAATAAAATTAGGGAAACCTATTTTTGGCCAAAAATGTCCTCAGATGTCACTACCTATTGTAGATCGTGCAAAGTTTGCCAACTGTCATCCTCCCGGGGTACCAGGCGAGTACCTATGGTCAAAAGGCCTATCTTTACGGTACTGTTTGAAAGAGTAGCTATTGACATCGTTGGTCCTTTATCTCCACTTTCATCTGAGGGACATAGATATATATTAACATTAGTTGATTATGCTTCGAGTTTCCCTGAAGCCATACCCTTAAAGACCATAACCACTACAGAGATGGCTGAAGCCCTTTTGTCCATCTTCTCCAGAGTGGGCATCCCTAGAGAAATTTTGTCTGACCGTGGGACACAATTCACATCTGACTTAATGCAACATCTATACCAACTTCTGGGAGTGAAGCCTCTCTTCACCACACCCTATCATCCCAGCTGTAATGGGAGGATTGAGCGCCAGCATTCGATTCTCAAGTTCATTTTAAGGAAACTTTGCTCCCTTAAACCTAAGGAGTGGCATCGTTACCTACCCTGTGCTTTGTTTGCCATGAGGGAAGTTCCCAGTGACTCTTTGGGGTTTTCACCTTTTGAACTTCTCTATGGTAGACAGGCCAGAGGCCCATTGTCCATCCTTCATGACTTATGGACTAAGGAGGAGGTAAATGCTGAGGTTCAGTCTTCTTACCAGTTTCTCCTTGACCTTAGATCCAAACTTGAGGAGACCTCTGACATAGTTTCGAAAAACTTAAGTTTGTCAATGGACCAGTACAAAACATATTTTGATTCCAAAAGTCAGAGGAGAAGTTTTAAAGTAGGGGATGAAGTTCTTGTACTTTTGCTGATCAAGTCAAATAAATTATTAGTAGCATGGAAAGGTCCATATAAAGTATTAAAAATTTGTGGGAAAGTTGATTACCTCATAGAAGTCAAGGGGAAACCTAAGCTTTATCATATCAACATCCTTAAGAAATATTACCGAAGAAATTCGGTTAACTGCCTCAATAACTTTGACTTAGTTTTTCCACACGAACTTGATAAGACAACTGAAGAATGTAAAGTGTGCGTAATTGACACCTCTAACTTAGACTATGATGAAGAACTACATGACTTTGGTGACTCTTGACCACTCGGGCGCAACCAACATTAATATTAATGAATCTTTGGATGACCATAAGAGACATGAACTACTTCAATGTGTGAGTAACTTTTCAGACGTCTTTACTGATATTCCAGGTGTTACCTCCACGGTAGTCCATAAGATTGACTTAGTGACGGACAATCCTATCAAACGAAAATTATACCCAGTTCCAGTTCACCTTGGGGATGCATCTGACCGAGAGGTAGACAAATTATTAAAACTAAAGATCATTGAACCTTCAATATCTTCATATTGTTCACCAGTAGTCATGGTTAAGAAGGAGGATAATTCATATAGACTTGCTATTGACTTCAGAGCCCTTAATGCTATAACTCGGTGGGATGCTGAGCCTATGCCCTTAATAGATAGCGATCTACACAAATTTTATGACTCTTCCTTCTTTTCAGAGATTGATATTGCACAGGCATATCATCAAGTAATGTTAGATCCTTCTTCTAAGCAGTACACTGCTTTTCCTACACACCAAGGACTGATGCAATATAGAACTATGCCCTTCGGTTTGGTAACTGCCTGTGCTACCTACGTGAGACTGATGAGAAAGGTCTTGGGTTATATGCCAAATGTTTCAGTTTATTTTGATAACATTTACGTAATGACATCCACGTGGGGCGAACATATCCAAACATTAACATCAGTTTTGCGTAGGTTACGCTCGCATGGCCTCACTGCCAAGCCGAAGAAATGCTTCCTTGGGTATATCAAGATTAGATATCTTGGACTGATACTTTCTAAAAACACTCTGCAGCCTCTCCCCAGTAAGATCAAAGCTTTATTAGAATTTAAATTCCTCAAAACCAAGAAGCTCATGTGTAGTTTTCTTGGTTCTGTAAATTTTTATGCACGGTTTATTCCAAACCTTACTGATCTTACAGGCATCTTATCCGACTTCCTTAAAAAGTCTGTGAAGGAACCTCTTGAACTTTCCGACGTAGCTCGGGAAAAGTTTAATGAGATTAAAAGTATCTTTTCGAAAGACCCTATACTTAAGATTCCAGATATTAATAAAACATTTTGCTTAAGAACTGATGCCTCCAATACTGGCTTAGGTGCGGTGTTACTACAATACCATGATGGTACTCCCTTCCCTGTATGCTTCCTTAGCCGGAAACTCCTTCCCACAGAAACGAGATACTCTACCATAGAAAAGGAATGTTTAGCCCTTGTGTGGGGTATCTCCAAACTTAAATTTTATTTGCTGGGAAAAGAATTCATTTTAGAAACGGACCACAAACCTTTGATATACCTAGTAACTTTAAGGGAACCAACAGTCGCCTCTTGAGGTGGACATTGGCACTCCAGGCTTTTAAGTTCCATATTGTGTATATCAATGGTTCATCCAATTATTTCTCTGACTGGTTAAGTCGTGACAGTCAGTAGAAGATTTGTTGCCTTACGCGACTTCCTCATGTTAGAATTTTTTCCTCACCTATTCTTCTTATACTCCTTGACTATAAGTCTTGGTAAGGGGGAGTGTGAGGGAAAAGTTCAATAGATAGGAGTAGCGAGGGAGTATATAGTAACAATATTTTCATTGCTGGCTACTTGTTAAGGTAGGGTAAGTTAAGCTCCCGCTATTCCCGCCTTTTTTCCCCCACCCCGAAAGTGATAGTTTGACTGCCGGCTGCTTGTTAAGGTAGGGTCAGTCTAGCTCCCGCTATCCCTTCTCCTCCTCCTCTCCCCCCCCGAAAGGTGACGTGTGGGGCTCTGGTCCAAACAGTAATCACTAGACTCACAGCTCCCAGCACTACTGTAAGTACATGCCTGCCTTGTATTCTAGTGGATTTATGGGTTGAAAGCTTCACTTTTGACCAATAATAAACTTAGTCTTTTCAGCCTTGCTCTATGTTGACTGTTGTAATAATCACCACATCTTTTAGGTATTGTACTTATCATGGAGAGTGATTATTTAAGCAGTGGGTAACCTGTCTATCTTTTCAGCTTGGATGACAGAGAGGGTCACCTGTCAATCAACGAGAAGAACTGGAGATGGACTAACGTCCAGAGACTTCCCCTTTTTGAATTTAATTACCTGTGCACCTGTATGAAATTGCAGGACGTAACCCCTCATCATTGCAGCGGTAAAGAACCTGCTTTCCTGTCATCGGGATATAATACTCAAGGCTATACTGTGAAGAACTAGCCAGTGGGTCATAACCAACACCTGCAACCATCCCCCCCCATCATCAGCAACGGCTACGATTTCAACAACACAGTGTCACCAACACCAGACACCCCTATATATATTAGCGTTGAATTCAGTTATCATTTATATTTTTCATTTTTCATTTTCTTTAATGTAGGATTAATATTTCATATTTAAGTGTTTTATATTTTATATTTTCTATATAATAAAGTGTTTATGTTTGTCTGTTATTATTTCTTTTTCTATTCATTAATTTTCCTGATGAGGAGCCAGCCTTGGTAGTACTGACTGAAGTTGTTACAGGGCTGAGTAAGCCTTCACGTCGGTTCCTGGCCAGCTGGGCTGTGGCTCGTACGTTGGTTTGCGTGCAGCCAGCAGCAACAGCCTGGTTGATCAGGCTCTGATCCACCAGGAGGCCTGGTCACAGACCGGGCCGCGGGGGCGTTGACCCCCAGAACTCTCTCCAGGTAAACTCCAGGTCACCCTGCCTTAGTGTGAGACGGCCGGTGTGTAATAATAATAATAATAATTTATAACGCTACCTTTATCCTGGAGTATCCCTGGAGAGGGTTTTGGGGGTCAGTGCCCCCACAGCCTGATCTGTGGCCAGGCTTCCCAGTGGATCAGGGCCTAATCAACCAAGCTGTTACTGCTGGCCGCACGAAAACCAATGTATTAACCACAGCGCGACTGGTCAGGTATTGACTTTAGGTGGTTGTTCAGTGCCTTCTTGAAGACAGCCAGGGATCTGTTGGTAATCCCCCTTATGTATGCTGGGAGGCAGTTGAACAGTCTTGAGCCCCTGACACTTATTGTGATGTCTCTCGTGGCACCCCTGTTGTTCATTGAAGGGATGTTGCAATATCTGCCAAATCTTTCACTTTCATAGTAAGTGATTTTTGTGTGCAGATTTGGTACTAATCACTCTAGGATTTTCCAAGTGTATATTATCATGTACAGTATCTCTCTTGCCTGCATTTAGGGAATACAGTTCAAGGACCTTCAACTGTTCCCAGTAGTTTAGGTGCCTTATCGCACTTATGTGTGCCATGAACGTTCTTTGTATACTCTCCAGGTCTGCAATGTCGCCAGCCTTGAAGGAGGCCATTAGTGTACAGCAGTATTCCAGCCTAGAGAGCACAAGCGATTTGAAGAGAATCATCATGGGCTTGGCATCCCTAGTTTTGAAGGTTCTCATTATCCATCCTATCATTTTCCTAGCAGATGAGGTAGATACATTGTTGTGGTCTTTGAAGGCGAGATCCTCTGACATTATCTGGAGTTTACCTGGAGAGAGTTTCGGGGGTCAACGCCCCCGCGGCCCGGTCTGTGACCAGGCCTCCTGGTGGATCAGCGCCTGATCAACCAGGCTGTTGCTGCTGGCTGCACGCAAACCAACGTACGAGCCACAGCCTGGCTGATCAGGAACTGACTTTAGGTGCTTGTCCAGTGCCAGCTTGAAGACTGCCAGGGGTCTGTTGGTAATCCCCCTTATGTGTGCTGGGAGGCAGTTGAACAGTCTCGGGCCCCTGACACTTATTGTATGGTCTCTTAACGTGCTAGTGACACCCCTGCTTTTTATTGGGGGGATGGTGCATCGTCTGCCAAGTCTTTTGCTTTCGTAGTGAGTGATTTTCGTGTGCAAGTTCGGTACTAGTCCCTCTAGGATTTTCCAGGTGTATATAATCATGTATCTCTCCCTCCTGCGTTCCAGGGAATACAGGTTTAGAAACCTCAAGCGCTCCCAGTAATTGAGGTGTTTTATCTCCGTTATGCGCGCCGTGAAAGTTCTCTGTACATTTTCTAGGTCGGCAATTTCACCTGCCTTGAAAGGTGCTGTTAGAGTGCAGCAATATTCCAGCCTAGATAGAACAAGTGACCTGAAGAGTGTCATCATGGGCTTGGCCTCCCTAGTTTTGAAGGTTCTCATTATCCATCCTGTCATTTTTCTAGCAGATGCGATTGATACAATGTTATGGTCCTTGAAGGTGAGATCCTCCGACATAATCACTCCCAGGTCTTTGACGTTGGTGTTTCGCTCTATTTTGTGGCCAGAATTTGTTTTGTAATCTGATGAAGATTTAATTTCCTCATGTTTACCATATCTGAGTAATTGAAATTTCTCATCGTTGAACTTCATATTGTTTTCTGCAGCCCACTGAAAGATTTGGTTGATGTCCGCCTGGAGCCTTGCAGTGTCTGCAATGGAAGACACTGTCATGCAGATTCGGGTGTCATCTGCAAAGGAAGACACGGTGCTGTGGCTGACATCCTTGTCTATGTCGGATATGAGGATGAGGAACAAGATGGGAGCTAGTACTGTGCCTTGTGAAACAGAGCTTTTCACCGTAGCTGCCTCGGACTTTACTCTGTTGACGACTACTCTCTGTGTTCTGTTAGTGAGGAAATTATAGATCCATCGACCGACTTTTCCTGTTATTCCTTTAGCACGCATTTTGTGCGCTATTACGCCATGGTCACACTTGTCGGAGGCTTTTGCAAAGTCTGTATATATTACATCTGCATTCTTTTTGTCTTCTAGTGCATTTAGGACCTTGTCGTAGTGATCCAGTAGTTGAGACAGACAGGAGCGACCTGTTCTAAACCCATGTTGCCCTGGGTTGTGTAACTGATGGGTTTCTAGATGGGTGGTGATCTTGCTTCTTAGGACCCTTTCAAAGATTTTTATGATATTGGATGTTAGTGCTATTGGTCTGTAGTTCTTTGCTGTTGCTTTACTGCCCCCTTTGTGGAGTGGGGCTATGTCTGTTGTTTTTAGTAACTGAGGGACGACCCCCGTGTCCATGCTCCCTCTCCATAGGATGGAAAAGGCTCGTGATAGGGGCTTCTTGCAGTTCTTGATGAACACAGAGTTCCATGAGTCTGGCCCTGGGGCAGAGTGCATGGGCATGTCATTTATCGCCTGTTCGAAGTCATTTGGCGTCAGGATAACATCGGATAGGCTTGTGTTAATCAAATTTTGTGGCTCTCTCATAAAAAATTCATTTTGATCTTCGACTCTCAGTCTGGTTATCGGCTTGCTAAAAACTGAGTCATATTGGGACTTGAGTAGCTCACTCATTTCCTTGCTGTCATCTGTGTAGGACCCATCTTGTTTAAGTAGGGGCCCAATACTGGACGTTGTTCTCGATTTTGATTTGGCATAGGAGAAGAAATACTTTGGGTTTCTTTCGATTTCATTTATGGCTTTTAGTTCTTCCCGCGATTCCTGACTCCTAAAGGATTCTTTTAGCTTAAGTTCGATGCTTGCTATTTCTCTGACCAGTGTCTCCCTGCGCATTTCAGATATATTGACCTCTTTTAGCCGCTCTGTTATTCTTTTCCGTCACCTGTAAAGGGAGCGCCTGTCTCTTTCTATTTTACATCTACTCCTCCTTTTTCTTAGAGGAATAAGCCTTGTGCATACATTGAGTGCCACCGAGTTAATCTGTTCTAGGCATAAGTTTGGGTCTGTGTTGCTTAGTATATCTTCCCAGCTTATATCGGTTAGGACTTGGTTTACTTGGTCCCGCTTTATGTTTTTGTTATTGAAGTTGAATTTGGTGAATGCTCCCTCGTGACTAGTCTCATTTTGTCGGTCTGGGGCTCCACGCATACATGTCTGAACCTCAATTATGTTGTGATCTGAGTATATTGTTTTTGATATGGTGACATTTCTTATCAGATCATCATTGTTAGTGAAGATGAGGTCTAGTGTATTCTCCAGTCTAGTAGGCTCTATTATTTGCTGGTTTAAATTGAATTTTGTGCAGAGATTTAAAAGCTCGTGTGAGTGTGAGTTTTCATCAGAGCTGCCTCCTGGTGTTATTACTGCAACAATATTATTTGCTATATTCCTCCATTTTAGGTGCCTTAAGTCCAGGTCCTTCACATTACTTTTAAACTCTATTGTAAGGTTTGAATTTTTGGTGTACCCTGACACATTTTTAATTTCTTCAAGTTTTCCATATCTGAGTAGTTGAAATTTCTCCTCGTTGAACTTTATACTATTGTTTTGAGTGTCCCATTTGAAGATTTGGTTGATGTCCACTTGGAGTCTCGCGGTGTCTTCGATGAAGGTCACTGCCATGGTGATCCGGGTGTCATCCGCAAAGGAAGACACAGAGCTATGGCTTACATCTCTGTCTATGTCTGAAATGAGGATGAAGAATAGAATGGGAGCGAGTACTGTGTCTTGTGGAACAGAGCATTTTACCATGGCTGCCTGGGACTTTACTCTGTTTACTATTACTCTTTGTGTTCTGTTTGTCAAAAAGTTGTAGATCCATCTACCAACTTTTCCCGTTATTCCTTTATCCCGCATTTTGTGTGCTATTACACCATGGTCACACTTGTCGAAAGCTTTTGCAAAGTCTGTGTATACTACATCTGTATTTTGTTTATGTTCTACAGCATCCAGGACCTTGTCATAGTGGTCCAGTAGCTGGGACAGGCAGAAGCAACCTACTCTATACCCATGTTGCCCTGGGTTGTGTAATTGATGGGTATCTAGGTGATTGGCTATTTTGCTTCTTAAAACCCTCTCAAAGATTTTTATGATATGGGATGTTAGTGCTATCAGTCTGTAGTTATTTGCAATTGCTTTACTGCCACCTTTGTGGAGTGGGGCTATGTCTGTTGTTTTTAGTGTGTGTTGGATGACCCCTGTGTCCATGCTCCCTCTCCATAAAATGGTGAAGGCATGTGATAGGGGCTTCTTGCAATTCTTGATGAACACGGAGTTCCATGAGTCTGGGCCTGGGGCAGAGTGCATGGGCATGTCATTAATTGCCTCTTCAAAGTCTTGTGGAGTTAGAATAATATCCGAGATTTTTGGGATGACCAAATTTTGGGTTTCGTTCATAAAGAATTCATTTGGTTTGTCGACCCTTAGAGTGGGCAGTAGCTCGCTGAACACTGAGTCATATTGGAACTTTAGTATCTCACTCATTTCTTGGCTATCATCTGTGTATGTCCCATCCCGCCTAAGCAGGGGCCCAGTACTGGATAAGATAAGATAAGATAAGATTTCGTTCGGATTTTTAAAACCGGAGGGTTAGCCACCCAGGATAACCCAAGAAAGTCAGTGCGTCATCGAGGACTGTCTAACTTATTTCCATTGGGGTCCTCAATCTTGTCCCCCAGGATGCGACCCACACCAGTCGACTAACACCCATGTACCTATTTGCTGCTAGGTGAACAGGACAACAGGTGTAAGGAAACGTGTCGAAATGTTTCCACCCGCCGGGAATCGAACCCAGGGCCTCCGTGTGTGAAGTGGAAGCTTTAGCCACCAGGCCATCGGGCCTTTGTTGTTATTTTTCCCTTAGATTTGGCATAAGAGAAGAAGTATTTTGGGTTTTTTCAGTTTCCTCTATGGCTTTTAGTTCTTCCAGTGATTCTTGTCTCCTGTAAGTTTGATATTTGGAATTTCATTGACTAGTGCTTCCCTTCGTATTTCAGATATATTGACCCCACTCAGCAGCTCTGTGACTCTTCGCCTTCGTCTGTATAGGGAACGTCTCTCTCTTTCTAGTTTACATCTTCTCTTTCTTTTTCTTAATGGAATGTGTCTTGAGCATATCTCAAGAACCATAGAATTAATTTTTTCAAGGCAAATGTTTGAATCCATGTTGTTTAGGATATCTTCCCAGCTTGTTTCATTTAGGACATGGTTTACTTGATCCCATTGTACATTTTTGTTTTTGTAGAGAGAACAAGCGATTTGAAGAGAATCATCATGAGCTTGGCATCCTGAGTTTTGAAGGTTCTCATTATCCATCCTATAATTTTTCAAGCAGGTGTGGTAGATACTTTGTTGTGGTCTTTGAAAGTAAGATCCTTTGGCATTATTACTCCCCTGCCCTCATTGATCTAATGATCATCATTAATATAATAATTTTCATTGATGTCATGTCAACAATGCCATATTTGATTTCCTTGAGTTATCCTTCGTTAAATATGTATAATTTACCACTAGTATTATTATTTTTATTTTCATGGAAGTGACCCATAAGGGTTGTACAGTGCCTAGGAAATGGGAGCTAAACATGTTTGATGTAATTAAGGAAGGAAAGAACAGCTCAAATTTTTTGAATCAAGAGCCGATCGTCATCATGAAGGCGCTCCATTATGAAGGAAAGGCTCCAAAAATATAGACCTCATCAGAATCATTCATTATTTGTGGAATTATTGAAATCTTTGGTTAATATTCTTGTAGGCAACGTGCTAGTAGTTAGTTATTCAACTCATAAGCTAAATCAGTAATAGTTCAGCTTATATTAAGCTACAGCAGTAGTAGTTCGACTTGTTTTAAGCTTAAATAGTAGTAGTTTGACTCATCTTAAGCTAAAGCAGTAGTAGTTTGACTAGTTTTAAGCTAAAATAATGGTAGTTCGACTAGTCATAAAATAGTAGTGGTTCAAATTACCTTAATAAAAAGTAGTAGTAGTTCGACTAGTCTTAAGGTAAAGTAGTAAAAGTTCAAAATATCTTAATTAAGAGTAGTAGAGGAGCTGTTAATAGCGTGTCTCTCTCAGGATCCCAGAGTACCAGCTACTTTGATAGCAACATTCATGGTGCAGTACCTCTGCAGTGTTGCAATGTTTGTCACCAACTGCATCTCAGACGTTCCGTCACAGCTCCAGTCTCTCTCTCTCACTCGGGTAAGCCTTTTTAAATATTTAGATAACCAAAAATTTATTGTACTGGTATTATTGTTATTACACAGGTCAGTTTTATGGGCTGTTTTCCTACCCCAGCTTATTTCAAAAGGTCGGCTCGAGCTATCTAATCTTAAGATAGCCTTAAAGGTTGCCCGAAATGCTCTGCGTATTAAGGGACTTCCTGCATACACATCAAAATGTCATTCACCTCTGTACAAACGTTGTATCATACTTAATATTACCACCCCCCTGGCATACCACTCTAGGGACAACTACAGGACATTCTGCAGCAATTACTAGTATTAGTATTACCGTGAATATTATACTACTATTGTACAATAATAATAAAGTATATTTCTACCAGTACATGATACAACTGATACAGATATAATTGACATTATTTGTACACCATATAGTAATCCCTGGTTACGCAGGACGTTTCCGGCAACTTAATAAGTGGAAGAGTCGAGACACTTATGCAACATATGAGAATCTTTATTCAAGAAACTTTTTGCCACACATTGGCTTCATCAGTTCAATACAAAGTAGAAATGGGTAAGGAGAGGAGGAGTTTGAGGTAATCAGTCCCTCAGCCTGAAATCGATGTGTTCAGTCCATCACTCTTGTTGGAAGTGCAGCATATTGCCAGAGAGGTGGCTTATATACTGCAGACAGGTGAGTCGAAGCAGGAGGAGGCAGGATCACAGTGGGACCTGCCACTAGTGTAAGTAGGTCGTCGTCCAAAGGTTGGACAAGCATTGAAGTCTTTGTATCAAGATCCCATGATGTTGCAGTGTCTGACAGATGTGAAGAATGGTTTTGAAAACCGACAAGTTGAAGAATTGAGACACTTATGCAACATCATGGGATCTTGGTACAAAGACCTCAACGCTTGTCTAACCTTTGGACGACGACCTACATACACTAGTGGCAGGTCCCTCCAGTACATATGTTGTGGCTGACTCTCCTTCCAGCAGATATATTGTGGCTTAGTTTAGTTTAGTTTAATGTATATTATGCACCCAATACCCATCCTGTGGGCAGTAGTCAAAAGATTACAGAGGTACATAATGGGCCCAGGGACTGGGCCCCAAAGTTTTGATAGCTGAACTAGGTATAAAGGTAACTCCTCCAGCACAAATGTTGTGCCTGACTCTCCCTCCAGCATATATATGGTGGCTGACACTGCCCTGCCATATGTAGTGTCTGTGGGGGGTACACAGTAAACTTGGTGCTCAGGAGACACAACTAACTCACTGGATGAATATAAATATGGTTTACAATACGGACAGCTTGATAAGTAAGGAACATGTTGCACTTGTCTTACTTATTAACTTATCTTTTATTAAGCACCTCATACCCATCCTCTGGGTGGTAGTCAGAAGATTAGAGGTACAAATGGATCCGAGGACTGGGCCACAAAGTTTTGATATCTGAATAAGTTACAAAGGTAATGAACTATTTTGTATGTGGTCACAGTCATGAACAAGTAACGAAGGTAGAGAACTATTTACATGTTTATATCTGGTCATAATTATAATGAGTTATTAATACAAACATTAATTTTATCGCACTCCAGTACATAACGATGCAAGGTCAAAGTTTACATTTCGTTTGGTCTACATCTGTTGGTGGTGATTTAACCTGCCGGGCTGTAGTGGCATCCAAGAGTCTGCTTATTTTGTTGGATGCACCATAGACATGTGGCTCCTCCTGCATGATAAAATGATGATAAATGAACTGACTGGTCAGTCTTCCTCAATCTTAATTCAGTAAAGTTCAGTTGAAGTTCTTTTTGTATTATTGTTCTCAGACTACTAACTGGCAATCCATTATTATCACCACCAATTTAAGACTTCTCAAAACAACCTACTCACCCTAAACTGAATACTCAATATTCAGTATTTAACTTTACCAAAAAATCTCCAAATTACCTAAATCTTAAAGCTTCAAATCTAGATGCCCAAAGTTAATACATTATTAATACTACATTGTAGTATAAACACCTACCCAAAACAATACTACCTTACACCCAATTGCAGCATTCTCAGACTGTAAACTACTTT
Source organism: Cherax quadricarinatus (assembly GCF_038502225.1). Lineage (NCBI taxonomy): Eukaryota > Metazoa > Arthropoda > Malacostraca > Decapoda > Parastacidae > Cherax > Cherax quadricarinatus. The sequence continues at coordinate 15,262,688 of NC_091314.1, forward strand.
CAACAACTTACAATGTTATATTCCTGTAATATAATTTCAATAGTTATTATTGAAACTGTTGTAATTCTAATAATGGCAACCAAGTCTCCGTCCCTGACTTTCGCTTGGCTGATTTCATAGGACTGAAAAATTACTTAGGTGGGCTGAATTGGAATGATCTGACTAAGGGTCAGGTAGGTGGTGATGGTTGCCGATATGATGCTTTCCAGGGCATAGTTCTAGCTGCTCAGTCAAATTATGTTCCAAATAGGGAAATCAGATCAAACAAAAATGATCCTAAATGGATGAACAATAGATTAAAATATCTGATTGGTCAAAAGAGAGGCATATATAGGCAAATCAAAAGAGGAGAGGGGCAATTAAGAAATCGATATATTCAGTTAAAGAGAGAAATAAAAAACGGAATTAGAAAAGCAAAAAGAGATTATGAGGTTAAAGTTGCAAGAGAATCTAAGACTAACCCAAAAGGATTCTTTCAGGTATACAGAAGTAAGATCAGGGACAAGATAGGCCCACTCAAAAGTTCCTCGGGTCAGCTCACTGACAGTGATAAGGAAATGTGTAGAATTTTTAACACATACTTCCTCTCAGTTTTTACACAGGAGGATACCAGCGATATTCCAGTAATGATAAATTATGTAGAACAGGACGATAATAAACTGTGCACGATTAGGGTCACAAGTGACATGGTCCTTAGGCAAATAGATAAATTAAAACCTAACAAATCCCCAGGCCCTGATGAACTGTATGCAAGGGTTCTAAAGGAATGTAAAGAGGAGCTTAGCACACCTTTGGCTAATCTTTTCAACATATCACTACAAACTGGCATGGTGCCAGATAAGTGGAAAATGGCAAATGTGATACCTATTTTCAAAACAGGTGACAGGTCCTTAGCTTCGAACTATAGACCAATAAGCCTAACCTCCATAGTGGGAAAATTTATGGAATCAATAATTGCCGAGGCAGTTCGTAGCCACCTTGAAAAGCATAAATTAATCAACAAATCTCAGCATGGTTTTACAAAGGGGCGTTCCTGCCTTACGAATTTATTAACTTTTTTCACTAAGGTATTTGAGGAGGTAGATCATGGTAATGAATATGATATTGTGTATATGGACTTCAGTAAGGCTTTTGACAGGGTCCCACATCAGAGACTATTGAGGAAAATTAAGGCACATAGAATAGGAGGAGAAATTTTTTCCTGGATAGAGGCATGGTTGACAAATAGGCAGCAGAGAGTTTGCATAAATGGGGAGAAATCAGAGTGGGGAAGCGTCACGAGCGGTGTTCCACAGGGGTCAGTGTTGGGCCCCCTGTTGTTCACAATCTACATAAACGACATAGATGAGGGCATAAAGAGCGACATCGGCAAGTTTGCCGATGACACTAAAATAGGCCGTCGAATTCATTCTGACGAGGACATTCGAGCACTCCAGGAAGATTTGAATAGACTGATGCAGTGGTCGGAGAAGTGGCAGATGCAGTTTAATATAGACAAATGCAAAGTTCTAAATGTTGGACAGGACAATAACCATGCCACATATAAACTAAATAATGTAGATCTTAATATTACGGATTGCGAAAAAGATTTAGGAGTTCTGGTGAGCAGTAATCTGAAACCAAGACAACAGTGCATAAGTGTTCGCAATAAAGCTAATAGAATCCTTGGCTTCATATCAAGAAGCATAAATAATAGGAGTCCTCAGGTTGTTCTTCAACTCTATACATCCTTGGTTAGGCCTCATTTAGATTATGCTGCACAGTTTTGGTCACCGTATTACAGAATGGATATAAATTCTCTGGAAAATGTACAAAGGAGGATGACAAAGTTGATCCCATGTATCAGAAACCTTCCCTATGAGGATAGACTAAGGGCCCTGAATCTGCACTCTCTAGAAAGACGTAGAATTAGGGGGGATATGATTGAGGTGTATAAATGGAAGACAGGAATAAATAAAGGGGATGTAAATTGTGTGCTGAAAATATCTAGCCTAGACAGGACTCGCAGCAATGGTTTTAAGTTGGAAAAATTCAGATTCAGGAAGGATATAGGAAAGTACTGGTTTGGTAATAGAGTTGTGGATGAGTGTAACAAACTCCCAAGTACAGTTATAGAGGCCAGAACGTTGTGTAGCTTTAAAAATAGGTTGGATAAATACATGAGTGGATGTGGGTGGGTGTGAGTTGGACCTCAAAGCTTGTGCTACCAGGTCGGTTGCCGTGTTCCTCCCTTAAGTCAATGTGACCTGACCTGACTAGGTTGGGTGCATTGGCTTAAGCCGGAAGGAGACTTGGACCTGCCTCGCATGGGCCAGTAGGCCTTCTGCAGTGTTCCTTCGTTCTTATGTTCTTAATTTGAGTAAACTTGCTGTCTACTATAAATAAAACAGATGTACAACTTAAACAAACTATGATCAATTTCTTCAGTATTAAGTAGTCTGTAAGCCAATAAATTAAGTCTGCTCATAATGCCTAGGCATGATAATGGCTCTCTTTTCACTGCAACTCATTATTGTAATTTCATAATCTCAATGTAAACTTGCAAAGAAATAAAATTTGTTTGTTTATGGTGGAGAAGCACGTCTGGTGTGGCGTGGGGGGGGGGGATGTGATCGAAGGCATACAGGCTCGGTTCAGGGAATTGGAGCACAGATCTAATTCCCTAGATCAAGAGCCCCTCACCAGCATAAAGAACCTCCATTGAGGGGACATTATTACAGCGCGTCTGGTGTGGCGTGGGGGGGGGATGTGATCGAAGGCATACAGGCTTGGTTCAGGGAATTGGAGCACAGATCTAATTCCCTAGATCAAGAGCCCCTCACCAGCATCAAGGAACCTCGATTGAGGGGACATTAACTCACATGAGCTCAGTAACAACTGCCTTACCTACAAAATTGTCAAATATCCACAAAATTGTCAGATATCCAGAGAAGAAAATATGTAATTAATGAATGGTACCCCTCCATTAATATGCCCAGCAGAAAGAATAAGTTAGTTTAATATCTTTATTATGCACCCCATACTCATCCTGTGGGCAGCAGTCAAAAGATTACAGAGGTACATAATGGCTCCAGGGACTGGGCCCCAAAGTTTTGATAGCTGTACAAGTTACAAAGGTAATGAACTCCAGATAGATCTGGTCACAATCATGACCAAGTTACAAAGGTAATGAATCATCATCACAAAATAAATATGAGTATATATTTTTTTCAGAATTCAAGTCCAATGTTGAATGCCTCACTGCTAAGTCGTCTATTTTTCTTTTGGAGTGCTTCCCTCATACAACATGGTTGGCGGCACCCTCTTACCTTGCAGGACCTGTGGGATGTGATTCCTGGCTATACTGCTACTTCTGCCTATCACACTTGGCAAGGCTCTTTAAACAGGTAAAGTTTTAACTTTGCCGTTTTTTTTTTAAAAAATGTATTGGATTAAGCCGCAGTGGTTCCCAAACTGGGGGTAAATTACCCCCTGGGGGTAATTTAACCATTTTTGGGGGGTAATGGAGGGGTGGCAGAAAAAAAGTTATGAATTCTGAAAATCAAGAAAACAATGCGGTACCCGGTATGAGGATTATTGTTAACTTTGTCTTAGTATATAAAGTTGTAAAGTAAACCTATTATAAGTAAGTAATAAAGTTAAACCAAATAACAATAAACATTAAAAACTAATATACAGTATTAGAAAAGAAGAAATATATAGCTAAGTGTGTGGAAACCCAAAAGTATTTTGACAAGTATGCTTCAGGACAAAAGTCACTCAGTAGCCCAGATCGACCTGTCCAGTACGCGTCACTCACTTCCTGAGGCTGCCTCTATTTCACACTGTCAGTTTATCTGTGAGCATCAGCCGAGGTAGACATAAGCTGGTATGTATGTGTACTGCCCTGTGCAGTATATAGTTAGTATTTACCCACTGTTACTGTGAATTTGTAGCTATTATTAATTTTATATATAATGTATGTGTGGTTCTTACGTTTTCAATGGTTTTGCTAGGATTAGCAGAGTATGCGAGGCTGTATACGTTCACGTTTAGCCATATATATCAATAATAACAACATTTTGTGAAAGGGGTAACATGCTTTATGTGGCATGTTAAATTGGGTAACAAGCTGAAAAAGTTTGGGAACCACTGGATTAAGGTAATATCAATAGAATAATTTATCATGGTGGCTTAAAATTTACAATACAGCCTCTCCTCACTTAGCGATGTACTCATTTACCGGACTTACAATAGACTCTGACCAGTATTCATGCCTAAATAATGTATATTAGAGCTGATTTCCTCCTTCCATGGATTTGATACATTATGGACCCAGAAATAGCTAAATTCCTTAGGATCCAAAACCAAACAATCACCAAGCTAACCTGGGAAATGCAGGAACTTAAAACCTCCAGTGACATGTTAACTCAAGAAGTTAAGGAATTACAAACCTCTAACACACAGTACTTCTGCAAGATCATAACTCTAGAACATAAACTAAACACACTGGAACAGCTAAACAACACCCACACCCAGTCTGTGGATACCATCAACAGTCTAAAAGATCAAGTAACCCAACTAAATACCAACATCAATAACAAAAGAGCAAGAGTGGATTTACAAATTACTGGCATTATGAACAATTTCCAAAACCACTTTGAACAACAACAACTATGTGACTCAGTTGTAGTAAATAGCAACCTTCTACCATCAACTGTAACCCAAGAAACATGCAAACAAACCACCTTAAAACTTTTCCAAAACCATCTTCAACTCAGCATACCTAGTGATGATATAAAGGAATATGAAGTGATAGGTTATCAAACTGGGAAGAAATCAGTGATAATAAAGTTCAAGTTTAGCTCACAAAGAAGTGAACTGTTAAGAGCATCTATTAATGTGAAAACAGGTGTTTATGTCAACGAGTGCCTGACAAAAATAAGACAAAATCTCCTTTACAGATTAAGAAAGCTATGATATGACCAAAAACCTTACCAGTGGAAAAATTGCTGTGAAGATAGGAATTAACAGGAAAGAGATACTTCTTTTCCACTGCACATGATCTAAAAAAATTCTCAAGTTAAGCTGGCCTAACTGAATCAGAATAAAATGCAGTTTGTACCCACTTCCACAAGTAGTGTTATCTAACCCTAAATTTTTTTTCATCCAATTATTTTCTATAAAACCTAATGCTCATTTCCATATTGTCAGTCTGACAGCAGTGACCTCAAGATCACCATCTTGTTTACCCAAAAAGATATACATTTCTATTTTTTCTTATTTGTATTTGTAACTATCTTTTGCAGTCCTACATTAATTAACTACTATATTTTTTACTCTTTAGTGTGAGCAGTCTATAATAGTTAATGCAATACAATCCAAAATAGACATGTTTTATAACTCCTCTTTTATTTACTATCTACTGTATAAAGTTAATCATAACATTAGTGTAATAACTGTTAGGTGCTATTGATATAACTAGTCTTAATAGTTTATTATATTTTACTATTACTCATACAGTTTGCTTATGATGTTATTACTTGCTTAAATTTTGTACTATGAGTCAAATCCTACTATTTAAATTTTTATTTAAAACCATTTTTACTATTTATTCATTTTATTTTTTGTATCATTATTACTTGTTTAGTATCTGCGTAATCTTTAGAATAGTTCTTTTGCTACATATACTTTGTACTGCCTTGTATAAGCTCTCATATTACCTCCAGTCCAATAATGATTCCTAATAGTTGTGCAATATTGATTTACTACTTGTCATAGGCATTATATCAACCCTTATTAACAGGTAGTAGTATCCTTTCTGTTATTTATACACTGTTAATCCTGCATTAGTTATATGACTGCAAACATCGATCCTGACATTAACCTCTTACTATTTGACGCACACGATCCTAACAACAATTGCCTTTATGTCAGGCTAAGCGACTACTCAATAACATAACAGTAGGTAGTAGGTTGGTAGACAGCAACCACCCAGGGAAGTACTACCGTCCTGCCAGATGACTGTGAAACAGAAACCTGTAACTGTTTTGCATGATGGTAGGATTGCTGGTTTCTTTTTCTGTCTCATAAACACGCTAGATAACAGGGATATCTTACTACTCCTACTTACACTTTGGTCACACTTCACAGACATGCACATGCATATATATATACATACACCTAGGTTTTTCTCCTTTTTCTAAATAGCTCTTGTTCTTCTTTATTTCTTCTATTGTCCATGGGGAAGTGGAAAAGAATCTTTCCTCCGTAAGCCATGCGTGTCGTATGAGGCGACTAAAATGCCGGGAGCAATGGGCTAGTAACCCCTTCTCCTGTAGACATTTACTAAAAAAGAGAAAAAGAAAAACTTTATAAAACTGGGATGCTTAAATGTGTATGGATGTAGTGCGGATGACAAGAAACAGATGATTGCTGATGTTATGAATGAAAAGAAGTTGGATGTCCTGGCCCTAAGCGAAACAAAGCTGAAGGGGGTAGGGGAGTTTCGGTGGGGGGAAATAAATGGGATTAAATCTGGAGTATCTGAGAGAGTTAGAGCAAAGGAAGGGGTAGCAGTAATGTTGAAGGATCAGTTATGGAAGGAGAAAAGAGAATATGAATGTGTAAATTCAAGAATTATGTGGATTAAAGTAAAGGTTGGATGCGAAAAGTGGGTCATAATAAGCGTGTATGCACCTGGAGAAGAGAGGAATGCAGAGGAGAGAGAGAGATTTTGGGAGATGTTAAGTGAATGTATAGGAGCCTTTGAACCAAGTGAGAGAGTAATTGTGGTAGGGGATCTGAATGCTAAAGTAGGAGAAACTTTTAGAGAGGGTGTGGTAGGTAAGTTTGGGGTGCCAGGTGTAAATGATAATGGGAGCCCTTTGATTGAACTTTGTATAGAAAGGGGTTTAGTTATAGGTAATACATATTTTAAGAAAAAGAGGATAAATAAGTATACAAGATATGATGTAGGGCGAAATGACAGTAGTTTGTTGGATTATGTATTGGTAGATAAAAAACTGTTGAGTAGACTTCAGGATGTACATGTTTATAGAGGGGCCACAGATATATCAGATCACTTTCTAGTTGTAGCTACACTGAGAGTAAAAGGTAGATGGGATACAAGGAGAATAGAAGCATCAGGGAAGAGAGAGGTGAAAGTTTATCAACTAAAAGAGAAGGCAGTTAGGGTAAGATATAAACAGCTATTGGAGGATAGATGGGCTAATGAGAGCATAGGCAATGGGGTCGAAGAGGTATGGGGTAGGTTTAAAAATGTAGTGTTAGAGTGTTCAGCAGAAGTTTGTGGTTACAGGAAAGTGGGTGCGGGAGGGAAGAGGAGCGATTGGTGGAATGATGATGTAAAGAGAGTAGTAAGGGACAAAAAGTTAGCATATGAGAAGTTTTTACAAAGTAGAAGTGATGCAAGGAGGGAAGAGTATATGGAGAAAAAGAGAGAGGTTAAGAGTGGTGAAGCAATGTAAAAAGAGAGCAAATGAGAGAGTGGGTGAGATGTTATCAACAAATTTTGTTGATAATAAGAAAAAGTTTTGGAGTGAGATTAACAAGTTGAGGAAGCCTAGGGAACAAATGGATTTGTTATTTAAAAATAGGAGAGGAGAGCTATTAAATGGAGAGTTAGAGGTATCGGGAAGATGGAGGGAATATTTTGAGGAATTATTAAATCTTGATGAAGATAGGGAAGCTGTGATTTTGTGTCTAGGGCAAGGAGGAATAACATCTTGTAGGAGTGAGGAAGAGCCAGTTGTGAGTGTGGGAGAAGTTCATGAGGCCGTGGGTAGAATGAAAAGGGGTAAGGCAGCCGGGATTGATGAAATAAAGATAGAAATGTTAAAAGCAGGTACCTAGGGATTGGCAGAGAGCATGCATAGTTCCTTTGTATAAAGGCAAAGGGGACAAAAGAGAGTGCAAAAATTATAGGGGGATAAGTCTGTTGAGTATACCTGGTAAAGTGTATGGTAGAGTTATTATTGAAAGAATTAAGAGTAAGATGGAGAGTAGGACAGCAGATGAACAAGGAGGCTTTAGGAAAGGTAGGGGGTGTGTAGACCAAGTGTTTACAGTGAAACATATAAATGAACAGTATTTAGATAAGGCTAAAGAGGTTTTTATGGTATTTATGGATTTGTGAAAAGGTGATAGGGTGGATAGGGGGGCAATGTGGCAGATGTTGCAGGTGTATGGTATAGGAGGTAAGTTAATGAAAGCAGTGAAGAGTTTTTACAAGGATGGTGAGGCTCAGGTTAGAGTATGTAGGAAAGAGGGAAATCATTTCCCAGTAAAAGTACAGTGCAACCTCGGCTTACGAACACCCCACCATGCGAATCTTTCAGGATATGAACCGTCGTTCCGTCGATTTTTTGCCTCTGGATACGAATGAAATTTCAGGATGTGAACTTCCTTATCAAGGGAGGTTCCTTAAATAAATAAATAAAATGTTTATTTCTTTGCAAAGGTTACAATATGATTGGAGGAAAGAAAGCCTCTATCATGCTGAGGTATTTTGGGCAGGCTTAACCTAATACTAATAGACTACTTAAGTCTAGACAGGTGAAAGGTATATTAGCAGTGGTTACCAATGTTTTGCTGATGGTGGCACCAACTACTGGCTGCCTTTTGAAGTTTCTCCTTACTGTTATTATTATTATTATTATATTGTATTATTATTATTATTGTTATTGTTATAATAATAATGATTATTATTATTATTATTATTATTAGTGGTAATAGTAGTAGTAGTACATACATGGTGAGGAGCTCTTGATCTAGGGAATTGGATCTGTGCTCCAGGTCCCTAAATTATTAATAATGATAATACATAATTATTATTATAATAATATGTATGTACTAATAATGATAATACATAATAATAATTACATATAATAAATAATAACAATATAATAATAATAATACTATGTACGTACTGCATATAATTTAGTTTGACAACACCACCACAGTGCTCACCACTGCACATGTGCTTACTGAGCTACCCTCGTGGTCCAAGGAATTCTCGTGATTTCCTTACGTTTCGCGCAGTTAATTTGCCAGATTTCTTTCTTCTAACCATGGGTCCTAAGAAAGCAAGTGCAAAGGACAGTGCTGAGAAGAAAAAGAGGATGATTTGCATGGAATTAAACCAATAAATCATTGATAAGCACAGAACAGGTATGTAGTGTAACGAGATACACAGTTAGTTTAATATGTTTATTATGCACCCCATACCCATCCTGTGGGCGGTAGTCAAAAGATTACAGAGGTACATAATTGGTCCAGGGACTGGACTCCAAAGTTTTGATAGCTGAGCAAGTTACAGAGGTAATGAACTCACAGTTTACAAAGGTAACGAACTCACAATTCTGTGTGTGTGTGTGTGTGTGTGTGTGTGTGTGTGTGTACTCACCTATTTGTGGTTGCGTGTGTGTGTGAGTGTGCGAGATACACATAAAAGTTGTACATAGTGACCACTCTCGCGACCACAATCCTCCCTCTGCCGTCCACGTAATGACATATTTTATTCATTCTAAAGTAGTATATATCAGGTTTCTGAGTTATATATATTGTTTATTATGTCATATTAGATGAATTGTGACAAATAAATAAGCCGTAGAGTTGATATTAGGGTTATTTTGTCATGCCTCCTGAGAGCAGGAATTCAGCTGGAACGAATTAATTGCATTTCATTTAATTGAAATGAGGAAAATTGACCCAGCATACAAACAAATCAGGATACGAACAAGTCCACAGAACGGATTAAATTCATAAGCCGAGGTTCCACTCTAGGTCTTAGACAAGGATGTGTGACGCCATCGTGGTTATTCAATACATATATTTAATGATGGGGTTGTAAGAGAAGTGAGTGCAAGGGTCTTGGCAAGAGGCGTGGAGTTAAAAGATAAGGAATCAAACATAAAGTGGGAGTTGTCACAGTTGCTTTTTGCTGATGACACTGTGCTCTTGGGAGATTCTGAAGAGAATTTGCGGAGGTTGGTGGATGAACTTGGTAGGGTATGTAAAAGAAGAAAGTTAAAAGTGAATATAGGAAAGAGTAAGGTTATGAGGATAACAAAAAGATTAGGTGATGAAAGATTGGATATCAGATTGGAGGGAGAGAGTATGGAGGAGGTGAATGTATTCAGATATTTGGGAGTGGACGTGTCAGTGGATGGGTCTATGAAAGATGAGGTGAATCATAGAATTGATGAGGGTAAAAGGATGAGCGGTGCACTTAGGAGTCTGTGGAGACAAAGAACTTTGTCCTTGGAAGCAAAGAGGGGAATGTATGAGAGTATAGTTTTACCAATGTTCTTATATGGGTGTGAAGCATGGGTGATGAATGTTGCAGCTAGGAGAAGGCTGGAGGCAGTGGAGATGTCATGTCTGAGGGTAATGTGTGATGTAAATATAATGCAGAGAATTCGTAGTTTGGAAGTTAGGAGGAGGTGTGGGATTGCCAAAAGTGTTGTCCAAAGGGCTGAGGAAGGGTTGTTGAGGTGGTTCAGACATATAGAGAGAATAGAACAAAGCAGAATGAGTTTGAGAGTGTATTAATCTGTAGTGGAGGGAAGGCAGGGTAGGGGTCAGCCTAGGAAAGGTTTACCTGGAGTTTACCTGGAGAGAGTTCCGGGGGTCAATGCCCCCGTGGCTCGGTCTGTGACCAGGCCTCCTGGTGAATCACAACCTGATCAACCAGGATGTTACTGCTGGCTGCACGCAAACCAATGTATGAGCTACAGCCCGGCTAGTCAGGAACCGACTTTAGGTGCTTGTCCAGTGCCAGCTTGAAGACTGCCAGGGGTCTGTTGGTAATCCCCCTTATGTATGCTGGGAGGCAATTGAACAGTCTCAGGCTCCTGACACTTATTGTATGGTCTCTTACCGTGCTAGTGACACCCCTGCTTTTCATTTGGGGGATGTTGCATCGTCTGCCAAGTCTTTTGCTTTCGTAGTGAGTGATTTTCGGGTGCAAGTTCGGTACTAGTCCCTCTAGGATTTTCCAGGTGTATATAATCATGTATCTCTCCCACCTGCATTCCAGGGAATACAGGTTCAGGAACCTCAAGCTCTCCCAGTAATTGAGGTGTTTTATCTCCGTTATGCATGCCATGAAGGTTCTCTGTACATTTTCTAGGTCAGCAACTTCACCTGCCTTGAAAGGTGCTGTTAGTGTGCAGCAATATTCCAGCCTAGATAGAACAAGTGACCTGAAGAGTGTCATCATGGGCTTGGCATCCCTAGTTTTGAAGGTTCTCATTATCCATCCTGTTATTTTTCTAGCAGATGCGATTGATACAATGTTATGGTCCTTGAAGGTGAAATCCTCCGACATGATCACTCCCAGGTCTTTGACGTTGGTGTTTCGCTCTATTTTGTGGCCAGAATTTGTTTTGTACTCTGATGAAGATTTAATTTCCTCGTGTTTACCATATCTGAGTAATTGAAATTTCTCATCGTTGAACTTCATATTGTTTTCTGCAGCCCACTGAAAGATTTGGTTGATGTCCGCCTGGAGCCTTGCAGTGTCTGCAATGGAAGACACTGCCATGCAGATTCGGGTGTCATCTGCAAAGGAAGACACGGTGCTGTGGCTGACATCCTTGTCTATGTCAGATATGAGGATGAGGAACAAGATGGGAGCGAGTACTGTGCCTTGTCGAACAGAGCTTTTCACCGTAGCTGCCTCGGACTTTACTCTGTTGACTACTACTCTCTGTGTTCTGTTAGTGAGGAAATTATAGATCCATCGACCGACTTTTCCTGTTATTCCTTTAGCACGCATTTTGTGCGCTATTACACCATGGTCACACTTGTCCAAGGTTTTTGCAAAGTCTGTATATATTACATCTGCATTCTTTTTGTCTTCTAGTGCATCTAGGACCTTGTAGTGATCCAATAGTTGAGACAGGCAGGAGCAACCTGTTCTAAACCCATGTTGCCCTGGGTTGTGTAATTGATGGGTTTGTAGATGGGTGGTGATCTTGCTTCTTAGGACCCTTTCAAAGATTTTTATGATATGGGATGTTAGTGCTATCGGTCTGTAGTTCTTTGCTATTGCTTTACTGCCCCCTTTGTGGAGTGGGGCTGTGTCTGTTGTTTTTAGTAACTGTGGGACGACCTCCATGTCCATGCTCCCTCTCCATAGGATGGTAAAAGCTCGTGATAGGGGCTTCTTGCAGTTCTTGATGAACACGGAGTTCCATGAGTCTGGCCCTGGGGCAGAGTGCATGGGCATGTCATTTATCGCGTGTTCGAAGTCATTTGGCGTCAGGATAACATCAGATAGGCTTGTGTTAACCAAATTCTGTGGCTCTCTCATAAAAAGTTCATTTTGATCTTCGACTCTCAGACTGGTTAGTGGCTTGCTAAAAACTGAGTCATATTGGGACTTGAGTAGCTCACTCATTTCCTTGCTGTCATCTGTGTAGGACCCATTTTGTTTAAGTAGGGGCCCAATAGTGGACGTTGTTCTCGACTTTGATTTGGCATAGGAGAAGAAATACTTTGGGTTTCTTTCGATTTCATTTATGGCTTTTAGTTCTTCCCGCGATTCCTGACTCCTATAAGATTCCTTTAGCTTAAGTTCGATGCTTGCTATTTCTCTGACCAGTGTCTCCCTACGCATTTCAGATATATTGACCTCTTTTAGCCGCTTTGTTATTCTTTTCCGTCGCCTGTAAAGGGAGTGCCTGTCTCTTTCTATTTTACATCTACTCCTCCTTTTTCATAGAGGAATAAGTCTTGTGCATACATCGAGTGCCACCGAGTTAATCTGTTCTAGGCATAAGTTGGGGTCTGTGTTGCTTAGTTGGAGGGAGGGGGTAAAGGAGGTTTTGTGTGTGAGTGGCTTGGACTTCCAGCAAGCATGCGTGAGTGTATTGGATAGGAGTGAATGGAGACAAATGGTTTTTAATACTTGATGTGCTGTTGGAGTGTGAGCAAAGTAGCATTTATGAAGGGATTCAGGGAAACCAGCAGGCCGGACTTGAGTCCTGGAGATGGGAAGTACAGTGCCTGCACTCTGAAGGAGGGGTGTTAATGTTGCAGTTTTATAAACTGTAATGTAAAGCACCCCTCTGGCATGACAGTGATAGAGTGAATAATGAAGAAAGTTTTTTTTTTCGGGCCACCCTGCCTTGGTGGGAATCAGTCGATGTGTTAATAATAAAAAAAAATACACTTAATGCTTAACAGACTACTTTATACTAGGCATATATATATTATAGTTGATTTGAATTGAACATTGATTTTTATATATCAGCAGAGGTAGTAGTGATTTAGCAGTATGTAATTCAATTAACAAGTAATTGATTAACAAGTTACAGTATTATATTTTGGCACATTTTGCATAATGAGATTGAGACCATTTTAGTTTTGTAATAACCTTATAAAATTCAGAAAGTTTTGAGTTGATGGTTGCAATAATATGTAGTGTTTGTGTTGTTAATTTTGGGAGATTAGGTGATTTCTAAGCAGAGCCTTGAATTGGTGTGCAGGCAGCAGGGACCCTTTTGTATGTTCAGGCAATGACTTCCAGATCTTGGGCCCTTTATATGCATAGCATTTTTGCATAGGGAGAGATGACATGAGGGATATCAAAGAGTGTTTTGTGTCTTACGTCATGCAAACATTAAAAGTTTTAAATAATAGAAATTAATACAAAATTATACAATACTACAGCTACTAAATAGAGGTCTTAGCTATACTTATGAGGTAGATTCTTACTAGCAGTGAGCTAGTAACCCTAGGTAATCTAAGGTAGTACACATTCTTGAAAATCAGATGATGTAGAATAATAACAAATACACTTACAACATTGGAAAATAATAAATTTTATGTAATACAGGTGAATATTGAAGGACAGTTGTGAGTGGTGAAGAGAATTTATTGCTATAAGATATAATGAGACAAGTATGAATTTTAGAACTAATTATGAAGACCCTTCACACATGATCTGAGACTTGATAATATGGATATATGAAGAATTACAGGAGGGCCCTGCATATACAGCTCCCACTGTTCAGCGTTCCATGTTTTCGTTGACTTTCGGTTGAGCCATTGTTCATTATGTTCAGTGCTTTTTACCAATTTTCTTCCATTATTGTTGCTTTCATACAAGAGTTGTGTAAGGGAAGCCTGACTGAAGCCATATTTTAAGGTGAGTATTGTATGTACTGTGTATTTATTTTACTTTTTTTTATCTGTTTTTTATGCCTAGCTGTATTGAGCACTTAATATATGATAGTGTAAACACATTATCAATATTTTAGATGCATTCAGAAATGAAAAAAATGCTCTTTTTCACCTGTCGGTGGTTTATGCTTATTTGGGGTCATGAGCCTTAGGAGCTGTAGAAATGGGGCCTGCCTGTAAAAGATAAAGATAAAGATTTTATATCTTTGTAAAGGTTACAATGTGTAATTACAATTTTGGTTTGCTAAGTACTAAGAAAGTCACTATCATGCTGGGGCAATTTGGGCAGACTAATCCTTGTACATAATAACTAGTTAATAAAGCAAGCATAAGCTAGGCAAATCAGAATAAATAAAGAACAATAAAGACTAGGTACAGGAAGGCCCCGCTTTACGGCGTTTCACTTTACGGCGTTCCGCTAATACGGACATTTCAAATTATGACCAAAACTCACTATACGGCTCCCCCCACCTGACTTTCTAATACGGTCACCGTGCCCCACCCTGTTTGTTTACATTCTCCATGAGCTCAGTAAGCACTAAGTCTCTCCATTTTGTCTGGAAACTCCAAAATTTCAAATGTTTTTAAAAGTTATTTCATATTTTATATATACTCTGATAATTATACTTATGTATACCTGTACCTAAATAAACTTACATACATCAAGTCATTTAAATGTCGTATATTACGTTAATATACACATTTTCATTAATCCATCCATGATATTTTTTTCAAAATTATATAATAAACACGATGCATAACATATAAATAAGATAAATACACCCCACAGTAGAATAAATAAACATAAATGTGAGCTGTGTAGCAGACGACTTCCACAAGTGGTGATAATAACAATACTGAGTCTCATTAAATGTCGTATATTACGGTAATATACACATTTTCATTAATCCAGCCATGATATTTTTTTCAAAATTATATAATAAACACTATACATAACATATAAATAAGATAAATACACCCCACAGTAGAATAAATAAACATAAATGTGATCTCTGGTAGCAGACGACTTCCACAAGTGACGCCATAATAACAATAGTCACGGAGTCTCATTAAATGTCGTATATTACGGTAATATACACATTTTCATTAATCCATCCATGATATTTTTTTCAAAATTATATAATAAACACGATGCATAACATATAAATAAGATAAATACACCCCACAGTAGAATAAATAAACAAATGTGAGCTGTGTAGCAGACGACTTCCACAAGTGGTGATAATAACAATACTGAGTCTCATTAAATGTCGTATATTACGTTAATATACACATTTTCATTAATCCAGCCATGATATTTTTTTCAAAATTATATAATAAACACGATACATAACATAAAAAGATGATAAATACACCCCACAATAGAATAAATAAACATAAATATAAGATGTGGGAGCCTGGTTTGTTTACTCTGTGCCTGGCCTGTCACCTCTCATGTATTCATTCTTTCTCTCTCTCATTTATTCGTTTTATCTCATTTACTTACTCCTGACCCTACATTAAGACTACAAATATTTTAAGGTAAGTAATGAGTGAACTGTATATACATTTTATCGCTCTGGGATGCTTAAATATCATAGAATAGTATGTGTGGGTGGGGTGGCCTGTAAGGTAGCCTGGCTATTACAATACATACCACACTTGATTTCTTACAATAAATACTACTTGTCTCACCCTAGATTAAGACTATAAATATTTTAAGGTAAGTAATGAGTGCACTATGTGTGTATTGTACCTTTTTATTGTTTTTTGATGCCTGGTTCTATTGCTAACTTAATATATGTTAGTGTAAACTTGTTATCTAGTGTTTGTATGCATTTATAAGTGGAAAAAAAGGGTGTTCCACTTTACGGCGATTTCCGCTTTACGGCGCTAGCCTGGAACCTAACCCGCCGTATAAGTGGGGCCTTCCTGTACTGGGCATATTTGAAAAAAAAAAAAACTTTTTTGATAAATAGGGTTATTTCCACCAATTCAATGAATTGTTGCTGAATTGTGACAAAGATGCTACTGGTAAATGAGATGTAGGGTTAATTTCTGTCTAACTAAATCACTAAAATTGGTAGATGAGTACAGCAAGGAGGTACAGTTAATAAAACTAATGTATGAAAGTAGGTATAAGGTATTTAGCATTTTAGGGGCATTAAACCCAAATGATAACACACTGATTAACTGGTACTGATTGAGAGTGCAAAACACTACGTTGAGTGATGTTGGTACAAAATGCATCTTATCCTGAATCGGATAGGCCAGTATCACGTAAGAATATTGTTATCAGTCAATCAGTCAGTTTTTATTTCCTTGCAAGATTACATTGAGATTATAAAATTACAAAAATGAGTTGCCGTGCAAAGAGAGCCACTATCATGCCTAGGCATTATGGGCAGACTTAATTTATTGGCTTACAGACTACTTAATACTTAAGAAATTGAACATAGTTTGTTGTACTTCTTGTTTATTTATAATATACACAGTAATTTTACTCAGATTACAATAGTTTCAATAGTAAATATTGAAATTATATTATGGGAATATAACATTGTGAGTTGTCAAACCCCTTGTGCAGATATCCAAGAATTATCTACAAGCAGTATTAAATCAGGGAAGTGTTTTTGGGTATGCCCAAATGAGATCAACCTGTGGACTAAAATCACATTGGTATTAAAAGAGTATAACATCAAAGCAGCCTTCATAGAAAACCTGGAAGCATTCTATAACAGATGGGAAAATAAAAAGTCTGGGCTGGATGGTACCGCCCTTGGTGCTGGCCATGTAGTCAGAAACGGCAAGGCTGGAGGGGCTGCCCTGATAGACCGTAAATGTGGGGCTGGAAGTGATGTCCTGGTAGACAGTAATGGTGAAACTGGAGGTGCTGCCCTGGGAGACAGTAATGGTGAGGTTGGAGGTGCTGTCCAGGTAGACAGTAAATGTACGCATGAAGGAGTGCATATAAATGGCCTCGAGGGAGACAGGAGCTGTAGTGGGGAAACAAGTGTAGTCAAGGACAAGATAAATCCAATATTACAAACTAGTAATACTACAGGAGATAGCAAAGAAGGGGACTCCACTAGCAATAGTGAGGATATATTACCAGAAACAACTGGTGAGAGGTCCATTGTTAGTACTATTGAGGATAGGAATGAGACAGGTAAACATGCACCAACAAGGAATACAGTCACAAAAACCCAAGGCAAATGGAAACCAAGCCTATGCACATACTATGCACTTGGTATCTGCAGGCATGGGAAATCTGGAAAAACAGATGGTACATGCAACTTTGATCACCCTAGAAAATGCCGTGCCCATACGACAACAGAAAAATGCAAACTCCCTTCCTGTAAGCTTTTTCACCCTGAACTGTGTACCTCTTCAGTACAGGAAAGACTGTGCTATAACTTAAATTGCCAGGCATACCATCTAAAGGGAACAAAAAGATACAAAACATCCAGGCCATGGGAAAACCTGGGTAGCCACAGCCACTCAAGAGGGAGAGGTTTTTTAGTGCCTGGAAGGAAAAAAACTGGCAGGAAATGGCAGAAATCGTACGCCAAGTCCAGTCATTTATGGAGTGGAACCACAGTCGATGGCCTCCACTCCAAACCAACAGATACAGATACTAGTGCCGGAAAAAAAAGTCCTCCCCAGTACCACCAACACCGCCAGTCTGATGACATTCTTCTTTGCAAATATACAAGGTCTAAAGCCAGCAACGAACAACAAAATACCTTTCATCCGTGGACTGCTTGCAGAGGAAAATGCAATGCTCGCGGCTTTCACAGAGACCCACATAAAAGATCACTTGGACAATGAAATATGGATCCTGGGCTACAACCTATACAGATGCGACAGAGTGAAGAGGCAAAAGTAGGGGGTTGGCTTGTATATCGCAGAGTCACTTATTTGCACAGAACTGCTTAATGCCTCAAATGATGTAGTGGAAGTAAAGATTGAGAACCAAAACCTAGTCATTGTGGTAGTCTACAAGCCTCCAGATGCAACATCCCAGCAATTCCAGGAACAGCTGTTAAAAGTTGACCACTGTCTGGAAAATCTTCCAGCGCCTGCCCCCAACATCTTGCTCCTGGGGGATTTCAACTTGAGGCACCTAAAGTGGAGGAATATAGCAAATAATGTTGTTGGAGTGATAACACCAGGAGGCAGCTCTGACGAGAACTCACACACACGAGCTTTTAAATCTCTGCACAAAATTCAACTTAAACCAGCAAATAATGGAGCCTACTAGACTGGAGAATACACTAGACCTCATCTTCACTAACAATGATGATCTGATACAAAATGTCACCATATCAAAAACAATATACTCGGATCACAACATAATCAAGGTTCAGACATGTATGCGCGGAGCCCCAGACCGACAAAATGAGATTTAGTCACGAGGGAGCCTTCACCAAATTCAACTTCAATAACAAGAACATAAAGTGGGACCAAGTAAACCAAGTCCGAAATGATATTAGCTGGGAAGATAGACTGAACAACATAGACCCCAACTTATGCCTAGAACAGATTAACTCGGTGGCACTCGATGTATGCTCAAGGCTTATTCCTTTAAGAAAAAGGAGGAGTAGATGTAAAGTAGAAAGAGACAGGTGCTCCCTTTGCAGGCGACGGAAAAGAATAACAGAGCGGTTAACAGAGGCCAATATATCTGAAATGCGTAGGGAGACACTGGTCAGAGAAATAGCAAACATCGAACTTAAGCTAAAGGAATCTTATAGGAGTCAGGAATCGCGTGAAGAACTAAAAGCCATAAATGAAATCGAAAGAAACCCAAAGTATTTCTTTTTTTATGCCAAATCAAAATCGAGAACAACATCCAGTATTGGGCCCCTACTTAAACAAGATGGGTCCTACACAGATGACAGCAAGGAAATGAGTGAGCTACTCAAGTCCCAATATGACTCAGTTTTTAGCAAGCCGCTAACCAGACTGAGAGTCGAAGATCAAAATGAATTTTTTATGAGAGAGCCACAGAATTTGGTAAACACAAGCCTCTCTGATGTTATCTTGACGCCAAATGACTTTGAGCAGGCGATAAATGACATGCCCATGCACTCTGCCCCAGGGCTAGACTCATGGAACTCCATGTTCATCAAGAACTGCAAGAAGAACCTATCATGAGCTTTTACCATCCTATGAAGAGGGAGCATGGACACGGGGGTCGTCCCACATTTTCTAAAAACAACAGACAGACCTACAGCACTAACATCCCACATCATAAAAATCTTTGAAAGGGTCCTAAGAAGCAAGATTGCCACCCATCTGAATACCCATCAATTACACAACCCAGGGTTTAGAGCAGGTCGCTCCTGCTCCTGAGGTCCTAGATGCACTAGAAGACAAAAAGAATGCAGATGTAATATATACAGACTTTGCAAAAGCCTTTGACAAGTGTGACCATGGCGAAATAGTGCACAAAATGCGTGCTGAAGGAAAAACAGGAAAGGTTGGTAGATGGATCTATAATTTCCTCACAAACAGAACACAAAGTGTAGTAGTCAACAGAGTAAAGTCTGAGGCAGCTACAGTGAAAAGCTCTGTTCCACAAGGCACAGTACTCACTCCCATCTTGTTTCTCATCCTCATATCTGACATAGACAAGGATGTCAGCCACAGCACCGTGTCTTCCTTTGCAGATGACACCCGAATCTGCATGACAGTGTCTTCCATTGCAGACACTGCAAGGCTCCACTTGGACATCAACCAAATCTTTCAGTGGGCTGCATAAACAATATGAAGTTCAATGATGAGAAATTTCAATTACTCCGATATGGTAAACATGAATAAATTAAAACTTCATCAGAGTACAAAAATTCTGGCCACAAAATAGAACGAAAAACCAATGTCAAAGACCTGGGAGTGATCATGTCGGAGGATCTCACCTTCAAAGACCATAACATTGTATCAATCGCATCTGCTAGAAAAATGTCAGGATGGATAATGAGAGCCTTCAAAACTAGGGATGCCAAGCCCATGATGATGCTCTTCAGGTTGCTTGTTCTATCTAGGTTGGAATATTGCTGCACACTAACAGCAACTTTCAAGGCAGGTGAAATTGCTGACCTAGAAAATGTACAGAGAACCTTCATGGTGTGCATAATGGAGATAAAACACCCCAATTGCTGGGAGCGCTTGAAGTTCTTGAACCTGTACTCCCTGGAACACAGGCGGGAGAGATACATGATTATATACACCTGAAAAATCCTAGAGGGACTAGTACTGAACTTGCACACGAAAATCACTCACAACGAAAGCAGATGATGCAACATCCCCCCAGTGAAAAGCAGGGGTGTCACTAGCACGTCAAGAGATGATACAGTAAGTATCAGGGGCACGAGACTGTTCAACTGCCTCCCAGCATACATAAGGGGGATTACCAAAGACCCCTGGCAGTCTTCAAGCTGGCACTGAACAAACGCCTAAAGTCGGTACCTGACCAGCCAGGCTGTGGCTCGTACGTTGGATTGTGTGCAGCCAGCAGTAACAGCCTGGTTGATCAGGCTCTGATCCACCAGGAGGCCTGGTCACAAACCGGGCCGTGGTGGCACTGACCCCCAGAACTCTCTCCAGGTAAACTCCAGGTAGTATGAGAATACTACAGTTGGGTTAAAGTCAGTAATGTTTTGGGTAGTTATTTATATCACAAGGTTGTTTTAATCAGTGTATGAACTTTGGGTGTCCCATTTTGAAGTTTTAAGATTTAGGTAACCTGGAGATTTTTTGGTAAAGTTAAATATTCAGTATTTAGTTTAGGGTGAGTAAGTGATTTTTGAGAAGAGTCTTAAATTGACATTCAGACTGGGTTATTTTAGTATTTACTAGTAATGAATTCCAAATTTTGGGACCCTTTATGTGCATAGAGTTTTTACACAGTGTAATATGGACACATCAAAAAGAGATCTGTGTCTTGTGTTATGGTCGTGTGACTTGTCAAGGTTGGTGAGGAAAAGTTTGAGTGAAGGGTTTATGCTTGAGCGTAGTGTTCTATGTATATAGTAGGCACAGAGTAAGTATGGATGTTCTTTATGGTGAGCAGATTTAGACTTTTGAATATTGGTGGAGTACGCTGTCGGGAGTGGGAATTTATCATTCTGACTGCAGCCTTTTGCTGGGTTATTAGTGGCCTTAGGTGATTTAATGTTGTTGATCCCCGAACACAAATCCCATATGTAAGATAAGGGCAGATGAATGAATGATACAGTGCAAGGAGAGCCGATTGCGGAACATAGTACTGTATCTTTGATAGTATGCCTACTGTCTTAGAGATTTTCTTGGAAATTTGTTGTATATTTGTCTGGAATTTGTGGCTATTGTCAAGGTGGATTCCTAGGAATTTTCCCTCTGTGAGTCTTGTGATAGGTAATCCGTTTAGCATTATGTTAAATGGAACATTTGCAGTTGTTTCCAAACTGAACGAAATAGGTTTTGTCAGTATTGAGGGTAAGCTTATTAGTCATCCAGGTAGATATTTTCTGCAATTCGGCATTAACAGTGTTGGCCAGTTTGAGTAGTTGTGATGCATTCAGTAGGTCATTGATGTAAATGAGAAAGAGGAGTGGGCCAAGGACACTTCCTTGTGGAACACTGGCTGTGATTGGTTGACACATATTGTGTACACATATTGGCTTCTGTTACTAAGGTATGGCTTAAGGTAGTTGAGGGAGTGCCCTCTTATACCATAATGTGTTAATTTAATGTGCAGCAAATCATGGTCGACAGTATCAAAAGCTTTACATTATTATTATTATAATAAAAAAGAAGCGCTAAGCCACAAGGGTTATACAGCGCTGCAAAAGCTTTACATAAATCAGTGAAGATTCCCAGCGGTACTTCTTTCTTTTCGAGAGCAGTGTATATTAGTTCTAGCATGTGTATAATAGCATCATTTGTGCTTTTATTATTCTTGAATCCAAACTGACAGGGGTTTAGTATGTTGTGTGAGACAAGGTAGGAATAGCTCTGTCTGTGAATTAATTTTTCAAAGATTTTAGAGATCAGAAGTAAGTTGGAAATTGGTGTATAGTTATTCAAGTATGCTTGATCACCTCCTTTGTGGATCAGGCTGACCCTCGCTATTTTGAGAATTGCAGGGAAGGTGGAGGATTTGATGGATTTGTTAAAGAGTGTTGCAGTTATTGGTGACAGTACTTGTGAAGCTTTTTTGTACATTAGATCATGTTCATTAGCTGCATAATAACTCTTACCTGTGATTAATTTTCTTACAACAGTTTTATCTTTCCTCACAAAGCACCATTGGTTTTTCCCTCCAGTCGGGGTTTCATTAGGCTATAGAGGTTCTGTCTTTTCTCAGTAATACACTCGCTAGCATAAATCATTTATTGTATTGAAATTGAGAACATTGCTACTTATAACCAATTCCATTATACAGTAGTACCTCAGGATATGAGCTTATTTCTTTCCAGAAGGCTGTTCAAGTGCTGATACCAAACAAATTTGTTCCCATAAGGAATAATGTAAATTAGATTAATCCGTTTCAGACCCCCAAAAATACACTTACAAAAGCACTTACATAAATACTCTTACGTAACTGTTCACTTTTTGAGCTGTTCATATCCTGAGGTGCCACTGTATTCCTGTGCTGTATGTTGTTGCATCCTATGAAAGCTTTAGTGTTACAGATCCTTCAGAAGAGGTGCCTTGATGCTGGTGAAGGACTCTTGACCTGAAGAACTGTAGATACCTGCTTCTTCCTTGTATGAAACCTGTTTATTGTACCTCTCATTTGTCAGGTGCTGAATAAAAACTTTTTAGGTTCAGCTCTTTCCTATAAATATAATATAACACAGTAATAATTGGTAACAGACCTTCCTAAAAAAATTCAAGTTGATTGGTTTATAATTATAATTGGTATACATTGGCTACCCTTATAATTAAAATTCAGATATCGACATACACAATAATTTGAAAGACCATCATAGTATGCAAAACATTTCTGGAAATCTGTAGGATGATTATGCATCCCTTTTCATACATAATTTAAATTCCAGAGAAAGAGGAGGAGGAGATGATGGAAGAGAAGGAGGAAGAGGAGGATCAGCATCCATTCACTCAGAGAAGACAAAGCCTAGTGTAAACACCAAGAACATGAAGAACAAGGGAAATGTGGCCATAACAGCATCACCTAGGACCAGCCAGGTGTCTGTGCTCAGTGGAGTGTGTGCCATAGCCAAGTGGCCATTTCTCGTGTCACTGTTCCTTCATATTGTGGCAGAGACCTTTAACTTCCTCACACCACAGCTTCTCAGGTGACATAATGCATGTCTCTACTTTTTGACTCCTTGTTGCTTAATAATAATAGTATGAAAGGTGACTTTAATAACAAATACATAATGTGGGGAAATATGCATATTTTTAGTCTGCCTCTACTATACAGTATTACCAATCAATCAGCTCCCTTACTCTCTCCAAAAACCATGCCTTAAAACTACTTGAATGATCTCATTCATTCTTCTGATCTTGCCCACTTTTCACTTGCAGTTGCCTGATTGGCTTCATCACCAACAACACAGAGCCAGCATGGCATGGTTATGTGTATGCCGTGGCACTCCTCTTCACCTGTGAGCTGACAAGTCTCTTCAAGAACATGTACTTCAATATTGCCCTCAACATCTCTATTAAGCTAAGATCAGCACTCATGACTGCTGTCTATAGCAAGGTTAGCAGCTGTCTGAGTGAGAATCTTTTCCATTGAATATTTGACAGAAATGTGGTAAGAAGTAAGTTGGTGCTTATCCCCCTGAAAGATTTACCTCCTGGTCTCTCTCCCTCTCTCTGTGTCTCTATTTCTCTCTGTCTCTCTCTCTGCTGTTTCCCACCAAGGCAGAGTGACCCAAAAAGAAACACTTTCACCATCATTTAGCACTTTTGCCATCATTTACACAATATCACTGTCTTTGCAGAGGTGCCCAGACTTGACAGTTTAGATGTCACTCCAAACACCCAGTGTCCCAGACCCCTCCTTTAAAGTGCAGGCATTTGTGCTTCTCACCTCCAGGACTCAAGTCCAGCTAACTGGTTTCCCTGAATCCCTTCACAAAGTATTACCTTGATCACACCCCAACAGCTCATCAGGTCCCAAAAACCATCTTCATTTACTTTTGTCTAACACACTCACACATGCCTGTTACATTTCCAGGCCCCTTACACACAGAACTTATTTTACACCCTCCCTCCATTGCTCATGGCATTTTGGTTGACTTTTACAACACGCATGGCTTACGGAGGAAAATTTTTTATTCCATTTCCTTATAGATATGAAAGGAAAATAATAAGAACAAGAGCTGTTAAGAAAGGCCAAAGAAAACTCAGGTGGGTGTGTATACATAAATGTGTACATACATGTGTAGTGTGACCTAACTGTAAGTAAAAGATATACCTGTTATTTTTTATGTTTTTGAGTTAGAGAGAGACATCAGCACTCCTGCCATTATGTAAAACAAATACAGGTTTCTGTCTTACACTCATTTAGCAGGACAGTAGTACCTCCCTGGATGGTTGCTGTCTACCAACCTACTAGTACTTTATATATTCTAGCAAGCCTGCGTGAGTGTGTTAGATAGGAGTTAATGGAGACGAATGTTTTTTGGGACCTGATGAGCTGTTGGAGTATGAGCAGGGTAATATTTCGCGAAGGGATTCAGGGAAACCAGTTAGCCAGACTTGAGTGCTGGAAATGGGAAGTACAGTGCCTGCACTTTAAAGGTGTTGTTTTGGGTATTGGCAGTTTGGAGGGACATCTAAGTGCCTCTGCAAAGAGAGTAATTATGTATGTGTTACGTTGTTGTCCCATATACTTTGATAATATGGTTCTCACTGCATGTTCTAGTGTGAGGGTAGCTTTTACATTAAGGCCTTATCAGTCTAGGGTAATACTTGCTTTCATATTTGATTCTCCTCAGTGTCTCTGGAATCCCTTTTCCAGCCCTCTTCACAGGTTATTTTAACTAATATTACAAAAATATATATATTCAGGTAGATATATACAGAATATACAATATACAAAACATAAGCCTGCACACCCCTTAGCTGTTCTTCTAGGACAGCCCACATGGTGCATCTGAGCAATTTGCTCTTCTTTCTTCTTGACTAATCTCTAGACTAGCCAGTGTTTTGACACACCATAGTCACCCTGGGTATGATGGTCACAACTTATTTATTTATTTTATGTCTTTGCAACATAATCAAGGTTCAGACATGTATGCGCGGAGCCCCAGACCGACAAAATGAGATTAGTTTACCTGGAGAGAGTTCCGGGGGTCAACGCCCCCGCGGCCCGGTCTGTGACCAGGCCTCCTGGTGGATCAGAGCCTGATCAACCAGGCTGTTGCTGCTGGCTGCACGCAAACCAACGTACGAGCCACAGCCCGGCTGATCCGGAACTGACTTTTGGTGCTTGTCCAGTGCCAGCTTGAAGACTGCCAGGGGTCTGTTGGTAATCCCCCTTATGTGTGCTGGGAAGCAGTTGAACAGTCTCGGGCCCCTGACACTTATTGTATGGTCTCTTAACGTGCTAGTGACACCCTGCTTTTCATTGGGGGGATGGTGCATCGTCTGCCAAGTCTTTTGCTTTCGTAGTGAGTGATTTTCGTGTGCAAGTTCGGTACTAGTCCCTCTAGGATTTTCCAGGTGTATATAATCATGTATCTCTCCCTCCTGCGTTCCAGGGAATACAGGTTTAGGAACCTCAAGCGCTCCCAATAATTGAGGTGTTTTATCTCCGTTATGCGCGCCGTGAAAGTTCTCTGTACATTTTCTAGGTCGGCAATTTCACCTGCCTTGAAAGGTGCTGTTAGTGTGCAGCAATATTCCAGCCTAGATAGAACAAGTGACCTGAAGAGTGCCATCATGGGCTTGGCCTCCCTAGTTTTGATGCAACATCCCAGCAATTCCAGGAACAGCTGTTAAAAATTGACCACTGTCTGGAAAATCTTCCAGCTCCTGCACCCAACATCTTGCTCCTGGGGGATTTCAACTTAAGACACCTAAAATGGAGGAATATAGCAAATAATATTGTTGCAGTAATAACACCAGGAGGCAGCTCTGATGAAAACTCACACTCACACGAGCTTTTAAATCTCTGCACAAAATTCAATTTAAACCAGCAAATAATAGAGCCTACTAGACTGGAGAATACACTAGACCTCATATTCACTAACAATGATGATCTGATAAGAAATGTCACCATATCAAAAACAATATACTCAGATCACAACATAATTGAGGTTCAGACATGTATGCGAGGAGCCCCAGACCGACAAAATGAGACTAGTCACGAGGGAGCATTCACCAAATTCAACTTCAATAACAAAAACATAAAGTGGGACCAAGTAAACCAAGTCCTAACCGATATAAGCTGGGAAGATATACTAAGCAACACAGACCCAAACTTATGCCTAGAACAGATTAACTCAGTGGCACTCGATGTATGCACAAGGCTTATTCCTCTAAGAAAAAGGAGGAGTAGATGTAAAATAGAAAGAGACAGGCGCTCCCTTTACAGGCGACGGAAAAGAATAACAGAGCGGCTAAAAGAGGTCAATATATCTGAAATGCGCAGGGAGACACTGGTCAGAGAAATAGCAAGCATCGAACTTAAGCTAAAAGAATCCTTTAGGAGTCAGGAATCGCGGGAAGAACTAAAAGCTATAAATGAAATCGAAAGAAACCCAAAGTATTTCTTCTCCTATGCCAAATCAAAATCGAGAACAACGCCCAGTATTGGGCCCCTACTTAAACAAGATGGGTCCTACACAGATGACAGCAAGGAAATGAGTGAGCTACTCAAGTCCCAATATGACTCAGTTTTTAGCAAGCCGCTAACCAGACTGAGAGTCGAAGATCAAAATGAATTTTTTATGAGAGAGCCACAAAATTTGATTAACACAAGCCTATCCGATGTTATCCTGACGCCAAATGACTTCGAACAGGCGATAAATGACATGCCCATGCACTCTGCCCCAGGGCCAGACTCATGGAACTCTGTGTTCATCAAGAACTGCAAGAAGCCCCTATCACGAGCCTTTTCCATCCTATGGAGAGGGAGCATGGACACGGGGGTCGTCCCTCAGTTACTAAAAACAACAGACATAGCCCAACTCCACAAAGGGGGCAGTAAAGCAACAGCAAAGAACTACAGACCAATAGCACTAACATCCCATATCATAAAAATCTTTGAAAGGGTCCTAAGAAGCAAGATCACCACCCATCTAGAAACCCATCAGTTACACAACCCAGGGCAACATGGGTTTAGAACAGGTCGCTCCTGTCTGTCTCAGCTACTGGATCACTACGACAAGGTCCTAAATGCACTAGAAGACAAAAAGAATGCAGATGTAATATATACAGACTTTGCAAAAGCCTTCGACAAGTGTGACCATGGCGTAATAGCGCACAAAATGCGCACTAAAGGAATAACAGGAAAAGTCGGTCGATGGATCTATAATTTCCTCACTAACAGAACACAGAGAGTAGTCGTCAACAGAGTAAAGTCCGAGGCAGCTACGGTGAAAAGCTCTGTTCCACAAGGCACAGTACTCGCTCCCATCTTGTTCCTCATCCTCATATCCGACATAGACAAGGATGTCAGCCACAGCACCGTGTCTTCCTTTGCAGATGACACCCGAATCTGCATGACAGTGTCTTCCATTGCAGACACTGCAAGGCTCCAGGCGGACATCAACCAAATCTTTCAGTGGGCTGCAGAAAACAATATGAAGTTCAACGATGAGAAATTTCAATTACTCAGATATGGTAAACATGAGGAAATTAAATCTTCATCAGAGTACAAAACAAATTCTGGCCACGAAATAGAGCGAAACACCAACGTCAAAGACCTGGGAGTGATTATGTCGGAGGATCTCACCTTCAAGGACCATAACATTGTATCAATCGCATCTGCTAGAAAAATGACAGGATGGATAATGAGAACCTTCAAAACTAGGGAGGCCAAGCCCATGATGACACTCTTCAGGTCACTTGTTCTATCTAGGCTGGAATATTGCTGCACTCTAACAGCACCTTTCAAGGCAGGTGAAATTGCCGACCTAGAAAATGTACAGAGAACTTTCACGGCGCGCATAACGGAGATAAAACACCTCAATTACTGGGAGCGCTTGAGGTTTCTAAACCTGTATTCCCTGGAACGCAGGAGGGAGAGATACATGATTATATACACCTGGAAAATCCTAGAGGGACTAGTACCGAACTTGCACACGAAAATCACTCACTACGAAAGCAAAAGACTTGGCAGACGATGCACCATCCCCCCAATGAAAAGCAGGGGTGTCACTAGCACGTTAAGAGACCATACAATAAGTGTCAGGGGCCCGAGACTGTTCAACTGCCTCCCAGCACACATAAGGGGGATTACCAACAGACCCCTGGCAGTCTTCAAGCTGGCACTGGACAAGCACCTAAAGTCAATTCCTGATCAGCCGGGCTGTGGCTCGTACGTTGGTTTGCGTGCAGCCAGCAGCAACAGCCTGGTTGATCAGGCGCTGATCCACCAGGAGGCCTGGTCACAGACCGGGCCGCGGGGGCGTTGACCCCCGAAACTCTCTCCAGGTAAACTCCAGGTATCCATCCTGTCATTTTTCTAGCAGATGCGATTGATACAATGTTATGGTCCTTGAAGGTGAGATCCTCCGACATGATCACTCCCAGGTCTTTGACGTTGGAAGGAGCCTACACCAAATTCAACTTCAGTACAAGAACAAAGTGGGACCAGACATAGGCTCATCAGGGTCAGTCCCAAACCCTTCAAAATCCCTCTTATCGACACAATCTGGCCACAATTTTCTCCAAGCAGAGTTCAAAGTCCTGGTAGTCACTCCCTCCCAAGCCATACCTATAAGGGTATGGAGGATGCTGAAGTGTTCTCTCCAAAATTCTCTTAGGGTCAAGTGAGTGTCTGTGGTCACAGTCAAGCACCTGTGAAACATTGCTTTGGTGTAGAGTTTTTTAAAGTTTGCAGTGACCTGCTGGTCCATAGGCTGGAGGAGAGGAGTGGTATTCCAAGGCAAGAACTTTACTGTGATGAACCCAAACTCCTCGAAAATTAGGTCATCCAAGTTTGGAGGATGAGCAGGTGCATTGTCCATTACTAGCAGGCACTTGAGATCCAATTTCTTTTTCAGGAGGTAATTCTTCACACTAGGGCCAAACACTTCATTGAACCACTCGACAAAAATTTCCCTCGTGACCCATGCCTTACTAGCCCATTGCCGGGAGCAATGGGCTAGTAACCCCTTCTCCTGTAGACATTTACTAAAAAAGAGAAGAAGAAAAACTTTATGAAACTGGGATGCTTAAATGTGCGTGGATGTAGTGCGGATGACAAGAAACAGATGATTGCTGATGTTATGAATGAAAAGAAGTTGGATGTCCTGGCCCTAAGCGAAACAAAGCTGAAGGGGGTAGGAGAGTTTCAGTGGGGGGAAATAAATGGGATTAAATCTGGAGTATCTGAGAGAGTTAGAGCAAAGGAAGGGGTAGCAGTAATGTTAAATGATCAGTTATGGATGGAGAAAAGAGAATATGAATGTGTAAATTCAAGAATTATGTGGATTAAAGTAAAGGTTGGATGCGAGAAGTGGGTCATAATAAGCGTGTATGCACCTGGAGAAGAGAGGAATGCAGAGGAGAGAGAGAGATTTTGGGAGATGTTAAGTGAATGTATAGGAGCCTTTGAACCAAGTGAGAGAGTAATTGTGATAGGGGACCTGAATGCTAAAGTAGGAGAAACTTTTAGAGAGGGTGTGGTAGGTAAGTTTGGGGTGCCAGGTGTAAATGATAATGGGAGCCCTTTGATTGAACTTTGTATAGAAAGGGGTTTAGTTATAGGTAATACATATTTTAAGAAAAAGAGGATAAATAAGTATACAAGATATGATGTAGGGCGAAATGACAGTAGTTTGTTGGATTATGTATTGGTAGATAAAAGACTGTTGAGTAGACTTCAGGTTGTACATGTTTATAGAGGGGCCACAGATATATCAGATCACTTTCTAGTTGTAGCTACACTGAGAGTAAAAGGTAGATGGGATACAAGGAGAATAGAAGCATCAGGGAAGAGAGAGGTGAAGGTTTATAAACTAAAAGAGGAGGCAGTTAGGGTAAGATATAAACAGCTATTGGAGGATAGATGGGCTAATGAGAGCATAGGCAATGGGGTGTAAGAGGTATGGGGTAGGTTTAAAAATGTAGTGTTAGAGTGTTCAGCAGAAGTTTGTGGTTACAGGAAAGTGGGTGCAGGAGGGAAGAGGAGCGATTGGTGGAATGATGATGTAAAGAGAGTAGTAAGGGAGAAAAAGTTAGCATATGAGAAGTTTTTACAAAGTAGAAGTGATGCAAGGAGGGAAGAGTATATGGAGAAAAAGAGAGAGGTTAAGAGAGTGGTGAAGCAATGTAAAAAGAGAGCAAATGAGAGAGTGGGTGAGATGTTATCAATAAATTTTGTTGAAAATAAGAAAAAGTTTTGGAGTGAGATTAACAAGTTAAGAAAGCCTAGAGAACAAATGGATTTGTCAGTTAAAAATAGGAGAGGAGAGTTATTAAATGGAGAGTTAGAGGTATTGAGAAGATGGAGGGAATATTTTGAGGAATTGTTAAATGTTGATGAAGATAGGGAAGCTGTGATTTCGTGTATAGGGCAAGGAGGAATAACATCTTGTAGGAGTGAGGAAGAGCCAGTTGTGAGTGTGGGGGAAGTTCGTGAGGCAGTAGGTAAAATGAAAGGGGGTAAGGCAGCCGGGATTGATGGCATAAAGATAGAAATGTTAAAAGCAGGTGGGGATATAGTTTTGGAGTGGTTGGTGCAATTATTTAATAAATGTATGGAAGAGGGTAAGGTACCTAGGGATTGGCAGAGAGCATGCATAGTTCCTTTTTATAAAGGCAAAGGGGATAAAAGAGAGTGCAAAAATTATAGGGGGATAAGTCTGTTGAGTATACCTGGTAAAGTGTATGGTAGAGTTATAATTGAAAGAATTAAGAGTAAGACGGAGAATAGGATAGCAGATGAACAAGGAGGCTTTAGGAAAGGTAGGGGGTGTGTGGACCAGGTGTTTACAGTGAAACATATAAGCGAACAGTATTTAGATAAGGCTAAAGAGGTCTTTGTGGCATTTATGGATTTGGAAAAGGCGTATGACAGGGTGGATAGGGGGGCAATGTGGCAGATGTTGCAAGTGTATGGTGTAGGAGGTAGGTTACTGAAAGCAGTGAAGAGTTTTTACGAGGATAGTGAGGCTCAAGTTAGAGTATGTAGGAAAGAGGGAAATTTTTTCCCAGTAAAAGTAGGCCTTAGACAAGGATGTGTGATGTCACTGTGGTTGTTAAATATATTTATAGATGGGGTTGTAAGAGAAGTAAATGCGAGGGTCTTGGCAAGAGGCGTGGAGTTAAAAGATAAAGAATCACACACAAAGTGGGAGTTGTCACAGCTGCTCTTTGCTGATGACACTGTGCTCTTGGGAGATTCTGAAGAGAAGTTGCAGAGATTGGTGGATGAGTTTGGTAGGGTGTGCAAAAGAAGAAAATTGAAGGTGAATACAGGAAAGAGTAAGGTTATGAGGATAACAAAAAGATTAGGTGATGAAAGATTGGATATCAGATTGGAGGGAGAGAGTATGGAGGAGGTGGCCCTGTGGCCTGGTGGCTAAAGCTCCCACTTCACACATGGAGGGCCCGGGTTCGATTCCCGGCGGGTGGAAACATTTCGACACGTTTCCTTACACCTATTGTCCTGTTCACCTAGCAGCAAATAGGTACCTGGGTGTTAGTCGACTGGTGTGGGTCCCATCCTGGGGGACAAGATTAAGGACCCCAATGGAAATAAGTTAGACAGTCCTCAATGACGCACTGACTTTCTTGGGTTATCCTGGGTGGCTAACCCTCCGGGGTTAAAAATCCGAACGAAATCTTATCTTATCTCTTATCTTATCTTAACGTATTCAGATATTTGGGAGTGGACGTGTCAGCGGATGGGTCTATGAAAGATGAGGTGAATCATAGAATTGATGAGGGAAAAAGAGTGAGTGGTGCACTTAGGAGTCTATGGGGACAAAGAACTTTGTCCTTGGAGGCAAAGAGGGGAATGTATGAGAGTATAGTTTTACCAATGCTCTTATATGGGTGTGAAGTGTGGGTGATGAATGTTGCAGTGAGGAGAAGGCTGGAGGCAGTGGAGATGTCATGTCTGAGGGCAATGTGTGGTGTGAATATAATGCAGAGAATTCGTAGTTTGGAAGTTAGGAGGAGGTGCGGGATTACCAAAACTGTTGTCCAGAGGGCTGAGGAAGGGTTGTTGAGGTGGTTCGGACATGTAGAGAGAATGGAGCGAAACAGAATGACTTCAAGAGTGTATCAGTCTGTAGTGGAAGGAAGGCGGGGTAGGGGTCGGCCTAGGAAAGGTTGGAGGGAGGGGGTAAAGGAGGTTTTGTGTGCGAGGGGCTTGGACTTCCAGCAGGCATGTGTGAGCGTGTTTGATAGGAGTGAATGGAGACAAATGGTTTTTAATACTTGACGTGCTGTTGGAGTGTGAGCAAAGTAACATTTATGAAGGGGTTCAGGGAAACCGGCAGGCCGGACTTGAGTCCTGGAGATGGGAAGTGCAGTGCCTGCACTCTGAAGGAGGGGTGTTAATGTTGCAGTTTAAAAACTGTAGTGTAAAGCACCCTTCTGGCAAGACAGTGATGGAGTGAATGATGGTGAAAGTTTTTCTTTTTTGGGCCACCCTGCCTTGGTGGGAATCGGCCAGTGTGATAATAAAAAAAAAAATAACATAATTTACTCTTCATAACATTGTTTTTCCTGAACACTCTGGGATTTTCAGAATGGTACACTAGTAATGGCTTCACTTTGAAATCCCCACTAGCATTAGCACAGAACTTGAGCGTCAACCTGTCTTTCATAGACTTGTGTCCTGGCATTGCCTTTTCCTCCTGTGTAATGAAGGTCCTCTTTGGCGTTTTCTTCCAAAAGAGGCCTGTTTCGTCACAACTGAACACTTGTTCAGGTTTCAGTCCTTCAGCCTCTATGTACTCCTTGAATTCATGCACATATTTTTCAGCCGCCTTGTGGTTCGAACTGGCAGCCTCACCATGCCTTACCACACTGTGTATGCCAGTACGGTTCTTAAATCTCTCAAAACAACCTTCACTGGCCTTAAATTCACTCACATCACCACTATTTGCAGGCAATTTCTTTACCAGATCATTGTGCAACTGCCTAGCCTTTTCATAAATAATCGAAGTCATAAGAGTATCTCCTGCTAATTGTTTCTCATTTATCCACACCAATAATAACTTCTCAACCTCTTCGAGTACTGGTGATCTCATTTTTGTCAGCATAGTCACCCCCTTTGTAACAATAGCATCCTTGATTTCCTTTTTCTTGGCCACTATGGAACATATGGTTGTGTAGGGTTTCTTATACATCCTGGCCAGTTCGGCTGCACTTGTGCCACTTTCATATTGTTCAATGATGTTTTTCTTAAATTCAGTCATATTTCTCACCTTCTTTACCAAAGGCTTGGCACTAGGAGCTTTCTTTGGAGCCATGGTAGCTTATTTAGTACTTGAAAGCACTAAAATAAATGGAATATTATGAAATATTTCGTAGGAGCACGTGAGGGGACCTTCGCTCACTGTTAAACAATGCCAGACTGGCTGCCACCCTGGCTCACACCGTGCGTACGTGTCCCGGACGAACTACTACTCGCGAGTCAACCTATGATAAGCGAGCCCATGTTTATACGAAAATATCCCTATGATTTCCGAAATCTATGATTCCCGAGAACTACAAAAAGCGAGGGACCACTGTATATATATATGTATATATATGTATATATATGTATATATATGTATATATATATATATATATATATATATATATATATATATATCTATCTATATATATATATATATATATATATATATATATATATATATATATATATATATATATATATATATATATATATATATATATATATATATATATAGCCAGGGAGGTATACCATCTTTTAGGAGTGAAGAAGAGCAGAATGTAAGTGTGGTGGAGGTATGTGAGGCATTACGTAGAATGAAAGGGGGTAAAGCAGCTGGAACTGATGGGATCATGACAGAAATGTTAAAAGCAGGGGGGGATATAGTGTTGGAGTGGTTGGTACTTTTGTTTAATAAATGTATGAAAGAGGGGAAGGTACCTAGGGAATGGCGGAGAGCATGTATAGTCCCTTTATATAAAGGGAAAGGGGACAAAAGAGATTGTAAAAATTATAGAGGAATAAGTTTACTGAGTATACCAGGAAAAGTATACGGTAGGGTTATAATTGAAAGAATTAGAGGTAAGACAGAATGTAGAATTGCGGACGAGCAAGGAGGTTTCAGAGTGGGTAGGGGATGTGTAGATCAAGTGTTTACATTGAAGCATATATGTGAACAGTATTTAGATAAAGGTAGGGAAGTTTTTATTGCATTTATGGATTTAGAAAAGGCATATGATAGAGTGGATAGAGGAGCAATGTGGCAGATGTTGCAAGTATATGGAATAGGTGGTAAGTTACTAAATGCTGTAAAGAGCTTTTATGAGGATAGTGAGGCTCAGGTTAGGGTGTGTAGAAGAGAGGGAGAATACTTCCCGGTAAAAGTAGGTCTTAGACAGGGATGTGTAATGTCACCATGGTTGTTTAATATATTTATAGATGGGGTTGTAAAAGAAGTAAATGCTAGGGTGTTCGGGAGAGGGGTGGGATTAAATTATGGGGAATCAAATTCAAAATGGGAATTGACACAGTTACTTTTTGCTGATGATACTGTGCTTATGGGAGATTCTAAAGAAAAATTGCAAAGGTTAGTGGATGAGTTTGGGAATGTGTGTAAAGGTAGAAAGTTGAAAGTGAACATAGAAAAGAGTAAGGTGATGAGGGTATCAAATGATTTAGATAAAGAAAAATTGGATATCAAATTGGGGAGGAGGAGTATGGAAGAAGTGAATGTTTTCAGATACTTGGGAGTTGACGTGTCGGCGGATGGATTTATGAAGGATGAGGTTAATCATAGAATTGATGAGGGAAAAAAGGTGAGTGGTGCGTTGAGGTACGTATATGTGGAGTCAAAAAACGTTATCTATGGAGGCAAAGAAGGGAATGTATGAAAGTATAGTAGTACCAACACTCTTATATGGATGTGAAGCTTGGGTGGTAAATGCAGCAGCGAGGAGACGGTTGGAGGCAGTGGAGATGTCCTGTCTAAGGGCAATGTGTGGTGTAAATATTATGCAGAAAATTCGGAGTGTGGAAATTAGGAGAAGGTGTGGAGTTAATAAAAGCATTAGTCAGAGGGCAGAAGAGGGGTTGTTGAGGTGGTTTGGTCATTTAGAGAGAATGGATAAAAGTAGAATGACATGGAAAGCATATAAATCTATAGGGGAAGGAAAGAGGGGTAGGGGTCGTCCTCAAAAGGGTTGGAAAGAGGGGGTAAAGGAGGTTTTGTGGGTGAGGGGCTTGGACTTCCAGCAAGCGTGTATGAGTGTATTAGATAGGAGTGAATGGAGACGAATGATACTTGGGACCTGACGATCTGTTGGAGTGTGAGCAGGGTAATATTTAGTGAAGGGATTCAGGGAAACCGGTTATTTTCATATAGTCGGACTTGAGTCCTGGAAATGGGAAGTACAATGCCTGCACTTTAAAGGAGGGGTTTGGGATATTGGCAGTTTGGAGGGATATGTTGTGTATCTCTATACGTATATGCTTCTAAACTGTTATATTCTGAGCACCTCTGCAAAAGCAGTGATAATGTGTGAGTGTGGTGAAAGTGTTGAATGATGATGAAAGTATTTTCTTTTTGGGGATTTTCTTTCTTTTTTTTTGGGTCACCCTGCCTCGGTGGGAGACGACCGACTTGTTGAAAAAAAAAAAATATATATATATATATATATGTACATATATATACATACATATATATATACATATATATATATATGTATATATATATATATATGTATATATATATATCGTGCCGAATAGGCAGAACTTGCGATCTTGGCTTAAATAGCAACGCTCATCTTGCCATATAGGACAAGTGAAAATTTGTGTATGTAATAATTTCGCCAAAATCATTCTGAACGTAACGAAAAAAATGTATTTCACTGGGTTTGTTTAGTATTAAATTATTGTAATCAGATCTAAAATATATTTAGTTGGGTTAGGCTAAAATAAATTGCTCTTGTTATAAAAAGGATAGGCAAGTTTTCTAAGATTCTTTTGGTGCAGAATTAAAAAAATTTACATTAACATTAATGAAAAAATATATCTTTAAACGTATAAGAGAAAATTTCAGAAAGGACTTAATTTTAAATGAGTTCTTGCTAACTGGCCAGTTTTACATATTCGGCACAACATATATGTGTATATATATATACGTATATATATATATATATATATATATATATATATATATATATATATATATATATATAATTTTTTTTTTTTTTTTTTTTAACAAGTTGGCCGTCTCCTACCGAGGCAGGGTGACCCAAAAAAAAGAAAGAAAATCCCCAAAAAGAAAATGCTTTCATCAACATTCAACACTTTCACCACACAGTTACTAAAAACAACAGACATAGCCCCACTCCACAAAGGGGGCAGTAAAGCAACAGCAAAGAACTACAGACCGATAGCACTAACATCCCATATCATAAAAGTCTTTGAAAGGGTCCTAAGAAGCAAGATCACCACCCATCTAGAAACACATCAGTTACACAACCCAGGGCAACATGGGTTTAGAACAGGTCGCTCCTGTCTGTCTCAACTATTGGATCACTACGACAAGGTCCTAAATGCACTAGAAGACAAAAAGAATGCAGATGTAATATATACAGACTTTGCAAAAGCCTTTGACAAGTGCGACTATGGCGTAATAGCGCACAAAATGCGTGCTTAAGGAATAACAGGAAAAGTCGGTCGATGGATCTATAATTTCCTCACTAACAGAACACAGAGAGTAGTAGTCAACAGAGTAAAGTCCGAGGCTGCTACAGTGAAAAGCTCTGTTCCACAAGGCACAGTACTCGCTCCCATCTTGTTCCTCATCCTCATATCCGACATAGACAAGGATGTCAGCCACAGCACCGTGTCTTCCTTTGCAGATGACACCCGAATCTGCATGACAGTGTCTTCCATTGCAGACACTGGAAGGCTCCAGGTGGACATCAACCGAATCTTTCAGTGGGCTGCAGAAAACAATATGAAGTTCAACGATGAGAAATTTCAATTACTCAGATATGGTAAACACGATGAAATTAAATCGTCATCAGAGTACAAAACAAATTCTGGCCACAAAATAGAGCGAAACACCAACGTCAAAGACCTGGGAGTGATCATCTCAGAGGATCTCACCTTCAAGGACCATAACATTGTATCAATCGCATCTGCTAGAAAAATGACAGGATGGATAATGAGAACCTTCGAAACTAGGGATGCCAAGCCCATGATGACACTCTTCAGGTCACTTGTTCTATCTAGGCTGGAATATTGCTGCACACTAACAGCACCTTTCAAGGCAGGTGAAATTGCTGACCTAGAAAATGTACAGAGAACCTTCACGGCGCGCATAACGGAGATAAAACACCTCAATTACTGGGAGCGCTTGAGGTTCCTAAAACTGTATTCCCTGGAATGCAGGCGGGAGAGATACATGATTATATACACCTGGAAAATCCTAGAGGGACTAGTACTGAACTTGCACACGAAAATCACTCACTACGAAAGCAAAAGACTTGGCAA
Organism: Cherax quadricarinatus; assembly: GCF_038502225.1. Lineage (NCBI taxonomy): Eukaryota > Metazoa > Arthropoda > Malacostraca > Decapoda > Parastacidae > Cherax > Cherax quadricarinatus. The sequence goes on from NC_091314.1 coordinate 15,300,729, forward strand.
ACGATGCAACATCCCCCCAATGAAAAGCAGGGGTGTCACTAGCACGTTAAGAGACCATACAATAAGTGTCAGGGGCCCAAGACTGTTCAGCTGCCTCCTAGCATACATAAGGGGGATTACCAACAGACCCCTGGCAGTCTTCAAGCTGGCACTGGACAAGCACCTAAAGTCGGTTCCTGATCAGCCGGGCTGTGGCTCGTACGTTGGTTTGCGTGCAGCCAGCAGCAACAGCCTGGTTGATCAGGCTCTGATCCACCAGGAGGCCTGGTCACAGACCGGGCCGTGGGGGCGTTGACCCCCAGAACTCTCCAGGTAAACTCCAGGTATATATATATATATATACGTATTTATATATATATATATATATATATATATATATATATATATATTTTTTTTTTTTTTTTTTTTTTTTTTCAACAAGTCATGTATGTATATATATGTATATATATATATGTATATATATGTATATATATGTATATACAGTGGACCCCCGGTTAACGATATTTTTTCACCCCAGAAGTATGTTCAGGTGCCAGTACTGACTGAATTTGTTCCCATAAGGAATATTGTGAAGTAGATTAGTCCATTTCAGACCCCCAAACATACACGTACAAACGCACTTACATAAATACACTTACATAATTGGTCGCATTCGGAGGTAATCGTTATGCGGGGGTCCACTGTATATGTATATATATGTATATATATGTATATATATGTATATATATATATATATGTATATATATATATATGTATATACAGGAAGGCCCCGCTTTACGGCGTTTCACTTTACGGCGTTCCGCTAATACGGACATTTCAAATTATGACCAAAACTCGCTATACGGCTCCCCCCACCTGACTTTCTAATACGGTCACCGTGCCCCACCCTGTTTGTTTACATTCTCCATGAGCTCAGTAAGCACTAAGTCTCTCCATTTTGTCTGGAAACTCCAAAATTTCAAATGTTTTTAAAAGTTATTTCATATTTTATATATACTCTGATAATTATACTTATGTATACCTGTACCTAAATAAACTTACATACTGTGCTGGCATGCAGGTACACATTAAAATTGGTAAGTGTCTTATGTCTCCAGACGTCATATTAGTAATGATAATAATAATCATCGAGTCATTTAAATGTCGTATATTACGTTAATATACACATTTTCATTAATCCATCCATGATATTTTTTTCAAAATTATATAATAAACACGATGCATAACATATAAATAAGATAAATACACCCCACAGTAGAATAAATAAACATAAATGTGAGATGTGGTAGCAGACGACTTGCACAAGTGACGCCGTATTAGAAATGATAATAATAACAATACTCACCGAGTCTCATTAAATGTCGTATATTACGTTAATATACACATTTTCATTAATCCATCCATGATATTTTTTTTTAAATTATATAATAAACACGATACATAACATAAAAAGATGATAAATACACCCCACAATAGAATAAATAAACATAAATATAAGATGTGGGAGCCACATAACTTGTACAAGTGACGGCAAGAATAACATTTTCTCTAATCTAACATAAGAGAAAATGTGTTACTGGGGGTAACTGTAGAAAATTATTCCTTTCGTATGTATGTAAGTAAGTTTATTCAGGTATACACAAATACAGTTACATAGATTATCATACATAACAACATACGTGTAGAGAACCTAGGATAACCCAAAAAAGTCAGTGTGACTTATTTCCATTGCCTTCACTCAGAGCTTCATTTCTTCTCAAAATGATGTTACATGAGAATGGGAGTGTTCTTCTTTATTAATTCTACCGTATCAATGTAGAGACAACCTGTACACAATGTAACTTGTACACAAACCAGACGTGTACACTTCGTTTGTTTACAAAACTTACCTTCGCCTGGTTTGTTTACATAACTCTGCGCCTGCCCCCTCTCATGTACTCGTTCTTTCTCTCTCTCATTTATTCGTTTTGTCTTATTTACTTACTCCTGACCCTACATTAAGACTACAAATATTTTAAGGTAAGTAATGAGTGAACTGTATATACATTTTATCGCTCTGGGATGCTTAAATATCATAGAATAGTATGTGTGGGTGGGGTGGCCTGGTAAGGTAGCCTGGCTATTACCATACGTACCACACTTGATTTCTTACAATAAATACTACTTGTCTCACCCTAGATTAAGACTATAAATATTTTAAGGTAAGTAATGAGTGCACTATGTGTGTATTGTACTTTTTTATTTTTTTTTTGATGCCTGGTTCTATTGCTAACTTAATATATGTTAGTGTAAACTTGTTATCTAGTGTTTGTATGCATTTATAAGTGGAAAAAAAGGGTGTTCCACTTTACGGCGATTTCCGCTTTACGGCGGTAGCCTGGAACCTAACCTGCCGTATAAGTGGGGCCCTCCTGTATATATATATGTGTATATATATATATGTGTATATATATATATATATATTTATATATATATATATATATATATATATATATATATATATATATATATATATATATAAATATATATATGTCATGCCGAATAGGCAGAATTTGCGATCTTGGCTTAAATAGCAACGCTCATCTTGCCATATAGGACAAGTGAAAATTAATTTGTGTATGCAATAATTTCGCCAAAATTATTCTGAACTTAACGAAAAAAATATATTTCACTGTGTTTGTTTAGTATTTAATTATTGTAAACAAATCTAAAATATATTTAGTTGGGTTAGGCTAAAATAAATTGTGCTTGTTATAATAAGGTTAGGTAAGTTTTTTAAGTTCCTTTTGGTGCAAAATTATAAATATTTACATCAACATTAATGAAAAAAATATATCTTTAAACGTATAGGAGAAAATTTGGAAAGGACTTAATTTCAAATGAGTTCTTGCTAATTGACCAGTTTTACATATTCGGCACGACATATATATATATATATATATATATATATATATATATATATACCTGGAGTTTACCTGAAGAGAGTTCCGGGAGTCAACGCCCCCACGGCCCGGTCTGTGACCAGGCCTCCTGGTGGATCTGAGCCTGATCAACCAGGCTGTTGCTGCTGGCTGCACGCAAACCAACGTACGAGCCACAGCCCGGCTGGTCAGGAACTGACTTTAGGTGCTTGTCCAGTGCCAGCTTGAAGACTGCCAGGGGTCTGTTGGTAATCCCCCTTATGTATGCTGGGAGGCAGTTGAACAGTCTCGGGCCCCTGACACTTATTGTATGGTCTCTTAACGTGCTAGTGACACCCTTCCTTTATATAAAGGGAAGGGGGACAAAAGAGATTGTAAAAATTTTAGAGGAATAAGTTTACTGAGTATACCAGAAAAAGTGTATGGTAGGGTTATTACTGAAAGAATTAGAGGCAAGACAGAATGTAGGATTGTGGATGAGCAAGGAGGTTTTAGAGTGGGTAGGGAATGTGTAGATGAAGTGTTTACACTGATGCATATATGTGAACAGTATTTAAATAAAGGTAGGGAAGATTTCATTGCATTTATGGATTTAGAAAAGGCATATGATAGAGTAGACAGGGAAGCAATGTGGCAGATGTTGCAAGTACATGTATATGGAATAGGTAGTAAGTTACTAAATGCTGTAAAGAGTTTTTATGAGGATAGTGAGGGTCAGGTTAGGGCATGTAGATGAGAGGGAGACTACTTCCCAGTAAAGGTGGGTCTTAGACAGGGATGTGTAATGTCACCATGGTTCTTTAATATACGTATTTATAGATGGGGTTGTAAAATAAGTAAATGATAGGGTGTTGGGGAGAGGGGTGGGAAAAAATTATGGGGAATCAAATACAAAATGGGAATTGACACAATTACTTTTTGCTGATGATACTGTGCTTATTGGAGATTCTAAAGAAAAGTTGCAAAGGTTAATGAACGAGTTTGGGAGAGTGTGTAAAGGTAGAAAGTTGAAAGGAAGCTTAGAAAAGAGTAAGGTGATGAGTGTATCAAATGATTTAGATAAAAAAAAATTGGATATCAAATTGGAGAGGAGGAGTATGGAAGAAGTGAATGTTTTCAGATATTTGGGAGTTGACGTGTCAGCAGATGGATGTATTATAACGCAATTATTTGGCGTTCTGGTAGAGGGTGGTTAAATGATACGTCTTCGGAAGCTTCTTACTTTATTGTTATGTCGTGGTGGGTACACAGGATTGTGTGTTGTGCCCATGGCCCGGGCAGGGCCATCCCATGAGAGAGAGCTAGGAGTAGGCCTTGTGTCTTCCTACTAGGCCACTGTGTGAGTGAGAGCGTGGCAAGGGCCGGCAGGCTGGCATGCCCACCGAGAGACCTGGCTACAGAGGGCAGCATCTTTGTGCCGCAAAATATGAACTAAGCTGGCAGACAGCATAGGCTGTCTGTGCAGACAGTACAGGCTGTCTACATATGCTCGGCCACCTACCGCACATCGTCCCAATGCGACAATACTGGCGGTAAAAGAAACTCGGTCTCTCTCTCATAGGAACAGGGCACAGAACACAAAATATAAACATGGAAAGAAACTTCCTACAGGGAGGGAAGAAAAAAACATGTGGGGTGTGCTAAACATCGTAGTCAAAGGCAGTGAGCGTCAATGGGCATCACTGCACGCCTTCCTGCATCTGGACAGATACTGCAACACAGGAGACATTGTTGTGGCTGAGCTGTGATGTAACAGGGTACGGTCTCCTCTGGAACGGTGAAGCAGACATCGTAGGAGTCGCTGAAGGTTTCACCCAACCTGGGGCACAACATGCTTGTGCCCTCGAGTGAGGCGTCGACAAAACTCGGCAACTGGGCAGGACTTCTGGCAAGCGACTCAATAGGACACTTCTCGACTGGTACTGTCGCTGGGCTGTCACTGCCAGCGAGCGTGGAGCGAGTTGTAGAGCGAGTCGTGGCAGAGACGACTGGGCGAAACATTTGGGAGTCGTAACATCATACACCAGACTGCAGTGAGTGAGCTAGCAGTCAATGTGACATCATCTTTGTGCAGGCTGCTCACTGAAGCTTGTGACACGAGGCTGACACAGCGCTTGCCAACAGGGCTAACTGCGGCTTGGTGAGTATCATTCTATAAATAACAAAAAGGCACAATACCGTGACTGGAACGATACACAAATAACCCGCACATAAAAGACAGAAGCTTACGACGACGTTTCGGTCCGACTCGGCAGTTGGAGTTATAGCAGAGGTTAGTCTAAGCGTCCCCAGACTTGTTTCTCTACATATAACTGCACTCTGATGGTCTGGAGGTGAAGTGAAACAAATCTCGATGGGAATCGTAGCAGGTACGATTCTGCAGAACATCACAAGCGATGAGCATAAAAGCTTTCTGTACAAGAGGGCTCGGACTCAGGGCTGTCTGATAGCTGTCAAACACACTGGTCACACGGGTGACTTAGCACAGTGGTGCTACTCAGGTCTGGCTCAGACCTCACTGGACACATGGAAACTTTAAACACCCGCGGTACATGCAGTACTACATGGCTTAAACTAGCAAATGATGCTTTTCTGTGCATAAAACTGACACTAAGGCATATACTAAAATGTGAGAACACTGACTGAGAGGAATTAACACACGACATATATCTTCTCTTAGTCTTCTCGACAATATTGAAATAATTACTGAACACTCGATGGTGACATCATGTGATGTCAGGCGTGATGTCGCGAGATGACGTCAGCAGCACTGTGACGTCAGCAGACATCTCGAGGTGACGTCAGGCAGACATCGTGATGTCATGAAGTCTGGCAGCAGCATCGGTGACGTCGATGTGATGCGGGCAGCATACCACAGCATGTGGCCTGGGACATCTGGTAACTCACGTGGCTGGTAGATCCACGTGACATCGCCCACACCCAATGTGGCGTCGTGATCCACGTGGCGTCATGATTTATGTGGCATGCTGATCCACATAGCTTCGAGTGGCCTCGGGCCCTTGGATACACAGCACTGGCGACGAATTCACACGAAAAACAGCAGAAAACACAGCAGAGGGAGTGAGCAGTGGTGAGTGTATGGTAGACAGGTGAGCGTGAGTAGGGCGAGCATGGGCAAGGTGAGGAACGGCCACTTCCTCCCCTTCTCTCCCACCCACAAACACGTGGAGAACCTCACACTGGACGCAGAAATCGCCACAAAACTCACCTCTGGCTTGCTGAAACAGCTGTGCTGAGCTGAACAACAACAGCAGCAACATACAAGTGATGCTGAACACGCGACTTGAGAAACAGCGTGGGGTCACTGGGACGCCACTTACAATTCTCGGAGAATTTCGGCAAATTTTGGCCTGGATCCTGCTTGTACCTGTATCTGGATGCTCAAACGTGCAGACACGACATCAGGATAACTTGTTGAGAGACGGATGCTTCTTGTGTAGGGTGATGAAGTAAAGATGACTTCATACCTCTCCTTCCTCTCTCCGGGCAAACAACTGCTGCGACCACCGCTGCTACCATTTATAACGAGTTTGTTTGGTAGTATGGTAGCAGGGTGTGAATGATAAACGTCTTCAGAGGCTTCTTAGTTTATTGAAAGGTCGTGGTGGGTACACAGGCTTGTGTGTTGTGTCCATGGCCCGGGAGGGCCATCCCATGAGAGAGAGCTAGGAGTAGGCCTTGTGTCTTCCTGCTAGGCCGCTGTGTGAGTGAGAGCGTGGCAAGGGCCGGCAGGCTGGCTTGCCCACCGAGAGGCCTGGCTACAGAGGGCAGCATCTTAGTGCCGCGAAATATGAACTAAGCTGGCAGACAGTGTAGGCTGTCTGTGCAGACAGTACAGGCTGTCTACAGTATGAAGGATGAGGTTAACCATAGAATTGATTAAGGAAAAAGGTGAGTGGTACATTGCGGTATATGTGGAGACAAAAAACATGATCTATGGATGTAAAGAAGGGAATGTTTGAAAGTATAGTGGTACCAACATTCTTATATGGTTGTGAAGCTTGGGTTGTAAATGCTGCAGCGAGGAGGTGGTTGGAGATGTCCTATCTAAGGGCAATGTGTGGTGTAAATATTATGCAGAGAATTCGGGATGTGAAAATTAGGAGAAGGTGTAGCGTTAATAAAAGTATTAGTCAGAGGGCTGAAGAGGGATTGTTGAGGTGGTTTGGTCATTTAGAGAGAATGGATCGAAGTAGAATGACATGGAGAGCGCATAAATCTGTAGGGGAAGGAAGGCAGGGTAGGGGTCATCCTTGAAAAGGCTTGGACTTCGAGCAAGCATGCACGAGTGTGTTAGATAGGAGTGAATGGAGACAAATGGTATTTGGGACCTGATGAGCTGTTGGAGTGTGAGCAGGGTAATATTTAGTGAACGGATTCAGGAAAACCAGTTATTTTTATATAGCCGGACTCGAGTACTGGAAATGGGAAGTACAATGCCTGCACTTTAAAGGATGGGTTTGGGATATTGGCAGTTTGGAGGGATATGTTGTGTATCTTTATACATATATGTTTTTAAACTGTTGTGTTCTGGGCACCTCTGCAAAAACAGTTATTATGTATGAGTGAGGTGAAAGTGTTGAATGTTGAAAGGATTTTCTTTTTGGGGATTTTCTTTCTTTTTGGGTCACTGCTTTGGTGGGAGATGGCCAATTTGTTAATATCTTCACTTAACTTCTGCAGGCACTCCGGCTGTCCGGATCAGCCCGGAGGGAATCAACATTGGGCCAGATTGTAAATCTGATGGCAGTGGATGCCCAGACTGTTGGGGACACATTCCTCCACATATATGCCATGATAATGGCACCTCTCACCATTCTCGTCTCCCTCTCCTTTCTCTGGGGCCGTCTTGGTTGGTATTGTTATTAGTTATATTTTTTTTTGTTCTTCATGATACTGTCTTGAGAGTTAAGGAACCCTTTTCTGTATAAACAGTGTATCATGTGGAAATAAACTTTTGAATTTTGAAATAGAGGGTGACAACCATGCGGTTTCTTACTTACGTGTATTGCCATGACAGGTCCATCAGTACTGGCAGGAGTGGTTGTCTTGCTGCTCATCATCCCCATTAACAGCGTGCTGGTCAATAAGTCAAAAAAAATTCAAGCTAAGGCCATGTCTTTTAAAGACAAAAGAGTCAAGATGGCCAGTGAGATTGTCAGTGGCATCAAGGTAAGATGTAATAAATCTCTGTGAGTTTGAGAAGAGGAAGATCAGAAGGACATCAAATGTTTAAATGTTAGAGATAATCATTGAATTAAATCCTTCAGAAATTTCATTAACAATACACTATATAGAGATACCCTATACAAGAACTTTAATTCCATAATAGCTTTATTATTAATAGATAAAGAGATGAGCACCCTGAAGAGCAACTTTAACCCAATAAAGGCAAACAGAGAGCAACCAGAAGAAAGAAATTTTGCTAGTTTATTAGAAGAGAGAAAGAGGAAGACATAGAAAGGAAAAGCCTGTGAGAGAAAGATTGACACAAAACAGTAGACATCTTCCCACTCACATCAATATTCCTATTGCAGGTGCTGAAGCTCTATGCATGGGAGACCTCCTTTGCCAGTATGGTCGAGGAGGTGAGAGATAAAGAGATCTCACTACTCAAGAAGCTGGCCTTCTTGCAAATCATCAACTCATTCGTTTTCAACTTCACCCCGTATATGGTAAGTATCCTCTGCAGCATGCACATACAGTAATGTGAGCTGTAGAGTCCAACAGCCTGTTGTGTCAGAGAATGTGAAATATAGCCTAGTTGAACAAAAAGATAAGGAAGGCATCTTGGTTGATCAAAAAAAAAAAAAATAAGATAGTTTGGTTAACCAAAAAAAGCAGTGAAAGCATTTTTGTTAATCTGGCTACTTTCCCCCAAGGTAGGGTTATTCAAAAGAAAAATATTCACCATCACTCATGTATTAGCTATCTTACCAGAAGTGTACAAATATTACAGTTTAAATGAAGTAAACTGCAGTATCACTACCCAGCCTGTAAACTCTTAAGTTCAGCTAACTGGTTTTCATGGATCCCTTCATACATGTTGCTTTGTTCACACCAACAACACATCAGATCTCAAAAACTTGCTGGGGACAACCTTATTGATCATAAAAGACAGTGAAAAAGGTTTTCTTTACCAAACAATGAAGATCCTGGTTGACATACAAGATAATAAAGACAGCCTGATTGATCCATAGCTCAGTAGGTAGCACACTCAACGCACACAGTGAGGGTCTGGTTCAGTCCTCAGTATGGGTGGAAACACTGGGCATGTTTCCTTACACCTGCTGTCCCTGTTCACCTAGCATCAAGTAGGTACCTGGGTGTTAGCCGACTGGGGGTCGCATCCCGGGGGGACAAGATTAACCAAAGTTGCCCAAAATGCTCTGCACTGGACAGGCACCTAAAGTCAGTACCTGGCTAACCTGGCTGTGGTTCGTACGTCAGCTTGCGTGTGGCCAGCAATAACAGCCTGGTTGATCAGACCCTGATCCACCATGAGGCCTGGTCTCAGACCAGGCCATGGGGGCATTGACCCCCGAAACCCTCTCTAGGAAAACTCCAGGTAAATGACCAGGGACTTTCTATATAGTATATCATTGATATCAGCTAGGTCTGTATATGTTGTATCATGTACTTGTATAAATTTATTATTATTATTATTATAAAAGTGACATAAAGAATAATAAAGACAGTAAGACTAGTCTAAAAAAAAAATACAGAATAAGGTCAGGTTAAAAAAAAATTGACAGGGTTGTGTATCTAGAATGAAAAAGACAGCTTTGGTGATCAAAGGGACTTTAGGCACACCTTGGATGATTGTAAAACATGTTACATATTGCAGGCAAGAGATGGTTTATACAAACATTCTAAATCCTGTTTTAGAGTGTGTATTGTTGAGAGATTATTTAGAGGGCTAGCTGGAGTTGGTGTTACTCTGATGTCTCTATAGCTGCAACTTATGTCAGTGCATTTAAGGACTTTTTTTTCCTATAAATTAAGAGTTATTGAGTACATTAAAGGATTAGATGTAATGTTTCAACACTAGAACTAGTGTTAGTCAATGAAATGAAAGAATTTAACCAATATTACTTTGAAGGATACTGTAATTTTTTTTAGCCTATGACTGCTAATTTTTCTTTTACCTACTGTGCTTATTTTTAGCTTTTTGTAGCTATGGAAACAGAGCTATGCTCATTGTCACCCCATCTTCATATTTTTTTACCTCAGTGGCCTTCTCCCACTAAAGTAGGGTAAATAAAAAAATACAGGAGACACATTAAGATAAGATTTGTTCGGATTTTTATCCCAGAGGATTAGCCACTCAAGATAAGCCAAAAAAATCAGTTCACCATTGAGGACTGTTTGTCTTATTTCTATTGGAGTACTGCAGTTTTGTCCCCTAGGATGTGACTCTCACCAGTCGACTAATACTTACTGCTAGGTGAACAGGGAAAGCAGGTTTAAGGAAACATGCCTTACATTTCCACCCATACTGGGAAATGAAATGTGGAGATTCAGTGTGTGAGGTGAGTGCACTGCCAACCAAGCCATAGGACACCTTAACAACCCACTTCCCAGAAGTGTGCTGATGTCACAGACAGACTTTGTTTTTCTACATTATACAAAATGTAGCCTACATTTAATAAACTATTATTAAGCACAAAAGAAAGCCACTAGCAAGTGGTGCATTTTGGCAGACTAATCCTAGCGCTTACAGACTACCCTCTGACTTCAGCATTTCCACCCATCCTTCAGAGGGTAGCCACTCTGCTTCCCACTTCAGGACTCAAGTACTAAATGTTCATCATATCATTTTATAACATTTACAATGGTTGTAGCACTTACTACATCTTACTGATGAAATTGGAATAGCAAATACTGTGCACTATAAAATATTTCATAGTGTACAGTATTTGCATTTTTATGGTGCATAATTTTTGTTAATTTCTCATAAACTACACTCTTGGTCTTCCTCAGGTGGCTCTTGCCAGCTTTTCCACTTATCTTCTGGTATCAGAGGACAATGTACTAAACGCTGAGAAGGCCTTTGTCTCCTTGGCCCTCTTAAACTTGATGCGCATACCAATCATACAGATGCCAACAGTAATTTCCCAGCTCATACAGGTAAAGATGCAGGATCTTTTTTGTATGATGTATTCACCTGTATTATTATATGTTGGTTGTAGGTGGAACTTGAAACTTATTTTTTTTTTTCCATGGAAAGGGAAGAGAAGTTTGATTTGACACTGATGTAAATTTACTCTGCTTTTTCACTTACACAGATAAGATGAAGATAAAGATTTATTTCTTTGTAAAGGTTACAGTGTGTAATTACAATTTTGGTTTGCTAAGTACAAAGATAGCCACTATCATGCCAGGCATTTCGGGCAGATTAATCCTGGTACATAGTAACTACTTAAAACTAGACAAAATAATAGTGGCTAACTTTATTACAATCTTATTAAATCTTAATACTAAAGAGAGGTAGTCAAGGTGGAGGTTTGTAAGAATAATAATCTTGAAGTTGCACATAATAAAATCATTCTCAAAACATCCTCAAATCCATAAATATAAAGCACCAGTATGAAAAACAGTACAGAATGGGTCACATAACCAGAGACCAAACAAAACATTGCTCATCTATCCTAACCAGCCTGTTAAGAAGGGCAAAAAAATTGTATTATGAGAACAGATTATCCAACGTAAAAAGTGATATAAAAAAGACCTGGAAAACCCTATCTGAAATTCTAGGAACAAATATTATATCAGAAAACAGAACAATCACACTAACAAAACCAGATGAACCCCTACTCCCATCTTCTGAAACAGCAAACAGACTCAGTGTTTTCTTCTCCACCATAGGCACCTAAAGTCTGTACCTGACCAACAGGGCTGTGGCTCGTACGTTGGTTTGCGTGCAGCCAGCAGTAACAGCCTGGTTGATCAGGCTCTGCTCCACCAGGAGGCCTGGTCACAGACCGGGCCGTGGGGGCGTTGACCCCCGGAACTCTCTCCAGGTAAACTCCAGGTAAATAGGAAAAAACCTTGCGGGTAAAATCCCAAGCTCAAATACCACACCCAATGACTGCCTCACTGGCACCTACCCGAACACACTATTCCTAGCTCCAACCAACCCAGCAGAAGTCTCACTTATTATTAACACACTAAAGAACAAGACAGGAGATTTAAATACCTCAATACCCTTTATATACAAAAAAGCTTCACAAGTGCTGTCACCAATCATTGCAACACTCTTTAACAAATCCATCAAATCCTCTACCTTCCCTACAGTTCTCAAAACAGCAAGGGTCACCCAGATACATAAAGGAGATCAAGTAGGCTTGAATAACCATAGGCTAATATCCAACTTACACCCTCTCTCTAAAATCTTTGAAAAACTTATTCATAAGCGAATCTATTCCTACCTCATCTCCCACAACATACTCAACCCCTGTCAGTCTGGGTACAGGCTTAATAAAAATACAAATGATGCTATTATACAGATGCTAACACAAACATACACTGCACTCGAGAAAAAAGAAGTCCCACTGGGGATCTTCATTGATTTACGTAAAGCTTTTGATACAGTTGACCATGACTTGCTCCACATAAAATTATCACACTATGGTATAAGAGGGCACTCCCTCAACTACCTAAAGTCATACCTTAGCAACAGAAGCCAATATCTGGAGTTTACCTGGAGAGAGTTCCGGGGGTCAACGCCCCCGCGGCCCGGTCTGTGACCAGGCCTCCTGGTGGATCAGAGCCTGATCAACCAGGCTGTTGCTGCTGGCTGCACGCAAACCAACGTATGAGCCACAGCCCGGCTGATCAGGAACTGACTTTAGGTGCTTGTCCAGTGCCAGCTTGAAGACTGCCAGGGGTCTGTTGGTAATCCCCCTTATGTGTGCTGGGAGGCAGTTGAACAGTCTCGGGCCCCTGACACTTATTGTATGGTCTCTTAACGTGCTAGTGACACCCCTGCTTTTCATTGGGGGGATGGTGCATCGTCTGCCAAGTCTTTTGCTTTCATAGTGAGTGATTTTCGTGTGCAAGTTCGGTACTAGTCCCTCTAGGATTTTCCAGGTGTATATAATCATGTATCTCTCCCTCCTGCGTTCCAGGGAATACAGGTTTAGGAACCTCAAGCGCTCCCAGTAATTGAGGTGTTTTATCTCCGTTATGCGCGCCGTGAAAGTTCTCTGTACATTTTCTAGGTCGGCAATTTCACCTGCCTTGAAAGGTGCTGTTAGTGTGCAGCAATATTCCAGCCTAGATAGAACAAGTGACCTGAAGAGTGTCATCATGGGCTTGGCCTCCCTAGTTTTGAAGGTTCTCATTATCCATCCTGTCATTTTTCTAGCAGATGCGATTGATACAATGTTATGGTCCTTGAAGGTGAGATCCTCCGACATGATCACTCCCAGGTCTTTGACGTTGGTGTTTCGCTCTATTTTGTGGCCAGAATTTGTTTTGTACTCTGATGAAGATTTAATTTCCTCATGTTTACCATATCTGAGTAATTGAAATTTCTCATCGTTGAACTTCATATTGTTTTCTGCAGCCCACTGAAAGATTTGGTTGATGTCCGCCTGGAGCTTTGCAGTGTCTGCAATGGAAGACACTGTCATGCAGATTTGGGTGTCATCTGCAAAGGAAGACACGGTGCTGTGGCTGACATCCTTGTCTATGTCGGATATGAGGATGAGGAACAAGATGGGAGCGAGTACTGTGCCTTGTGGAACAGAGCTTTTCACCGTAGCTGCCTCGGACTTTACTCTGTTGACGACTACTCTCTGTGTTCTGTTAGTGAGGAAATTATAGATCCATCGACCGACTTTTCCTGTTATTCCTTTAGCACGCATTTTGTGCGCTATTACGCCATGGTCACACTTGTCGAAGGCTTTTGCAAAGTCTGTATATATTACATCTGCATTCTTTTTGTCTTCTAGTGCATTTAGGACCTTGTCGTAGTGATCCAATAGTTGAGACAGACAGGAGCGACCTGTTCTAAACCCATGTTGCCCTGGGTTGTGTAACTGATGGGTTTCTAGATGGGTGGTGATCTTGCTTCTTAGGACCCTTTCAAAGATTTTTATGATATGGGATGTTAGTGCTATTGGTCTGTAGTTCTTTGCTGTTGCTTTACTGCCCCCTTTGTGGAGTGGGGCTATGTCTGTTGTTTTTAGTAACTGTGGGACGACCCCCGTGTCCATGCTCCCTCTCCATAGGATGGAAAAGGCTCGTGATAGGGGCTTCTTGCAGTTCTTGATGAACACAGAGTTCCATGAGTCTGGCCCTGGGGCAGAGTGCATGGGCATGTCATTTATCGCCTGTTCGAAGTCATTTGGCGTCAGGATAACATCGGATAGGCTTGTGTTAATCAAATTTTGTGGCTCTCTCATAAAAAATTCATTTTGATCTTCGACTCTCAGTCTGGTTAGCGGCTTGCTAAAAACTGAGTCATATTGGGACTTGAGTAGCTCACTCATTTCCTTGCTGTCATCTGTGTAGGACCCATTTTGTTTAAGTAGTGGCCCAATACTGGACGTTGTTCTCGATTTTGATTTGGCATAGGAGAAGAAATACTTTGGGTTTCTTTCGATTTCATTTATGGCTTTTAGTTCTTCCCGCGATTCCTGACTCCTAAAGGATTCTTTTAGCTTAAGTTCGATGCTTGCTATTTCTCTGACCAGTGTCTCCCTACGCATTTCAGATATATTGACCTCTTTTAGCAGCTCTGTTATTCTTTTTCGTCGCCTGTAAAGGGAGCGCCTGTCTCTTTCTATTTTACATCTACTCCTCCTTTTTCTTAGAGGAATAAGCCTTGTGCATACATCGAGTGCCACCGAGTTAATCTGTTCTAGGCATAAGTTGGGGTCTGTGTTGCTTAGTATATCTTCCCAGCTTATATCGGTTAGGACTTGGTTTACTTGGTCCCACTTTATGTTTTTGTTATTGAAGTTGAATTTGGTGAATGCTCCCTCGTGACTAATCTCATTATGTCGGTCTGGGGCTCCGCGCATACATGTTTGAACTTCAATTATGTTGTGATCTGAGTATATTGTTTTTGATATGGTGACATTTCTTATCAGATCATCATTGTTAGTGAAGATGAGGTCTAGTGTATTCTCCAGTCTAGTAGGCTCTATTATTTGCTGGTTTAAATTGAATTTTGTGCGGAGATTTAAAAGCTCGCGTGAGTGTGAGTTTTCATCAGAGCTGCCTCCTGGTGTTATTACTGCAACAATATTATTTGCTATATTCCTCCATTTTAGGTGCCTTAAGTTGAAATCCCCCAGGAGCAAGATGTTGGGTGCAGGAGCTGGAAGATTTTCCAGACAGTGGTCAATTTTTAACAGCTGTTCCTGGAATTGCTGGGATGTTGCATCCAGAGGCTTGTAGACTACCACAATGACTAGGTTTTGGTTCTCGACCTTTACTGCTAAAACTTCCACTACATCATTTGAGGCATTTAGCAGTTCTGTGCAAACAAGTGACTCTGCAATGTACAGGCCACCCCCCCCCCCCCCTTTTCCTGTTCACTCTGTCACATCTGTATAGGTTGTAACCTGGGATCCATATTTCATTGTTCAAGTGATCCTTTATGTGGATCTCAGTGAAAGCCGCGAACATTGCCTTTGCCTCTGCAAGCAGTCCACGGATGAAAGGTATTTTGTTGTTTGTTGCTGGCTGTAGACCCTGTATATTTGCCAAGAAGAATGTTATCGGACTGGTGGTGTTGTTGGTACTGGGGGGGGGGATTTTTTTTCCGGTATTAGTATCTGTATCTGTTGGTTTGGAGTGGAGGCCATCGACTGTGGTTCCACTCCAGGAATGACTGGATTTGGTGTACGATTTCTGCCATTTCCTGCCAGTTTTTTTTCCTTCCTGGCACTAAAAAACCTCTCCCTCTTGAGTGGCTGTGGCTACCCAGGTTTTCCCATGGCCTGGATGTTTTGTATCTTTTTGTCCCCTTTAGATGGTATGCCTGGCAATTTAAGTTATAGCACAGTCTTTCCTCTACTGAAGAGGTACACAGTTCAGGGTGAAAAAGCTTACAGGAAGGGAGTTTGCATTTTCCTGTTGTCATATGGGCATGGCATTTTCTAGGGTGGTCATAGTTGCACGTCCCATCTGTTTTTCCAGATTTCCCATGCCAGCAGATACCGAGTGCATAGTATGTGCACAGGCTTGGTTTCTGTTTGCCTTGGGTTTCTGTGACTGTATTCTCTGTTGGTGCATGTTTCCCTGTCTTACTTCTATCCTCCCTAGCACCAACAATGGAGCTCCCACCAGTTTTTTTTGGTAATATATCCTCACTATTGCTAGTGGAGTCCTCTTGTTTGCTATTTCCTGCGGTATTTCTAGTTTGCAATATTGGTTTTATCTTATCTTTGACTACACTTGTTTCCCTACTATGGCTCCTGTCCCCTATGAGGTCATTTATATGTATTCCTTCCTGCATATAATTCCCGACTACCTGGACAAAATCTCCAGCTTCACCATTACTGTCTCCCAGGACAGCATCTCCAGCTTCACCATTACTGTCTCCCAGGACAGCATCTCCAGCTTCACCATTACTGTCTCCCAGGACAGCACCTCCAGCTTCACCATTACTGTCTCCCAGGACAGCACCTCCAGCTTCACCATTACTGTCTCCCAGGACAGCACTATCAGCCCCACATTTACTGACTACCAGGACTTCATCTCCAGCCTTACAGTTTCTGACTACATGGCCAGTATCAAGGGCAGTACCATTCAGCCCAGACTTTTTATGTTCCCATCTGTTGTAGAAAGCTTCCAGGTTTTCTATGAAAGCAGCTTTGATGTTGACCTCTTTTAATACCCTTGTGATTTTAGTCCACAGATTTATCTCATTTGGGCATACCCAAAAACACTTCCCTGTTTTAATACTGCTTGTAGCTAGTTCTTGGATATCTGCACAAGGGGCGTGACACCAATTTCCACAAAAATGACAATTTATGCATGTGGAAGCCCGTTTGTTTGACTGACCACAGACTACACACAGCTTCATAATGATTTGAATGGTTGATTTACTGCAATTCTACTAGCAACCTCTTGAATATTCTATTAATAACCTCCTTAAATGAAGCTCTAGCTATTTGTATTTCTGTTTCTAACTGTTTTTGTATATTGGACAGCTTACCGTGCACGTTCCTGACATATATTTAATGTTTGTGTTTATAAGGGCGCCTACAACCCCATCCGTTTACAGTCTGCTTTATTGTCCAACGGAACCGTTTGAAACCAGTCCAGGGTTCGGACCAGTCCAGGGTTCGGACCAGTCAAGGGTTCGGACCAGTCGATCTGATCTGATCAGTGGGTCACTTATTTAAACCATACTGGTCGGTGATTTGAGCTAACACATGAAGGATCTACTGGAAATTATCTACCCGAGTAATATGTGATTTGATTGATACAAAAGTATAACTTGCGTGTTGAAGAGCCGGTGACTGCTGGCAACTCCTACAATGACGAACGGTCGACCTCAACCCTTGTTTATCAATCGCTGTATCTAGCTTTTCTATTTTTTTTTTTCCGTCTCCACCACAATAAATGCTATACATTATCACTATAGTTGACTGGTGCAAATTTTGGAGGAAGGACGCTTTTTCTGGAGTAATAATTGCTTATCGTTGTGTATATTGCGACCGCTGGTAACTACAGGTTATATGAAATTCACAGTATATGTCTGGTATTTCAAGAAAAAGAAACTAATGAAAGTCACTCCACTCCACTAAGTACCATTATAATACTGGTTAGTTGCTACTACAACACTGTATTCTGCTATTCACTGGTATCACTAGATTATATGCGAGTACACTAGCAGGCCAAGAAGATTATTAAAAACAGCTGACCTGTGGTAAGTTTCTGGCGACTTCTGGCACCTGCCTCTATAGGCTTATCACTTCATTTACAAATTCACCTGTTTTCAAATGACACTTTAGCCTTTATCATCAATATACTAGGGAGCCACTGTAGTATACACTATACACTATGTATACTCAATGTTATCAGGGAGACTTTCTTTCCTCTGACACGAAAAGTTCAATTATTATTATTTTTTTTCCACACGGAACACAGGCCTATGATTCCCCTCTGACAGTAAACTCTGCTAGGTAGTGCACACTAATTCTCCTTTTTTGACTCAGTATATAATGTTTTCCGCCCAAGATTGGTTCCAGGCGCTAGAGGGATGTATCGTATAGGATTGATGGCACAAATTAAAGTTCTAGCACGTAAGAGCGACCGTGTAAACACGAGAAAACCCGGAGCACAACATGTGAAGACAAAGAACTTGATCCATGGAGGTAAAAAATGAGGAATGCACCAGAGTATACTAGTACCAACACTGTTGTATGGGTATGAGGCATGGGTTTTAAACCTTGCATTGAGGAGGAGGCTGAAGGCAGTACAGCTATCATGTTTGAGGACATTTTGTGGTGTGAATATTATCCAGAGAATTTGGAACTTGAGTATTAAAAGAAGGCTGGGGTTACCAAAATTATTATTCAGAAGGCTTAGAAGTTGTTGAAATAATTTGAACATTTAGAGAGGATGAAACAAAATTAGATTAGGAGGGTGTATAAATTGTATAGAGGGAAGGAGAAGTAGGGGTCATCCTAGGAAAGATGGGAGGGAGGGGACAAAGATTTTGAGTGCTAAGGTCTTGGACCTCCAATAGGGTTGTGAGTGTGCATTAGAGAGGATTCCCACCACCTTATGTGCTTTTGGAGTGTGAGTAAAATAATGTTGATGAGAAGACTTAGGAAAACTGGTTAGTTGGACTTGTATCCTAGAAGTGGGAAGTACAGTGCCTGCACTCCAAAGGAGGGATGGGAATGTTGCAGTTTGGAGGGTCACTGCACTGTGATGTCAGCATGCTTCTGGCAAAACAGTGATTGAATAAATGACAGTGAAAATTTTTCTCCTTTTTTGGGTCACTTTACCTTGGTGGGAATCATAGGAATTTTACATCAACCACAACCACATTCATATACAGTAGCTTTTTATTCCTTTTGGAAAAATCATTCCTATAAATTACAAACATTGTCATGCAAGTAATGATCTTTGTGTGGCCCCCACAAGTGGCATTTCTCCACCAGAACACTGCTCATATTTTTCTTTCAAACAGCTATCTTATCCATTGTAATAAATTGACAATATTATAAATTCTCACACCAATCATATTGTTTCCTTCTCTGCAGGCAAGCGTGGCTGTGACAAGGTTGCAGAAGTATCTGAATGCATCAGAGTTGGATCCTATGGCTGTGTGCTCTGAACCTTCAATGCGTAAGTGTGATTTGCTGGTACCTATTTGTGCTTAAGAGTAAAGTTAGGTATATGGTAGCCTGCTTTCTTGAGTTTAACACATTATTTCTTGTAGGATAATATTTCAGATATGTATGGTCTCTGCAAAAAAATATTATATCGGTATACATCTGTTTTGGAGTAAATTCAACTTGGTATACGTCCTGTTTGGACACGAAAATTTTTGCTTGGTATATGACCTTTGTTTGGAATACAACTCACGTGCTAGAACTTGTATGGGTCAAAATGATAAAGATGCCATCAATGATTTTGTTACAGAGTTTGGGGAATTTGTGGAGGCTGAGGGTTTTATTCCCCAACAAGTTTTTAATTGTTGGGTCTGGAAGAAAATGCCTAACAGGACCTATATTACAAAAGAGGAGAAGGAATTACCAGGGCACAAGCTAATGAAGGATAGGTTAACTCTCTTGTTCTGCACCAATGCAAGTGGGGATTGCAAACTGAAGCCTCTACTGATCTACCACTCTGAAAACCTGAGGGTCTATAACCCTTTCAGAGTTTCCGACGTACTAGTACGTCTTATGCACCAGGGTTGTTGATGTACTAGTACGCATAAATTCTAGCACCTTCAAATCTAGCGAGAGAAAGCTGGTAGACGTACATATGAAAGAATGGGTCTATGTGGTCAGTGTTCACAGTATAAAAAAAATCCTGTAGCACACAGTGAGTAATGAGAAAAAAAAAAACTTTGGCAATGTTTTTGATTTAAAACAGCGACTTTCCACTGTATTTTCGTATGGTATTTATGGTTGTATTCTGGTTTTGTAGTCTCATTTTATAGAATGGAAGACATATTAGATGAGCTCAAAGTAGCAAAAACGTTCGATTTTTGCCAAAGGTCAAAAGTAAATAAATCATGCGACACGTCCAATACACGTCAACTGGTGAGTCTAATATTCTTTCACAAGTGTGCTGATATTATTTATACCATTTCTACACTAATACAGTAGTCTGCATAACAGTAAATCTATTTTTTGTGAGAATAAAAATTCAAAGTGGAAAGCAAAATAAATGAGAGAGGGGCCTGGGGACATGACTAATGAACAGAGTAAGTGTTATTTTAGTGCCAGGAATGTCTGTCTTGTTTATTCTGGACCCTATTTGAAAATTAGCATCTTTTGAAATTTGTTTGAAATTGGCAAAATTGCAATTTCTGACCACTTTATTGGATAGTTGAAATCGGTAAATGGGTGGTATAGAAAATTTAAAATTACCTGGATGAACCTCATTAGATACATACCAGGAAATAGTAACAAAGATAATTATTCTTTATCAAGGTTACAGAGACATGTAAGAATTTTAGGACACTCTAGGTCTCAAAAAATGTCCCCCTTCGATACCTACTGTCATATCTCCACAAGTATATCTCCACCTATATTAATTTTAAATAAAATATACATCACCAGGAATTCTGGTAAACATTAATATACATGACTTAGCTGGGGTTCCCTGACTGTCCTGTCCACTCGCCTAATTCTCACATTCTGCAGGACTGCAAATCCAACAATTTCGGCTCCTATTTGGGAGGGTTCAACCACAATTTAACTTTCAGAGCAATGAAATTTATACACATTTCACTAGCATGTCTTTGCTCACTTCAAAACAATGGCGTCTCCCCCCAGCGACGTTAACCCACCGTCGCTGGTTCATTTTTCTATTTACAAATTAATTTTTATTAACTACAATGTATTTCACTAATTTACATACAAAATACACTGTATTTTCAGAAAATATACAGTATTTTCCGCACTGCGGCCGGGCGGAGTTCGTTGCTAAATGACTCAAATTAGTCCTTCCTTTAGGAGACGATTCCAGCCAGTTCTGGCTTGAGTGGCTGTTTTCCTAGTAGGTCTTACTACAATTTCATTTTCCTGCATCACTTGGTCAGCATTATCTTCAATATCACTTGTGTCACTTTCCCTTAGATTTTCATTTACATTTGATTGAACACCATTTAATTCCAAGGGAATCAATTTATTAATCGTACGTAAACTTTCCTGGCCCCCACTCTTCATAGATCTAAACTTACTCCCTGTTCAGTACATCCACACTTACTACTGTGCAATCTACATCTACAGGACCTTAAACTCCAATATCAACCTTGACCTAAAATGCTTTCTTGATAGTTATGACAGAACCCACAGGCATAACACCAGACACAAACATCTCTATGACATTCCCCGTGTCCGACTAAACCTTTACAAAAATTCAATGCATGTCAAAGGCCCTAAAATCTGGAACACCCTACCTGAGAACTCTAGAACTGCAGGCACATTCATCACCTTCAAAACTACCATTAGAAAACATCTTATCTCCCTGATACACCCCGTCGACTAACTACACGAATACCACCTAGTGGTTCACACTTACACTCACTCACCAATTTGACCATAAACAGAAATATTAATCTCAATCTTAAAATAATGAATCCTGTGATACTCCAATACTGAAACTATGTACTGTGCCAAAACAAAAGCATTCACATTGCTAAACTCACAAACTAGTATTTAGTCACTTAGCCATAATACCAGACGGTGAGCATTAAACATCTTCAACACACCCAGAGAAGACACTGCCGAGAAGAGATACATAGTCCTTCCCACCAACTCCATTGCCAAACATGTTTCCAACATCTTTGCCAAAACATCATTCCAAGTATCTACCTCCACAACCACGACCATCAAGGACATCACCAGTAGTAAACAGGACAAGCCTCCATCCTCTGCAGGGGTATACATAATCCCTTGTTGTTAGGTAAGACACATATGCAACAGTTAGGTATCTTTATTATGAAACGTTTCGCCTACACAGTAGGCTTCTTCAGTCAGGTACAGAAAAGTTGATAGAAGCAGAAGATACTTGAAGACGATGTAATCAGTCCATCACCCTTAAAGTTTTGAGGTGGTCAGTCCCTCAGTCTGGAGAAGAGCATTGTTCCATAGTATGAAACAATATGGAGAAGAAGTGACAGGATGGAGCTTTTTATAGCGCCAAGAGGTGAGACGTAGGCCACTAGGAGAGGTAAGAACTCAGATGTTGAGAGGTCAGGTCCCTCTCAAATCCAGCCCCTCTCACTAGTGGAAGTTGTCGAAGTTGATTGCAGGTCTGTACCAAGATACCCTTGTGTTGCAGTGTCTGACAGATTGAACATTAAAATGGTATAAAATACCGACAGGTTGTTAGGTAAGACACATATGCAACAGTTAGGTATCTTTATTATGAAACGTTTCGCCTACACAGTAGGCTTCTTCAGTCAGGTACAGAAAAGTTGATAGAAGCAGAAGATACTTGAAGACGATGTAATCAGTCCATCACCCTTAAAGTTTTGAGGTGGTCAGTCCCTCAGTCTGGAGAAGAGCATTGTTCCATAGTATGAAACAATATGGAGAAGAAGTGACAGGATGGAGCTTTTTATAGCGCCAAGAGGTGAGACGTAGGCCACTAGGAGAGGTAAGAACTCAGATGTTGAGAGGTCAGGTCCCTCTCAAATCCAGCCCCTCTCACTAGTGGAAGTTGTCGAAGTTGATTGCAGGTCTGTACCAAGATACCCTTGTGTTGCAGTGTCTGACAGATTGAACATTAAAATGGTATAAAATACCGACAGGTTGTTAGGTAAGACACATATGCAACAGTTAGGTATCTTTATTATGAAACGTTTCGCCTACACAGTAGGCTTCTTCAGTCAGGTACAGAAAAGTTGATAGAAGCAGAAGATACTTGAAGACGATGTAATCAGTCCATCACCCTTAAAGTTTTGAGGTGGTCAGTCGTCTTCAAGTATCTTCTGCTTCTATCAACTTTTCTGTACCTGACTGAAGAAGCCTACTGTGTAGGCGAAACGTTTCATAATAAAGATACCTAACTGTTGCATATGTATCTTACCTAACAACCTGTCGGTATTTTATACCATTTTAATGTTCAATCTGTCAGACACTGCAACACAAGGGTATCTTGGTACAGACCTGCAATCAACTTCGACAACTTCCACTAGTGAGAGGGGCTGGATTTGAGAGGGACCTGACCTCTCAACATCTGAGTTCTTACCTCTCCTAGTGGCCTACGTCTCACCTCTTGGCGCTATAAAAAGCTCCATCCTGTCACTTCTTCTCCATATTGTTTCATACTATGGAACAATGCTCTTCTCCAGACTGAGGGACTGACCACCTCAAAACTTTAAGGGTGATGGACTGATTACATCGTCTTCAAGTATCTTCTGCTTCTATCAACTTTTCTGTACCTGACTGAAGAAGCCTACTGTGTAGGCGAAACGTTTCATAATAAAGATACCTAACTGTTGCATATGTGTCTTACCTAACAACCTGTCGGTATTTTATACCATTTTAATGTTCAATCTGTCAGACACTGCAACACAAGGGTATCTTGGTACAGACCTGCAATCAACTTCGACAACTTCCACTAGTGAGAGGGGCTGGATTTGAGAGGGACCTGACCTCTCAACATCTGAGTTCTTACCTCTCCTAGTGGCCTACGTCTCACCTCTTGGCGCTATAAAAAGCTCCATCCTGTCACTTCTTCTCCATATTGTTTCATACTATGGAACAATGCTCTTCTCCAGACTGAGGGACTGACCACCTCAAAACTTTAAGGGTGATGGACTGATTACATCGTCTTCAAGTATCTTCTGCTTCTATCAACTTTTCCGTACCTGACTGAAGAAGCCTACTGTGTAGGCGAAACGTTTCATAATAAAGATACCTAACTGTTGCATATGTGTCTTACCTAACAACCTGTCGGTATTTTATACCATTTTAATGTTCAATCTGTCAGACACTGCAACACAAGGGTATCTTGGTACAGACCTGCAATCAACTTCGACAACTTCCACTAGTGAGAGGGGCTGGATTTGAGAGGGACCTGACCTCTCAACATCTGAGTTCTTACCTCTCCTAGTGGCCTATGTCTCACCTCTTGGCGCTATAAAAAGCTCCATCCTGTCACTTCTTCTCCATATTGTTTCATACTATGGAACAATGCTCTTCTCCAGACTGAGGGACTGACCACCTCAAAACTTTAAGGGTGATGGACTGATTACATCGTCTTCAAGTATCTTCTGCTTCTATCAACTTTTCTGTACCTGACTGAAGAAGCCTACTGTGTAGGCGAAACGTTTCATAATAAAGATACCTAACTGTTGCATATGTGTCTTACCTAACAACCTGTCGGTATTTTATACCATTTTAATATAATCCCTTGTAATGACTGCAACAAGTTATACGTGGGCGAAACATCAAGGGACCTCCAAACACGTATTTCAGAACACCAATACGCAAGCAGGTCTGACGACACAAGGAATGCCTGCGTACAACACCGTAATTCACACAACCACTTGATAAACTACAGAAACTCAAGACTTATCGCCACAGAAGACAACACTCAATTCCGAAGAATCCTGGAATCATCACTTATTTCTATATCCGACAACTTCAACCAGAATAGTGGCTTCTATAACATAGCTGAACCACTTGCCAAGAAACTTCTTCATCGCTATCCCACATAAGAACACTGTAGAAGGTCTGCTCACAAACTTATCCAAGCTACCCAAGTTTTTAGACTCTATAACCCCACTCGGTACATCATCAGATGCAGCATTCTTCACCTGACCTCAGCATTCTGAACCGGACTATAAATACTCGCGTTCCTTCCACCCCAGGTAGTTCTGTTTGTGACTTGAAAAAGCCCACTGTGTGGGCGAAACGTAGTCAATAAAGGATCACATTATACTGCATTTGTGTTTATATTTCCATGCATACACGCTTATTATGACCCACTTTTCACATCCAACCTTTACTTTAATCCACATAATCCTTGAATTTACACATTCATATTCTCTTTTCTCCTTCCATAACTGATCCTTCAACATTTTTGCTACCCCTTCCTTAGCTCTAAGTCTCTCAGATACTCCAGATTTAATCCCATTTATTTCCCCCCACCGAAACTCCCCTACCCCCTTCAGCTTTCTTTTGCTTATGGCCAGGACATCCAACTTCTTTACATTCATAACATCAGCAATCATCTGTTTCTTGTCATCCGCACTACATCCACGCACATTCAAGCATCCCAGTCTTATAAAGTTTTTCTTCTTCTCTTTTTTAGTAAATGTTTACAGGAGAAGGGGTTACTAGCACATTGCTCCCGGCATTTTAGTCGCCTCATACGACACGCATGGCTTACGGAGGAAAGATTCTTTTCCACTTCCCCATGGACAATAGAAGAAATAAAGAACAAGAGCTATTTAGAAAAAGGAGAAAAACCTAGATGTGTATATATATATATATATATATATATATATATATATATATATATATATATATATATATATATATATATATATATATATATATATATATATATATATATATATGCATGTGCGTGTCTGTGAGGTGTGACCAAAGTGTAAGTAGGAGTAGCAAGATATCCCTGTTATCTAGCATGTTTATGAGACTGAAAAAGACACCAGCAATCCTACCATCATATAAAACAGTTAGAGGTTTATGTTTCACAGTCATCTGGCAGGACAGTAGTACTTCCCTGGGTGGTTGCTGTCTACCAACCTACTACCTATACATTAAGTAAATTTGTGGACTTAATATCTACCTAGTTCTGTCATTTCACATATAATTATTAAGTAATTAATTCACTAATTAATGACTTCACTAATTATATCCAGTTCGATCAAGGACCAATGGGCAACTAGTACGTTACCTGGAGTTTACCTGGAGA
Organism: Cherax quadricarinatus; assembly: GCF_038502225.1. NCBI lineage: Eukaryota > Metazoa > Arthropoda > Malacostraca > Decapoda > Parastacidae > Cherax > Cherax quadricarinatus. The sequence goes on from NC_091314.1 coordinate 15,326,774, forward strand.
GAGTTCCGGGGGTCAATGCCCCCGCGGCCCGGTCTGTGACCAGGCCTCCTGGTGGATCAGAGCCTGATCAACCAGGCTGTTGCTGCTGGCTGCACGCAAACCAACGTACGAGCCACAGCCTGGCTGATCAGGAACTGACTTTAGGTGCTTGTCCAGTGCCAGCTTGAAGACTGCCAGGGGTCTGTTGGTAATCCCCCTTATGTGTGCTGGGAGGCAGTTGAACAGTCTCGGGCCCCTGACACTTATTGTATGGTCTCTTAACGTGCTAGTGACACCCCTGCTTTTCATTGGGGGGATGTTGCATCGTCTGCCAAGTCTTTTGCTTTCGTAGTGAGTGATTTTCGTGTGCAATTTCGGTACTAGTCCCTCTAGGATTTTCCAGGTGTATATAATCATGTATCTCTCCCTCCTGCGTTCCAGGGAATACAGGTTTAGGAACCTCAAGCGCTCCCAGTAATTGAGGTGTTTTATCTCTGTTATGCGCGCCGTGAAAGTTCTCTGTACATTTTCTAGGTCGGCAATTTCACCTGCCTTGAAAGGTGCTGTTAGTGTGCAGCAATATTCCAGCCTAGATAGAACAAGTGACCTGAAGAGTGTCATCATGGGCTTGGCCTCCCTAGTTTTGAAGGTTCTCATTATCCATCCTGTCATTTTTCTAGCAGAAAATTTAAAATTACCTGGATGAACCTCATTAGATACATACCAGGAAATGGTAACAAAGATAATTATTCTTTATCAAGGTTACAGAGACATGTAAGAATTTTAGGACACTCTAGGTCTCAAAAAATGTCCCCCTTCAATACCTACTGTCATATCTCCACAAGTCACTCTGGACCTATATTAATTTCAAATGAAATATACATCACCAGGAATTCTGGTAAACATTAATATAGATATGTGGACTGTATGTTAAATTTAATAAATGACTACATATAGACTGAAGGAGAATTTATAATAATAACACTCAGCAATTTGTCTGGAGATTACTTGGTGTATCATACACAAACCCCTGCCTAAAATATGAAGAAAATACTGGCCAGAATTTCAACATAAATATAGATATGACTTAGCTGGGGTTCCCTGACTGTCCTGTCCACTCGCCTAATTCTCATGTTCTGCAGGACTGCAAATCCAACAATTTCGGCTCCTATTTGGGAGGTTTCAACCACAATTTAACTTCCAGAGTGACGAAATTTATACATTTCACTAGCGTGTCTTTGCCCACTTCAAAACAATGGCGTCTCCCCCCAGCGATGCTAACCCACCGTCGCTGGTTCATTTTTCTATTTACAAATTAATTTTTATTAACTACAATGTATTTCACTAATTTACATACAAAATACACTGTATTTTTGGAACATATACAGTATTTTCCACAGGTGGTTTCTTGTAATCCTTTGATAGAAAAAATGGAGTTCTAGTGAAATACAGTGGAACCTTAGCTTACGAGTGTCCCAACTTATGAGTTTTTTGAGATACGAGCCGCCCCGGGTCGATTTTTTGCTTTGAGTTATGAGCCAACATTTGAGTTACCAGTCAGCTCCCCCCTCCCTCTTCCCCCTCAACCCAAAACCTGGACACCTCGCTTGTTTATCTATGAATTCATGCTTTAATTCCATGGAAATCATTTTCTTTTTCTTCTCAGCAATATTTTATTTTTTATTATCACACCGGCCGATTCCCACCAAGGCAGGGTGGCCCGAAAAAGAAAAACTTTCACCATCATTCACTCCATCACTGTCTTGCCAGAAGGGTGCTTTACACTACAGTTTTTAAACTGCAACATTAACACCCCTCCTTCAGAGTGCAGGCACTGTACTTCCCATCTCCAGGACTCAAGTCCGGCCTGCCGGTTTCCCTGAATCCCTTCATAAATGTTACTTTGCTCACACTCCAACAGCACGTCAAGTATTAAAAACCATTTGTCTCCATTCACTCCTATCAAACACGCTCACGCATGCCTGCTGGAAGTCCAAGCCCCTCGCACACAAAACCTCCTTTACCCCCTCCCTCCAACCCTTCCTAGGCCGACCCCTACCCCGCCTTCCTTCCACTACAGACTGATACACTCTTGAAGTCATTCTGTTTCGCTCCATTCTCTCTACATGTCCGAACCACCTCAACAACCCTTCCTCAGCCCTCTGGACAACAGTTTTGGTAATCCCGCACCTCCTCCTAACTTCCAAACTACGAATTCTCTGCATTATATTCACACCACACATTGCCCTCAGACATGACATCTCCACTGCCTCCAGCCTTCTCCTCGCTGCAACATTCATCACCCACGCTTCACACCCATATAAGAGCGTTGGTAAAACTATACTCTCATACATTCCCCTCTTTGCCTCCAAGGACAAAGTTCTTTGTCTCCACAGACTCCTAAGTGCACCACTCACTCTTTTTCCCTCATCAATTCTATGATTCACCTCATCTTTCATAGACCCATCCGCTGACACGTCCACTCCCAAATATCTGAATACGTTCACCTCCTCCATACTCTCTCCCTCCAATCTGATATTCAATCTTTCATCACCTAATCTTTTTGTTATCCTCATAACCTTACTCTTTCCTGTATTCACCTTTAATTTTCTTCTTTTGCACACCCTACCAAATTCATCCACCAATCTCTGCAACTTCTCTTCAGAATCTCCCAAGAGCACAGTGTCATCAGCAAAGAGCAGCTGTGACAACTCCCACTTTGTGTGTGATTCTTTATCTTTTAACTCCACGCCTCTTGCCAAGACCCTCGCATTTACTTCTCTTACAACCCCATCTATAAATATATTAAACAACCACGGTGACATCACACATCCTTGTCTAAGGCCTACTTTTACTGGAAAAAAATTTCCCTCTTTCCTACATACTCTAACTTGAGCCTCACTATCCTCGTAAAAACTCTTCACTGCTTTCAGTAACCTACCTCCTACACCATACACTTGCAACATCTGCCACATTGCCCCCCTATCCACCCTGTCATACGCCTTTTCCAAATCCATAAATGCCACAAAGACCTCTTTAGCCTTATCTAAATACTGTTCACTTATATGTTTCACTGTAAACACCTGGTCCACACACCCCCTACCTTTCCTAAAGCCTCCTTGTTCATCTGCTATCCTATTCTCCGTCTTACTCTTAATTCTTTCAATTATAACTCTACCATATACTTTACCAGGTACACTCAACAGACTTATCCCCCTATAATTTTTGCACTCTCTTTTATCCCCTTTGCCTTTATACAAAGGAACTATGCATGCTCTCTGCCAATCCCTAGGTACCTTACCCTCTTCCATACATTTATTAAATAATTGCACCAACCACTCCAAAACTATATCCCCACCTGCTTTTAACATTTCTATCTTTATCCCATCAATCCCGGCTGCCTTACCCCCTTTCATTTTACCTACTGCCTCACGAACTTCCCCCACACTCACAACTGGCTCTTCCTCACTCCTACAAGATGTTATTCCTCCTTGCCCTATACACGAAATCACAGCTTCCCTATCTTCATCAACATTTAACAATTCCTCAAAATATTCCTTCCATCTTCCCAATACCTCTAACTCTCCATTTAATAACTCTCCTCTCCTATTTTTAACTGACAAATCCATTTGTTCTCTAGGCTTTCTTAACTTGTTAATCTCACTCCAAAACTTTTTCTTATTTTCAACAAAATTTGTTGATAACATCTCACCCACTCTCTCATTTGCTCTCTTTTTACATTGCTTCACCACTCTCTTAACTTCTCTCTTTTTCTCCATATACTCTTCCCTCCTTGCATCACTTCTACTTTGTAAAAACTTCTCATATGCTAACTTTTTCTCCCTTACTACTCTCTTTACATCATCATTCCACCAATCGCTCCTCTTCCCTCCTGCACCCACTTTCCTGTAACCACAAACTTCTGCTGAACACTCTAACACTACATTTTTAAACCTACCCCATACCTCTTCGACCCCATTGCCTATGCTCTCATTAGCCCATCTATCCTCCAATAGCTGTTTATATCTTACCCTAACTGCCTCCTCTTTTAGTTTATAAACCTTCACCTCTCTCTTCCCTGATGCTTCTATTCTCCTTGTATCCCATCTACCTTTTACTCTCAGTGTAGCTACAACTAGAAAGTGATCTGATATATCTGTGGCCCCTCTATAAACATGTACATCCTGAAGTCTACTCAACAGTCTTTTATCTACCAATACATAATCCAACAAACTACTGTCATTTCGCCCTACATCATATCGTGTATACTTATTTATCCTCTTTTTCTTAAAATATGTATTACCTATAACTAAACCCCTTTCTATACAAAGTTCAATCAAAGGGCTCCCATTATCATTTACACCTGGCACCCCAAGCTTTAATTCCATGGAAATCATTTTCTTTTTCTTCTCAGCAATAATAATAATATATTACAGTGAAGTCATTCAGTAAGTCAGTCAAGTCACTCAGTAAGTCAGTCAAGTCATTCAGTAAGTCAGTCAAGTCATTCAGTAAGTCATGTTACTCAGTAAGTCAGTCACGTCACTCAGTAAGTCAGTCAAGTCATTCTGTAAGTCAGTCAAGTCATTCAGTAAGTCAGTCTAGTCCTTCAGTAAGTCAGTCAAGTCATTCAGTAAGTCAGTAAAGTCACTCAATAAGTCAAGTCATTCAGTAAGTCAGTCAAGTCACTCAATAAGTCAGTCAAGTTATTCAGTAAGTCAGTCAGGTCACTCAGTAAGTCAGTCAAGTCATTCAGTAAGTCAGTCAAGTCACTCAGTAAGTCAGTCAAGTCATTCATTAAGTCAGTCAAGTCATTCAGTAAGTCAGTCAAGTCATTCAGTAAGTCAGCAAAGTCACTCAGTAAGTCAAGTCATTCAGTAAGGCAGTCAAATCACTCAGTAAGTCTGTCAAGTCATTCAGTCAGTCAAGTCATTCGGTAAGTCAGTCAAGTCACTCAGTAAGGCAGTCAAATCACTCAGTAAGTCTGTCAAGTCATTCAGTCAGTCAAGTCATTCGGTAAGTCAGTCAAGTCACTCAGTAAGTCAGTCAAGTCACTCAGTCAGTCAGTCAAGTCATTCAGTAAGTCAGTCAAGTCACTCAGTAAGTCAGTCACTCAGTAAGTCAGTCACTCAGTAAGTCAGTCACTCAGTAAGTCGGTCATTCAGTAAGTCAGTCACAAACTCATGTTAACCTCTTTTTCTGTGTACAAAGTAACACTTCAGTTACAGCTACAGGTTATCTCTTGTCTAATATCTTTGTTAATTCTAAGACTTAAGTGCTTATACCTCTTCATGCTACTTTCAGCAACACTAGTATGGCTATTGGGTGTCATGATTGCTTGGCAGATACAAGATATAGTAATTAAAATATCATACAATTGACAAACACAGCTGCCTTGTAGCAGAGAAAGACTGGACACCTATGAATTACGAATGCTGGGATGGTGGGGGTTGGTGTCGGGGAGTGGTAATGGATGGCTCCCCGGCTGCTCTACAACAAGGTGGACGCTTGAGCAAAAGATAATTTTTTTTCCTTCCCACAAACTGAACCATGTTACATTAATTATACAACGTGTTACATAAAATTGTGCAGCAATTCTTCAATTATTATAATAACGATAGAGCTTCCGTTCCATAAATTAATAATAATAATAATAATAATAATAATAATAATAATAATAATAATAATAATAACAACAATATAATACTACTACTAATAATATATTATTATTATTATTATTATTATTATTATTATTATTATTATTATTATTAATATTATTAATATTATTAATATTATTATTATTATTATTATAATGATAGAGCTTCAGTTCCCTAAATTAATAATAATAATAATAATAATATATTAATGATAGAGCTTCACTTCCCTAAATTAATAACAGAAATAATAATAATAATAAGAAGAAGAATTGTGGAAAAGTAATTCCCAAAATTATGCTGTATAATGTAAATATACCTGATTAGTACATTACTATTGCTCTAAAGTGTATTTTAAAGAAGAGAATCGAGAGAGAAGCTCTGTGCCTGCACTGAGGAGCAGGGGGGAGACGCCATTGTTTTTTTGAATGTGGTACAAGCATGCTAATGTAACGTGTATAATTTTCGTTGCTCTAGGGGTTTTATTGGGCTTAAAACCTCTCAAATAGGAGCCGAAATTGTTGAATTTGCAGTCCTGCAGAACGTGAGCATTAAGCAGATGGACAGGACAGCTCCAGGAACCTCAGCTAAGTTGTCTAATTTGTGTAGGAATTCTGGCCAGTATTCTCTTCATAAATTTAGGCAGAGAGGGGGGCTTAGCATGACACACTGTAATCTCCAGACTAATTGGTGGGTCTTATGATTATAAATTCACCTTCTGTTGCATAAATGTGTATATGTAATCATTTATTAATTTTAACATACAGTCCACAAATTTATATTAATGTTTACCATAATTCCTGGTAATGTATATTTCATTTGAAATTAATATAGGTCCAGAGTGACTTGTGGAGAGAAAGATTATGGTAGGTATCGAATGGGGACATTTTTTGCGACCTAGGTGTCCTAAAATTCCTATTTGTCTCTGTAACCTTGATAAAGAATAATTATCTTTGTTACCATTTACTGGTATGTACCTTATGAGTTACATCCAGGTAAATTAATTTGGAGGGGCACAGGGAGGAACTGCCCACTGAGGAGCTGCAGGAACTTGAGAAGGAGGAGCACAAGACTAAGATGGATGTACTCTCATCAGGCTCGGAAGAGGAGATAGAGGAAGCCCCTGCTTCATTAATCAAGGAAATCTTTGCCAAATGGATGGACATCAAAAACTTTGCAGAGAAGTACCACCCCAACAAAGCCCACACAAAACGTAATAGCATTGTCTGGAATGACCAGACAGTGTCACATTTCCGAAACATCCTGAGGAGAAGGCAGAAGCAATGTTCTTCGGACAGATTTTTAGTAAAAGTCAAACCTGGTGAGCTTCAGCCAGGCCCAAATAGGGAAAAGAGACAGAAAAGAGAAGGGGACTCTCCTTCCAAACAACATTTCCTCCTCCTCCCTTCTCAGCACTATCCTAGTAGGCACTCGACTCTTTTCAGCAAAGTAAAGTGAGGTTAAATTTGCATTTATTACATCTAATTCTTTTGTATTTATGTGTGTATTTTAGTATTAAGCAGTGTTTAAATTACATATTTTCATATTAAGCAGTGTTTAAATTATTTTATACAACCCCATCAATGTATAATATGCCAATAACAAAAGGATTTTTTTCATGGGAACGGATTAATCGTTTTCCCTATATTTCTTATGGGAAAATTTGTTTGGTATATGTCCTGTTTGGTATAAGTCCAAGGGCCTGGAATAGATTAAGGATGTATACCAAGGTACCACTGTATGTAGATTTCATAAAAATATCCATTATTTTTCTGGCACAGAAAGTGCAAGATTCTCTGCAGCTTTCCATAGTTAGTGTTCTTCTTTTCACCTTGTATGTTCTTTATTTTTCCATTGTATTTATTAAGCAATGCCTAAATGCCATTGGTGCATATGTTGTACTTCCTTACAAATTTGGTGTTAATCTTTTATGGGGAATGTAATTTCAATTACATAATGAAAGTCTGGGAAGTTGGTCTTCATCAAATGTAATTTTGCTAAGTGACAGGTTTTGGTGGAATTCATCAATCATGAAGTGTGGGGTGCCTGTACCCTTGCAGCATTATATCACAGCACCTCTGTATCCCTGTTTTCCTCACAGCCAGTGCTCTGAAAGTGATTGATGGTCAGTTCAGTTGGGAGGGAGAGAATGGAGAGGCCAGCTGGTCTCTGAAACATGTGGAACTGGAGGTGCAAGTGGGGCAGCTGGTAGCAGTGGTGGGACCTGTTGGGGCTGGCAAGAGCTCCCTACTTTCTGCTATGTTGGGAGAAATGAAAAAAAATGCTGGCAGAGTTGTCGTTAATGTAAGTCTGGAAAATATTGGATTAAGAAAGTTATTGTTCTATTGTTTATTTAGGTCTCCTTGGAAGGGACACCTTATGCTTTATCATTGTAGTTCAAATATTTTTTTGTCTTCTATAATACTTAGATGTTTTCTTTTTTTGTACAATATCACAAGACTGTCATTTGGTATTGACTTTAATCATTAAATGCTCACATATGTTCATAAATCAAGGCTTCTTATGAAAATTAATACTTGCTTCTTATTGAAATTAGACACTTTTTGTGGCTATTTTCAGAACCAAAGTTTTGCTAATCATAGAGTAGAGTTCTGCATCTTAAGATGAATAAACAGAACATCTTCAAACTTACCACTGTACACACATCTCCTATTACTAGTTAACTGTCTGGAAAATCTCAAATGAAACTACAGGCACAAAAATGTTCTAAAGCTTATTTTTGTAGGTTTTATTCTTTATAACACATTTCTATAAATGGTGTATCTTAATCAGATGTGATCAAATTTTATTTTATTACTTTTATTAACACAAGCACCTAAAGTCAGTTCCTGATCAGCCGGGCTGTGGCTCGTACGTTGGTTTGCGTGCAGCCAGCAGCAACAGCCTGGTTGATCAGGCTCTGATCCACCAGGAGGCCTGGTCACAGACCGGGCCGTGGGGGCGTTGACCCCCGGAACTCTCTCCAGGTAAACTCCAGGTAAACATCGGCCGATTCCCACCAAGGCAGGGTGGCCCGAAAAAGAAAAACTTTCATCATCATTCACTCCATCACTGTCTTATCAGTGGGGTGCTTTACACTACAGTTTATAAAACTGCAACATTAGCACCCCTCCTTCAGAGTGCAGGCACTGTACTTTCCATCTCCAGGACTCAAGTCCGGCCTGCCGGTTTCCCTGAATCCCTTCATAAATGTTACTTTGCTCACACTCCAACAGCACGTCAAGTATTAAAAACCATTTGTCTCCATTCACTCCTATCAAATACGCTCACATATGCTTGCTGGAAATCCAAGCCCCTCGCACACAAAACCTCCTTTACCCCCTCCCTTCAACCTTTCCTAGGCTGACCCCTACCCCGCCTTCCCTCCACTACAGATTTATACACTCTTGAAGTCATTCTGTTTCATTCCATTCTCTCTATATGTCCAAACCACCTCAACAACCTTTCCTCAGCCCTCTGGACAACAGTTTTGGCAATCCTGCACCTCCTCCTAACTTCCAAACTACGAATTCTCTGCATTATATTCACACCACACATTGCCCTCAGACATGACATCTCCAGTGCCTCCAGCCTTCTCTTCGCTGCAACATTCATCACCCATGAGAGTAAAACTATACTCTCATACATTCCCCTCTTTGCTTCCAAGGACAAAGTTCTTTGTCTCCACAAACTCCTAAGTGCACTGCTCACCCTTTTCCCCTCATCAATTCTATGATTCAGCTCATCTTTCATAGACCCATCCACTGACACGTCCACTCCCAAATATCTGAATACATTCACCTCCTCCATACTCTCTCCCTCCAATCTGATATCCAATCTTTCATCACCTAATCTTTTTGTTATCCTCATAACCTTACTCTTTCCTATATTCACTTTTATTTTTTTTCTTTTACATACCCTACCAAATTCATCTGCCAACCTCTGCAACTTCTCTTCAGAATCTCCCAAAAGCACAGTGTCATCAGCAAAAAGCAACTGTGACAACTCCCACTTTGTGTTTGATTCTTTATCTTTTAACTCCACACCTCTTGCCAAGAGCCCCGCATTCACTTCTCTTACAATCCCATCTATAAATATATTGAACAACCATGGTGACATCACACATCCTTGTCTGAGGCTTACTTTTACTGGGAAATAATCTCCCTCTTTCCTACATACTCTAACCTGAGCCTCACTATCCTCGTAAAAACTCTTCACTGCTTTCAGTAATCTACCTCCTATACTCCAGGTCTCCAGGTATACCATACACCTGCAACATTGCCCCCCTATCCACCCTGTCATATGCCTTTTCCAAATCCATAAATTATTCCTATATATTCATTTTTGACGTGCTGTTGGAGTGTGAGCAAAGTAACATTTATGAAGGGATTCAGGGAAACTGGCAGGCCGGACTTGAGTCCTGGAGATGGGAAGTACAGTGCCTGCACTCTGAAGGAGGGGTGTTAATGTTGCAGTTTAAAAACTGTAGTGTAAAGCACCCTTCTGGCAAGACAGTGATGGAGTGAATGATGGTGAAAGTTTTTCTTTTTCGGGCCACCCTGCCTTGGTGGGAATTGGCCAGTGTGATAATAAAAAAAAAAATAAAAAAATATTCATTCTAAGAATTTTTTAAACATTATTTTATTTGGTATTGCAATTGTGTTAATTTTTTTAATAAATGTACTTCTCATAACACCAACTTGCTAACACCTTTTCTATCTACTGTGCACCTATCCCCACTTTGGGCTCACACCTTTACCACTTTCAGGGAACAGTGGCGTACGTGTCACAGCAGGCATGGTTACAAAATGCTTCTCTTAGAGACAATATCATCTGGGGTCAGCCCTTTGAGTTAAAGCGATACAGGCAGGTGGTGAAGGCATGTGGTCTTCAACCTGACATTGACATGCTGCCAGCTGGGGATTTGACAGAGATTGGCGAGAAGGTGAGTTTGAGAACATCTCTTAGTTCTCTATTTTTTAAATCTGATTCGCTGCATTTGAGGTGTCAGACACTTTAGCAGCAAGAAATGGGTTATGAATCATATGAGCAGTACCCAAATACATCAGCCTGTCGTCTTAACCCCTTAACTGTCCAAACTTAGATCTACGTTCTCTCGCTCAGTGCTACGAATATTTTGAAAAAAAAAGAAAGTCTTTTTTTTTTTTTTTAGTAAAGAGGACATTTTTTACATGTAATAACCTAAAAAAAAAAATTTAGAGTCAGTACTTATGGAGATATAAGGCCGCAAAGTCGGTGCTTGTCGCTTGCCTGACGGCAACATGAAGTGCTGCCGCTTGCAAAAGTGTTGCCGATATACCTTTTTTCTCATTTTTATAATTTATATAATTTTTATGCTCTGATAATTACAATTTGTAATAGTTCTTGTGATTTCATAGCCAGTCTTTGTTCTGACACTAATATTAAGTGCTGAAAACTAAAACGGGAGAATAATGATAAAATTCACCGGTGCTTCGCACATGATGGAAAAATTCTAGTAAGGAAAACAAATGTAGGCTGTGTGTACTATATTACAAATGAAAATGAACTAGCAAACTGCCTTTGAGATGCAAACCTTACAGAGTCTGACTAACATTAGTGACCAAATCTTTATACATACTACGTTAGTGTATGTTATTATTCCATTATTGAACTAATCCCTGTACTATCACTTCCCCAATAATATTTACTATTTCACTGTCTCATGTTTCTCACACAATTCCTTGTGTGACTCAAATTGTGTAATCTTCCCAGATTAACCATTTACAGTTTATTATTGTTAATAAGAAATTTACTCTTTATTAATATCTGTATTATCAATTATTCCCATTTATAGCACTGTTATAATTCCCTTATTATCATTAACCCAATTAACCCAATTTACCCTTTACTCCCAATTTACAAATATAAAATTAGTGTATGTTCCTATTACATTATTGTGCAATTCCTTGTACCATCTTTTATTAGCTAGTACCAACTACCTCATATACTATTTTGTGCTATTAATTGCTCATATTTTATGCTATAAAGCAAATCTTACTCCCAGATTAATTTTATATCATAGTTATTATCGATCCATTTACTTTTGTTTACCACTACTTAATTTAGTCCCTTTATGTATTTTCTCCTGAAATAGTTCTCTACATACCAATACCTTGTACTGCCCTTTATTCAGCAATTACTATACTGATAAATTAGACACATGTCCAACTCTTGGGTATCTTTATTGAGGAAACGTTTCGCCACACAGTGGCTTCATCAGTCCATACGTAGGAGAAACTTGAAGAACAGTAGGAGAATGAGGTAATCAGTCCCTCAACCTTGAGTCGATGTGTTCAGTCCATCAAGATTGATGGACTGAACACATCGACTCAAGGTTGAGGGACTGATTACCTCATTCTCCTACTGTTCTTCAAGTTTCTCCTACGTATGGACTGATGAAGCCACTGTGTGGCGAAACGTTTCCTCAATAAAGATACCCAAGAGTTGCACATGTGTCTAATTTATCAACATGTCGGTTCTCTGAACCATCCATTTACAAATTACTATACTCTTAATTTTAACCCTTTCAGGGTCAACACGCTCTCTTCCAGACTTGTTCTCAGGGTCTAAAAATTTTCAAAAACAAAAAAAAACAAAAAAAAAAAAAACAATTTTTTTATGAAAAGATAGTTTTTTTTTTTCAAATCTTATAGGAAAAACAAAAATTTTTTACCATCAATACTTACCGAGATATGGAAGCATGAAGTTGACAGAAAATGACTGGCATACGGTAACATCGCCGACTGCCGGTCACCCGGTTTTAGTTTTAGTTTTTTGGTATTATTTTTATTATTTTTTCATTTTTTTTTTCAAGTAACTTTTATGGCCTGTGAGACCAATATGAGCACTATTTTGTAATTTTTTTCTCTTTATTTACTACATAATAACTGCACAAACACTGTTGTCATTATATTGTTTATAATTGTTGTTTACAAACACAAACAATATGAAATGTTGTTTATTACTATTTTTCTATATTTTACATACACATATACAGTCACAGGAAATGTTTCTAGAAGTTCTGCAGCCTGTGGCACTCTTTGAAACATGGTGTCATGCACAGTGGTGTTTTACACTCCTCACACATAAAATGAGTGTCTCTGCATTGTTGTGGGCGTTTTTTTGTATGTGCAGAGACGTAACACCTCTTCTGAGCCTTTTTCTTGAGAGCAGTAGCAGACAGTTTTATTAGGAAGTGATCACCATGCTTCAGACGAGAAGGTAGTTGTTGATAATTTAGTGGGCGGTTTTCTATTGTAGGTGTTGTTCCTTGGTACTTGAATACTATTTGTCTGATGACAGACAAGCAAAATTCGCCATATGGTGGTTTATTTCTGGTCCTCATCTTATACATATTATAAGCATTGAGCATGGAAATGTCCAGAAGATGAAAAAAGAGTTTTATGTACCACTTATAACTCTTGCGAACACAATCAGCAAACCCAATCTGCATGTCACATTTGTCCACTGAGCGCATATTGAGGGTGTAATCAATCACAGCTGCAGGTTTTAGAATGGGTTCATTGCTCTCTCTATGCTGCCTGCCAGTGTTTGTCATTTCGTTAGGGTGAACTGATGACAACAGTGTGACATCTCGTTTGTCATGCCACCGAAATGCCATGATGTCATTGGCAGGAAATGCCTGCACCTCACCTCTACGAGGGCCAGCGTCAAACCTGGGCATGTGTTTACGATTTGCACACACTGTGCCACACACATCTGTCATGTTCACTCGCAAAAAATCACTGAGTGAGGGGCTTGTGTACCAGTTATCAGTATATAGTATATGCCCCTTACCAAGGTATAGTTCTATCGTTGTTCTAACCACATCACCAGAGATGCCCAATAACTTCCTGGTATTTTGCAATGTATAACTTCCAATGTACACAATAATATCCAATACAAGACCACTGTAGCAATCACAAAGCACAAACAACTTTATACCAAAGTGTTTCCTCTTGCTTGGTATGTACTGCTTGAAAGAGTGTCTTCCTTTGAACAGAATCAAAGACTCGTCAATTACAAGCAATTACACATTGAATTTCTCTTTCAGATACACAAACACATTCTTAATCTTATATAACCTGTCGTTTCTGTCAAGCCTGGCTTTGTCTGAGAAGTGAAGCATGTGTAATAGTAGCACAAATAAATTCCCTCGCATTATATCACTGAAACCTGGGGTTGCAATCAGGCGGTCTGTTGACCAGTATGATTTTCACAGTGTGCTTATACACATGTGGCATAAGCATTATTTTGGCAAAGAAAAGATACATCTCAGCCACAGTTATCTCCTTCCACTGGTGTAGACGTGATTTTGGTGAAAGTATTGTGTTTGCCATGGTGTACTCGTAGTATCTGTTGCTTTTCCTGGCAATAATTTCCATCAGGGGTTCGTCAAAAATAACTTGAAACATTCCAGTTCACTGGCATTGTTCCCCAGTGTACAAGATGGCCATATTCCACTTTGGCTTTCATCAAACTGGTGGGGATTTGGAACAAAATTGGCAGCTTCCTGCCATTCCCAGGTGTGGTCTGCTGGTGGGTACTGGATATTGACAGGTGGCTGTGGAGGTTGTGGTTGTGGAAGCTGGTGTGGTGCGTGGGTGGGGGATGGTGGCCTTTGTTGTAGATCAGCTGAGGCATCGGCGTGGGTGGCAGCATGGCCCACTGTTGTTGCCTCACGGCCGGCACCACCACGATGCACATTTTCCATCCCAATTGCAACACTATCATCTTCATTTTCACTGTCTGTTCCTGTTGTACAGCCACGGGATGTACTTCTTCCTCTTGGAATAGCATTTGGCACACTACCAGAGCGCATATATCGTCGTATATACTGACGCTTCGCTGGAGAATATTCCACTTCACTATCACTACTTGAACTGTTTTCAGGAGCTTTTAGTTCATATTCACTATTACTATCATTACCAATGCTCACATCTAAGTCTGGGATTAGGGAAAATAGGAGTTTCCTCTTTGATTCTGGTACAACTGAACATGAACAAGACAGCCCAGTAGCAGAGGTGGAAGGCTGAGGGTCGTCTGGGTTTTCCTCACTATTACCGGTATTATGGTCATTAGTTTCGGTCACAACCTCACCCAAACCTTGAAACTCATCTTCACTGGCACTTCCATCTGATCAGGAAATGAGAGTAGAGCCAAACCCAGAGCAGTCAGGTATACACCAGGCAGGAAACTTCACAAAACATGTCAAGGTGTCTCTCACCTGGTGGCCGAACCAAACAGTGAGACTTACAGTCTCACTGTTTGGTTCGGTGAGGTGATCCTCGAACCTTATGAAGAGGAGGCTGACACGGAACATGGAGGGGTTCAATGGACCACAAAGGCAAATCGTCGGGCCGTTTCGTACATACAGCACACCAAGACACAATATACCACATACCTTCCTGAACGTCTCATGTTATCGAAGGTTGTCAACCTCTGTCTCAAGTCACAAATTCATACATATACACTGAGCCTCATCACACTTTTGGCTCTGACTCATCTCCTTCACAGTTGGATGGCTGGTAGGGAGTACTCATGCTCGCTGAGAGTTCACCACTGCAAAAACAACAAGGTCAGCACACGACAAACACTTTGTACAAAGTACACACCATGCATCTACATGAAACATCTAGAGAGAGCATCAGCAGCCACATTCTCTGAGCCTTTTATATATTTAACTTCCAAATTAAAAGGCTGTAGGAACAAAGCCCATTTTAAGAGTCTGATTTTAGTCACCATACACAGGAACAGTATAAAGAGATCCTGAAACATAAACAAATGCTTAATAGCCAGCCCCAAAATGAAAATTTTCTTTCCTGTGGTAAAATGTTGACATTTAGACTTAGAAGGTTGTTCATAGATAGTAACAATTCTGCAACCTCTCGCAGTACAAAAACAAACACCAAAGACATCTCTTTGCACCCAGGTTGTGTACATCAAGTTTACACAAATACCACCACGTTCCATGTCACACACAAATTTTAAGTACACAATGAACACAATTTGCATTACACACATGGAAATGGTACTGGCACACAGGCCATGGAAATCACATCTTCCTACCCCATGTTTTAGTTTATTTAAAATGTTTGCATCTCTTAGTGCATCAGTAAGTAAGTAAGTAAGTAAGTTTATTCAGGTATACACAAATACAGTTGCATAGAATTATCATACATAGCAGCATATGTGTAGAGAACCTAGGATAACCCAAAAAAGTCAGACAGAGTGACTTATTTCCATTGGGGTCCTTTTACCTTATTATTATAATATAAAGGTTATAATATTTTCTTATTATTCTACAATGAAGATAACATCTTATTATCATACTAAAAAGACTATCTACTACACCAAGGTCATTAAGACTATCTACAATACGAGGGTCATTACTAGGAATAAGGTAAAATTTACACGTATGTTAGCTAAAAAATAGAAAATCATTCCCCTCCCTTTCTGTAGCTACATTCATCAGACACCTTTTGGCACTCTTCTTGAACTGGTTCATGCTATGACTGGCTTTGACATGTGCGGGCAGTCTGTTCCATTACTTTATTGCTGTACAATAAAAGGTGTTTGAAGCCTGGCCACTGACTGTGGGTACTACAAAGTTGTGCTCTCTCCCCCTAGTACTATGATTGCTTTGGTTCTCAACCTTGACAAAATTGACAGCAAGATATTCTGGACATTGTTTGTGAGCAATTTTATAAACATGATTTAGCTTCAGTTGTTTTACTCTGTCTTCAACATTCAGCATATCCAACTGCTGTAATTCATCCTGGCCTACATGTTCTCTTGGTCCCAGCCCCAGGGTGAATCTTACGATTTTGTTCTGGGTGATTTGCAGTCTATCTTTCAGTTTTTTTGTCAAGGCAGAGTACCAAGAAGAGCAAGCGTAATCCATATGGCATTGTATAAGGGCTAGACATAGGGTCCTGCGAGCCTCAGTAGGTAGACTCTGTGCTTGTCTATACAGGAACTTCAGTCTGGCATTCGCTTTCTTTACTACACTGTTCCCTGTCAATTCTCCTGACATGCATGGGTCAAAGGGGATTCCCAAATATTTTACTGATGAAACCAAAGTGATGGGCTCCCCATTACATTGAACATTAAAATTATTTACCCTTCTCAGTTTATGTTTCGTGCCAAAGAGAATGGCTTCAGTTTTCCCTAGGTGTAATGATAGTTTGTTGTCTACTAACCATTTGCTGCAGGACTCCAGTTCCAGTGTTAAAACATTAGCAATATCTTGTGGGTCTTTACCTGACACTAACAGAGCACTGTCATCTGCATACAGTAGGAGTTTGCACTTGACACTGATAGGCATATCATTGACATAACATAAGAATAATAAGGGACCCAGAATACTACCTTGGGGAACTCCACATGTTATCGGCAGGGGTTCTGATTCTGTTTTGTTGATTTTGACTATTTGTCTCCTGTTGCTAAGGTAGGACTTAAACCAGTCTACAGAACCTATACCGATAGCTTGAAGTTTATTACATAATATATTGTGGTTGACAGTATCGAAGGCCTTTTGCAGGTCTAAGGTTACCATACCTATGAGGTTCCCCTTTGACATTTCAGTTCTCAGGTAATCCATCAGATTAATAAGGGAGGTGTCGGTTGAGTAGGATCTTCTAAAGCCCGATTGATAGCTATGGAGAATGTTGTTGTCATTAAGGTACTTAACTACTTGAGAATACACCGCCCTCTCTAGAATTTTAGATATTATACTGAGTATACTAACAGGCCTATAGTTGCTTACATCAGACCTACTATTTTTCTTGAAGATAGGAGTAACTCTGGCCTCCTTGAACCCCTCCGGTACGGTATTAGTGGTGATTGATAGATTTATTATGTGAGCAATAGGGATTGACAGTTCAGAAGCACCATCTTTTAGGAACTTAGACGGGATGTTATCAGGGCCTGTGCTCTTAGTTGGGTTTAACCTGCTTAGTTCTTTTTGAATAAAGTCGTGAGATACACTTACTAGTTGACAACTGTTTGGGGTTACCCCTTTATTGGTATAGTATGTTTGAAACTTATCAGAGTCTGTGTTAAAGGTATTTGATGCAGCTGGTAGTTTACTTACTAGTGTTGATGCAACAGATGTGTAGTATGAATTAAAGCAATTTGCCACCTTAGATGTTTCGTGGCATACCTCATTATCGATAGTGAGTACTATGTTAGACCTATCTACTGGCTTATGGCTATACCCCAACTGTTTTAGTTGTTGCCAGAGCTTTCTGGGGTTATGCTTATACTCTTCAATTTTTGAGCAGTAGTGCTTTGCCTTTGCTCCTTTTATAAGTCTCTGTACTCTGTTCCTCACCCTTTGGAATTCATTTAGTGCTGCAATATCCTGTCTGTTTGCTTTAAATCTTTTTAGCAGCTGGTCTCTGAATTTCATATTATCTAATATCTCAGTATTCATCCAGGGTTCAGTTCTTCGTTTAATCCTAACCTCTTTAACTGGTGCAATATTATCAAGGATGGTAGTGAACATTGTTTTGAGTTTTTCCCAGGCATCGTTTACGTCCGTGCAACTTGTTATCTCTGTCCAGTCACAATTGTGTAGCCTATTTACCAGTGTTTCTTTACTGTAGTTTCTAGTTGACCTCATTTTTATTGTCCTGTGTAGGCCTATCCTATCCCTAGTGATTTTCCTGGTGCAGTAAATGACGAAATGATCACTAAGACCTGTGGTAATGACGCCTGACTGACTAATGTTCTCAGAGCGGTTACAAAGTATGTGGTCAATTAGGGTGGCTGAGAACTGTGTGATCCGGGTTGGAGTATTAATTAGTTGAGTGTAACTATTTAATCCTAGAATTTGCTTATACCTTTTGCATAGCCCGTTATTTTGCTGCTGAAAACAGATGTTGAAGTTGCCCAGTATTATTGTCTCGCAATTGTTTTCAACTCCGGACAAGACTCTGGAAAAGTCTTCTAAGAACTGGTTCTGGGTAGGAGGGCGGTAACTAGTTCCTACTAAGATGGGTTTGGTCTTAGGAAGCAGCACTTCAAACCATAGAATCTCCAGTTTATTGTTATTTAAATCAGGTCTTGGGTTGTAAGCTAAGTCATTTCTAATGTAGGCACATACTCCACCACCCTTTCTGTTCCTATCTAAACGTTTTATATTGTAACCATCTATTTTGACCTCGTCGTCAGTCACCGTATCATCCAACCAAGATTCAGAGATGGTTATTTTTGCCGCCCTAATTTTGTTAGCTAGAATCCTAATCTCTGCTAATTTAGGAAGAAGTGATCTTGCATTGACATGAATAAAGTGAAGGCCTGTTTTCATAAAACAATCATAATCATCAATCTTTCTAAACCTGTAAACCTTAGTTGTTAAATGTACTTTGTGGTAGTCAGTGTTTATGCCCAGGGTGCCATCTAATTTGGGAACCATGAAGCATGGGAATGCCCACTGACTCTCACTAAGCACTACAAACTGGTATTAGAAGAATTTCACTACTTCCTCTATATCCCATATTTCATACAGATTTTTCCCACAAAAAGAGTTGTTGAATTGGCTTAGCTTTCTTAACAATTACTTCATGGAGTTCCAACTTTTCCACATTACTAACATCCCAAACTTTTATAAAGTTCCAAGGTGGCTGAGCCAACTCTCCAACATTTTTCTCATTAAAACCAAATATGTTTCCCAAAATCCTTTACAAATATGTTGTTTCTTAAATACACCTTTGCTGTTTCATATAGATTACTGTTTTGCACCCCTTTACATTCCATTAAAACATTGGTCTCTCTGAATTTTTGACATGACTTCAAACCTTTTAATCGGTTACTGTGTACATTATACTCATTCTTTTCCTGCTCGGGTGTGTGTGTTTTATATCTAACCCCTGGGAACTTCCCCCATAACATGTTTACCTCACAGCAACTTGCCATACAGATTTTCACATGAATTGACTCCAGCATCAGCACTTCCTCTCCAGCCTCCAGAGCATTATGGTCCACATTATGGTCCCACATCATCATCCTGGTCTGGTTGATGGGCACGTTCACTGATACCATCCACCTCATATGAACCAAACAGTGTCTGAAACTGAGAAAAAGCTCCAAGGGGGAAGCATCACCATCCTCCCCATGCCAATAGCTCAGAGATTCCAAAGTGCTTCCCCACTCAGCAAATACATATAAAGAAAGAGATCCTCTCATCCCAGTTGTTAGTATGGTCTATACCATAGGCTTGCATCATTGTCTTGAGGATTTGGTGTAATTTCGCTATTTCCCCTTGAGATGAAGGGTGATAGGCAGTTGAAAACTTTGAGGTAAAGTTAGGCCCTTGGTCTGTTTGCACCTCTTGAGGAAAACCAAACATGAAAAAAGAACTTCATCAAAGCCCTTAAGGCTACATGAGCTGTTATCTTATGCAGAAGGACTGCTTCCAGGTACCTGGTAGTGGAGCAAATAATTGTGAGTAAATAATCATTTCCCACTTTGGTCCTTGGGAATGGACCAAGTACATCTACTACCAGCTTGCTGAAGGGTTCACCTGGTGCTGTAATGGACTGAAGGGGAACAGGTTTAATACTTTGACTAGGTTTCCCTATAAATTGAAAGACATGATAGGTCTTAATATACTCTCTGACAGTCTCCCACAGCTGAGACCAGAAGAAATGCCTAGAAACCTTGGACATCACCATCTGGTGACAAAACCCTTGTTCTCCTTCCATCAGTACTGCAAACAAAGGCGACTTCTTTGTAAGAGTTTCCTCCCTGAAATGAAAACACTTATTTAATTGTAAAATCTCTTCCTCAGCAACAGCTGAGGCTCTGATCAGCTTAAGAGTGACATTTTCCTGTGCAGAAATTAATTACAACCTAGTAGGTGCAGCCTCTCTCACACTACTTAACTGATCCATTCTCCAGTCATGCTCACCTCTGGCTGGAACATCCTTTTCTTCAACTGACTGCAGTTCAACATCAGAAAACAGGGTTTCCAGACTTAAGCCCTCACCATCCTCATGAGAAATATCATGAAGACTATTGGTAGCATGATCATGAGCCATACTTCTCATGGTGGAACCATCAGGGAGAAGGTCTGGCAGGCTTTCCCTAGTCTTCTCCTCCCAACCTTTGGGACTTGGTTCCCCCCAAACTAGTTGTTCCTCACTGTCTAACATTATTCCCTTCGAAGGGAATTTCATCTGAAATACCTACAGGGAGATAGCCAACTTGGTATGCAGATTCTGCTCATAATTTGTGTACAGGTATCCTTATGGTTGAACCTGCAATACCCTTCAATAATATATCTACCCCAGTATAGGTATCCTTAGACACTGGCAGCACTCCAGCACGTAGCAAGGAGTAGGTGCTACATCCATCTCTCAAGGACGGTATGTTCTCAACTCTGCCTACATCCTTTTGCAAACCAACTGTGTACCTACTAGAAAATACACACACCCTGGGGTCTAGATCCAAAGGTTCCTCCTCATCTTGCTTTGAAGACCTAATGCAGGCATTTGGATGTATCTCTGCAGTTAGGATCCCCTGGGATGGTTCCTTCCTTTCCTGATCTCGCCATCTTGACCAGCAAAACTTTTGTGTCCAGTTTTGTTACAGTAGTTACAGGCATAACTCTTAAAGGCATTTTTACCATTTGGTGTAGGACTGGTACTGTTTACCCAAGGACCTGAACATTATCTGATAGTCTAGGTTAACTTTGAGCTCCAGCTGACTTACCTTTTCCTTCTATTTTAGAGGGTGCCTCAGCCTTTGTTTGTCCCTGAAAATTCTTGTCCCAATTACCTTTATGACCATAGAACTTGGAATAAGGCTTAGAATGAGTGAGGAAGGAGCATGACTGTTTTTACTTACCAGTTCCCTGCGAGCCAAGAATCTGTCACCCAGATCCAGTGCTTCTGAAAGATTATCTGGGTTTTTGTCCTCCAGATATTCTCTGAGGTCAACAGGGATTGTATTGTACAATTCTTCATGAACCATCAGATCTACTAATTTGTCATAGTCTCTGAACAAACCCATTTCTTAAAAAGAAACAGTTTCTCATTCTCAAACTTAGTTAAGGTCTGCCCATCCCGAAATTTTTGACTTCTGAATTTTTGTCTATATTTCTCAGGTATCATTTGGTATGCAAGTAATACTTCCTCTTCAATTTTATCATAGAAAATTTTTCCCCTCCAGTCTCTACTTTCTGGAATCTTTTACCGACAAGTTGTGTGTGAACTAGGGTAGCCCACTTCTTTTTGGGCCATCCTTGCTCCAAAGCAGTCTTCTCAAAAAATGAAAAATATCTGTTTGGGTCACTCTGTAAACTCAGGGACAAAACTTGCAGTTTTAGTTAACTTAGGGACAAAATTTGCAGCTTTAGTTATGTTACAATACTGATCAGGCTCTTGTTCTGAACCTACTAACCTTAGCTTTCATTAATTTCATTTCAGCCTCTATCACAACTAGTTTAAATCTCATCCTCTCCATTTCCATATCACCTGGAGTAGGTGATCCCTCATGGTTACTGTTATCAGGCATGTTTGCTGATGAATTATTACCTTCCTCACTGAAGCCTGAAAAGTTTAAGGACTCAACTTCTGACATAGTTTTTATCTTTAAACACTTACTTTCCTCTTACAGTATCAGTGGACAAAGTTTTCCCACGGGCACATAAAATAACACAAGTTGAATGTAAAATATGCACATAGCACTTACCATAACCACAACAAAAATGTGTTACTCAGCCTTTCTCCCACCTTAGGAGAAAAACAACCTCTAAACTAATATATGAAAACAACACTTCCACTGACACCACCTTGGTAAATCTTCTCCTACCAGAAACATGCAACTGTTATTACCCCATACCAGTACATATAGTTCAAAGAATGTTTTGAAGTATTTCAGCAGTCAGATAACTCTCCCAGACAGGCCCCCATGTTATGTTGTTGTCCCTTAAACTTTGATTGTATGGTTCTCACTACATGTTTGTTACAAAAAACGCGATTCTAAAAGCTTAGAGATCTCCAGTGAATACTAGAAAGGACTGCCCTTCTAGCATCCAGCCTGTTACTGGGTTTTCGTAACAAGTAGTCAGTATCCTTGTCCAATTATCCATTATAAATCAGTATTATTCAATAGTGCTTCAGGATTACAACTGGTAGGCTACTAACTAGAGAAATTAAAATTTAATAAATTTATTAAGTCTAGAGGTATATTATCAAATTAAATTAATCACAGCAATCAAAATAAAATCAATCTCTCGAGTTCAATATTATTGTGCTGAAAGCACATATCACATTTATAATTCTTAAGTACTGTCTTGTACATTAACATTTAATAAGATATTACAAATATGTACAAGTAAGTTTGTGTATGTATGTAAGTGCTCTAAGTAGTTCACTATGTCTCACGACTCGACTAGACTTAAACAAGTGACTGACAAAGTCCTCACATAAATTAACTTCTTGACCGACTGGCAACCAGAACAGTCTGCTTGAACAATGAAAAGAATGCTAAGACCAATAGCCATATAACAAGCGACTGCGACACAATCAGGATCAAGGAGATAATATAACGACACTAAGTAGGGACCATCAGCAGATCCTCCACAAAAGTTACAAAACTCCCATACTACTGAATCTAAGTTCAGCATAGGAAAAACCCTGACTGTGACAATACACAGAAACCAGTACAAAATTAGGTCAGAAGCTATAGCTCGGGACCTGAGATGCTCAGAGTGTCTATATGACACACAACTTCAGTACAACGTCGAAAATCACTAAGTCTATACAATGTTCTGTGAACAGAGTTCTACAGAACTAACAAGAATAATGAGACAGACAATCTGTCCAACCACCAAGCGAGTCTCAAGCAGACTGAATACTTCACGAGAGGTGAGGACACCCCCCCCTCGATCACGTGATAGCCCCGTGGACAGCACAGCTCAGAAGCCGGCAGTATAACGAGCGACAAGCGATAATTACAGTAGTTTGACAAGCAAGACTTGAACTGAGCACATATTATGTACATCCTAACAACATAAGTCAAATAACAATATAACAGTCAAATAATAATATAAAGTCATACATTTACGATTTAGCTATTATCGCAAATATAAGCAATATAAAATTAAATGAAAAGGTAATATACATTATATATACATAATAATCATTGTAACCCATTCAGGGGTTGCAACAATGTTCTAGTGTGGGGTAGCTTTCACATAAAGGCCTTATCAGTCTAGAGTAATACATTCATGATTGATCATCCTCAGTGTCTCTGAAATCCTTTCACCAGCCCTCTTCACAGGTTATTTAAACTACTATTACAAAAATAGAACTGTATTCTATATAGATATGTACAGAATATACAATTACAGCACTCACATATTCAAAACATAAGCCTGCACACCCCTTAGCTGCTCTTCTAGGACAGCCCACATGGTGCATCTGAACAGTTTGCCCTTCTTTTTTCTTGACTAATCTCTGGACTAACCAATGTTTTGACACACCATAGTCACCCTGGGTATGATGGCTATAACTTAAGGTATAAAACTCACCCCTGGGGCACACATAATGCCCAAAAAATAAAAAGAAGGACCCAAAGGTCCTACCAGCTTGAAGCCACCAAGGAGAGTGAGAGAGAGGGAGGGGCCTAGCTAAGCTCCTCCCACACCCACCAAACAAACAAAAGACTGTTGCCAGGTACAATTCTCTAGTTACCACAACTCTGCCGCACCTTATTTTACTTACAAAAGAAATACAACTTTTTAAACTACTTATTTAAATGTGTGTGTCTATAGTATAACCTATTATATTGAGAAAAACAGGCTTGACCCAGCTGCCTCTCAGTCCTTAAGGGTGGTCTTCCCTTAGGGCCATTTAAGTGCTGTGTCCCCATCAATTCAATATAATTAGGTATTCCAGAGTAACTGTTACAGATACATAAATACATGTTGGGTCCTATAGCCCCATAACATTCATATAGTCACATTTGTTAAAATAATTAAGGGGCTAACTCAGGTACTACAGCATTTTACTTTCTTTCATTTGTTATTGTGTTCACTAGCTCCTTTATTTTAGCTTTAAATATCTACCTTAGTTCATATACTCACATTTGTTAAAATAATAAAGGTGCTAATTCAGGTGCTAAAGTGTATAATTTCATTGTTGTACTATAATATTCCCTAGCTCTTTTATTCTTTTTTAGTTTTAGAATATTTACATAGTCTTATTCCTAAGTCTAGTTATAGATTCACTATAAATCTTATAATATTTTATTCAAAAAACTAGTTGTAGAGTCACTCTCATTCTTATGACTACAGGCACTCATCCTGATGTAAACTTTTTATTAAATGGCTTACATGAATCAAACAGCAAATGTAATTATTATACAGCAGACCAAGCAAAGACATTACTCAGAGCAAACAATAACATAACTATCTTTAATTACAATGTCAGATCCTTGAGCAAACATTACGATGACCTCACAGCATTACTCAATTCCCTGCATGCCACTATGTCAATCATCACACTCACAGAAACCTGGATAAAGCCTGGTACTGCAGATGTCTGTGCCATTCCTGGTTACACAGCCATACACAACTGTAGGACAGACCAGCAAGGGGGGTGGAACAGCTATATACTACTCAAATCAACTTGAATGTATCAAAAAATCTTGCACAAAGGATGAACATGGTGAATATATCATAGCTAAATTTAAATCAAAAGACCTGCAAAAACCCCTCACAGTTATAAACATCTACAGAGTACCACAGTCAAACATTTACCACTTTAGTGAAAAATTAGGAAACTTGATAACTCATGCATATATGAACAAAGACCACCTGCTGCTAACAGGAGATTTCAACATAAATCTACTATATGACCAGGACCCACAAGTAACCGAATTTACAAACACTATGAGCAACTGCTTGTCGCTTCCAATAATATCTCAGCCTACAAGAATCTCCAAGACTAGTATCTCTTTAATAGAACACATCTGGACTAACACCAAATCCCCTCTAACATCAGGCATAATCACAGATAACACCACAGACCACTACCCAATCTTTCTCATAACCAATCTAGGTAAATTGCCCCAAGACATTACTAAAGTTACCTTCAGACTACATAACGAGACAGCTGTTAATAACTTTATAGCAGCTATGAATAACATTGACTGGCATAATGAGCTCAAAACATATACAGATATAAATGAATGTATAAATAATTTTCTAAAAAAAAGCCCTTTACCTCTATAACAAACATTGCCCTAAAAAACTAAACAGATCACAGCTAAGAGACTGAATAGTCCCTGGCTAACACCCAGCATCCTTAAATCCATTAGCACAAAGCACCAATATGAAAAACAGTACATAATGGGTCAAATAACTAGAGACCAGTCTAAATGTTACTCATCCGCTCTTACCAGCCTAATAAGAAGATCTAAAAAATTGTATTATGAAAACAGATTACACAACATCAAAGGTGATATGAAAAAGACCTGGAAAACTCTATGTGAAATTCTTGGAACTAAAAAGATATCCAAAAACAAAACAATCAAATTAACAAAATCAGACAAACCCCTACTCCCACCAACTGAAACAGCAAACAAACTCAATGTTTCCTTCTCCGCCATAGGAAAGAAACTAGCGAGCAAAATCCCAAACTCAAACACCCGTCCATCAGAGTATCTCACAAGCACCTACCTGAATACGCTATTCCTAGCTCCAGCCAACCCAACAGAAGTCTCACTCATCATCAACACCCTTGAAAACAAGGCAGGAGACAAATAACTTGCCAACTTTTATGTACAAAAAAGCTTCTGAAGTACTGTCACCAATTATTGCAATGCTCTTTAACAAATCCATTGAATCCTCCACCTTCCCAACAATCTTCAAAATAATGAGGGTCACTCTGATCCACAAAGGAGGACCAAGCTGACTTGAGCAACTATAGACCAATATCTAACTTTCCACTGTTCTCTAAAATCTTTGAAAAATTAATTCATAGATGGATCTATTCCTACCTCGTCTCACACAACATAGTAAGCCCCTGTCAGTTTGGATTCAGGAATAATAAAAGCACAAATGATGCTATCATACACATGCTAGAACTAATATACACTGGTCTCAAAAAGAATGAAGTCCTGCTGGGAATTTTCATTGATTTACATAAAGCTTTTGATACAGTCAACTATGAACTGCTGTATACTGAATTAACACACTATGGTATAAGATGCCACTCCCTCAACTACCTAAAGTCATACCTTAGTAACAGAAGCCAATATGTGTACACAAATGGTGCAAACTCTTCTGCTCAACCAATCACAGTAGGAGTCCCACAGGGAAGTGTCCTTAGACCACTCCTCTTTCTCATCTCTATCAATGACCTACCGAATGCATCACAGCTATTCAAACCCATATTATTTGCAGATGACACTACATATGTCTTCTCCCACCCAAACCCAGTCATACTCGCCAACACTGTCAATGCCGAATTGCAGAAAATATCTGCCTGGATAATGACTAATAAACTTACCCTGAATACAGTGGACCCCCGGTTTACGATATTATTTCATTCCAGAAGTATGTTCAGGTGCCAGTACTGACCGAATTTGTTCCCATAAGGAATATTGTGAATTAGATTAGTCCATTTCAGACCCCCAAACATACACATACAAACGCACTTACATAAATACACTTACATAATTGGTCGCATTGGGAGCTGATCGTAAACCGGGGGTCCACTGTACTGACAAAACCTATTTCATTTAGTTTGGAAACAAAGCTGCAAATGTTCCACTTAACATATTGCTAAACGGATCACCCATCACAAGACTCGCAGAGGGAAAATTCCTAGGAATCCACCTTGATAGTAGCCTCAAGTTCCAGACACATATACAGTGGACCCCCGGTTAACGATATTTTTTCACTCCAGAAGTATGTTCAGGTGCCAGTACTGACCGAATTTGTTCCCATAAGAAATATTGTGAAGTAGATTAGTCCATTTCAGACCCCCAAACATACACATACAAACGCACTTACATAAATACACTTACATAATTTGTCACATTCGGAGGTAATCGTTATGCGGGGGTTCACTGTACAACAAATCACCAAGAAAATCTCCAAGACTGTAGGCATACTATCAAAGATGAGGTACTACATTCCACAATCAGGTCTCCTGGCACTGTACCATTCACTCATATACCCTTATCTCACATATGGAATTTGTGCATGGGGATCAACAACATTAAATCACCTAAGACCACTAATAACCCAGCAAAAGCCAGCAGCCAGAATAACAAATTCCCACTCCCGACAGCATACTCCACCAATTTTCAAAAGTCTAAATCTGCTCACCATTAAGAACATCCATACTTATTCATGTGCCTACTACATACACAGAACAATACACGCAAACATAAACCCTCCACTCAAACTTCTCCTCACCAAACTTAACAGGACACACAACCATAACACAAGACACAGATCTCTTTTGATGTACCCTGTGTCCATATCACACTGTGTAAAAACTCTGCACATAAAGGGGCCCCAAAATTTGGAATTCATTACCAGAAAATATTAAAGTAACCCGGTGTGAAAATCAATTTAAGATTCTTCTCAAAAGCCACTTAACCCTTAAACTGTCCAAACGTAGATATACGTTTGCCCGTATAGCGCGCTGAACGTAGATCAACGTTTTATTTTTCATTCCTTCAAATTTGGCACAATAGGCTTGAGTCGCCTAGACATGAAAGAATGGGTCTGTGCACTCAGAGTGCGCAGTATTAAAAAAAATCTGGGAGCACTTAGTACTTTGTCAGAGTTCAATTGAGCGCCAGCTAGAGCAAATAGCATAGTAAACACTAGGGATTCACTGATGCCATGTCACATTAACACTCATTTTAAGAGGAAAGTAAAAATAGGTTAGATAAATACATGAGTGAATTTGGGTGGGTGTGAGTTGAACCTGACTAGCTTGTGTTAGAAGGTCTGATGTCATGCTCCTTCCTTCAGTGGATGTGACCTGACTAAATGGGTCATTGGTCTAAGCCGGGGAGGCCTGCTGCAGTGTTCTTTGTTTCTTATGTTCTTATGTATTCTGCAGGCTGGCTGGCTGGCTGGCTTTGGCTGGCTGGCTGGCTTTGGCTGGCTGGCTTTGGCTGGCTGGCTTTGGCTGACTGGCTTTGGCTGGCTGGCTTTGGCTGGCTGGCTTTGGCTGGCTGACTTTGGCTG
This sequence comes from Cherax quadricarinatus, assembly GCF_038502225.1. Lineage (NCBI taxonomy): Eukaryota > Metazoa > Arthropoda > Malacostraca > Decapoda > Parastacidae > Cherax > Cherax quadricarinatus. The sequence continues at coordinate 15,355,673 of NC_091314.1, forward strand.
GCTGGCTTTGGCTGGCTGGCTTTGGCTGGCTTTGGCTGGCTGGCTTTGGCTGGCTTGCTTACTTGCTTGCTTTCGCTGTCTCTGGCTGTCTCTCTGTCTATATCTCTGTCTGTCTATATCTTTGTCTATCTATATCTCTATTTATATCTCTATCTCACATGCACATAAAAGTACAGTTATTATACATAGTGTAAATTACCTAGGATAACCCAAAAATTCCAGGCAAAGATAGACAGATAGATAGACAGACATGTTTGTGTGCATCAGTGAAAACAAATAAAGCCAGGGTTCCCCGAGCGCCCTTTTATCAAACGTCACTGGGCTGTAAACAGATGTCATAACACCATTCTTCAAGGAGTTTGACATATAACACCATTCTTCAAGGAGTTTGACATACTATACTCCAGGCAGACAGAAAGACAGATAAGCATGGGCCAGTAGGCCTGTTGCAGTGTTCCTTCTTTCTTGTGTATTTGGCTGGCTGGCTGGCTGGCTGGCTGGCTAACTGGCTGGCTAACTGGCTGGCTAACTGGCTGGCTAACTGGCTGGCTAACTGGCTGGCTGGCTAACTGGCTGGCTGGCTAACTGGCTGGCTGGCTGACTGGATAACTGGCTAACTGGCTGGCTGGCTAACTGGCTGGCTGGCTAACTGGCTGGCTAACTGGCTGGCTGGCTGGCTAACTGGCTGGCTGGCTGGCTGGCTGGCTGGCTGGCTGGCTGGCTGGCTGGCTGGCTGGCTGGCTATATTCCTATATGGCTATATGGCTATATCTCTGTAAATGTTCACCTGTCAATGTGATTGTAACTATTTGAGCACTATTTCAGTACCTAATATTAGTGCCAGAACAAAGATTGGCTATGAAATTACAAGAACTATTTTAAATTGTAGTTATCAGAACATAAAAATATATAAATTAAAATAAAAACGAGGAAAAAATGTATATCGGCAACACTTTTGCAAATGGTAGGAGTCGATGTTGCTGTCAGGTGAGCATCCAGAGCCAACTTCACAGTCTTATATCTCAGTAAGTACTGACCCTAAAAAATTTTTTTTAATCCTATAACATGTAGAAAAATGTGCTCTTCATTTTAAAAGAAAAAAACTATTTTTTTATTTTTCAAAATATTCGGAGCACCACGGGAGTGAACGTAGATCTACGTTTGGACAGTTTAAGGGTTAATCACCCTAGACTAAATACTCAATGCTCAATATTTAACATTACCAATAAATCTACCAATTAACTAAATCTTAAAACTTCAAGACTAGACGACCGAGTTCATACATTGACAAATTACCACACAGAAGTGTACATACCTACCAAAAACAGTATTGCCCTTCACCAAATTGTAGCATTCTCATACTGTAAACTACTTTTAGCAAATCACTGTGTTATATTCCCATAATATAATTTCAGTATTTACTTTCGAACCTATTGTCCATTGTCAACAGGAATATAATTGAATCATGTTTCATAAAAAACATTTTAGAATATATATGAATATATCCTTTGGTTTATATAAATTAAATTCACTTATAATTAATAGAACTAATGTACAACTATGATAAATTTCTTTAGTGTTAAGTAGTCAGTAAGCCATTAAATTAAGTCAGCCCATAATGCCTAGGCATAATTGTGGCTCTCTTTGTACTGCAACCCATTATTGTAAATACATAATCTCAGTACTACTTGCAAAGAAATAAATAAATTTGAATTTGAAGATAGCATTCCCACAGTGCACTGCAGTGGCTCCAGTTTTTTGGTATATTGCACACACTGACCACACAGACCTGTTTTCGGATGGCTAGGCCTACCAGGCTTCTTGCTTCAAATTTAGGTTGCTAGAGTTTATGTACTCACCTAACCTAACCTAAGCTAACCTAACCTGACCTAAGGTCAACCAACTGTTGTGTGATGTATGTCAGAAAGAACTTGCCACATTCACTCCTTTCCTTGCAGAGTCGAGTTAACATGCAGTATCATGGTGTCAAAGTATATGCAGGCGATTTTTCCATAAACATTTTTAATCTCTATGCCCCAGCGAACCAGCTTCGACCTGATGCTTTACCAGATCGCATCAATAGTGAACCTACTATCATTCTTGGAGATTTTAATGCCAGACATAAGAATATTGGTGGGTCTATAACAAACACCAATGGAACTAAACTAGTGAAATTGCTAAATGAGCATGATAATGTTCGAATTGTGGGCACTACTGAGCCTACTCACATATATGGTGGCATACTAGATCTGTGTCTTGGATTTAATACATCATATACGATGCATGACTCTGTCATAGTTGATGATCTTCTATCTGATCACTTCCCAAGACTAACAACTGTCAATCTTGATCACGTCTCCAGCAATCAAGGAGCTAAATACAGAAGGAGGAAACTTATTCTCAAACCAGAACACAGAGACAACTTTATTAACCACTTGGATCAATGGTATAAGAATTACGAGCCCATTGGCACACAAAAATTTAATGATGATTTAATTACCACTATTGAGAGTGTTCTCACAGATCAAGTGGGCAGGAATAGGAAACAAAGACCCTCCACTTTAAATAATAATAAAAACCAATGTAAATACTATAATGATACACAGCTATGCAATCTAACACATGCAGCTAGGAGGATTGGTAAAGCATACCGTGAATGTAGAACCCCAGACCTGCTCAGAACGTTCCAAGCTGCACTAACAAATGCAAGGAATAGAAAGCAGGAATGTAGGCAACAGGAATGGGAACAGTTTGTTAGTGGATTAAATAGGTCCACCCCTTTAAGTTTGGCTTGGAAAGGTATAAATAAAATAACCAGGAAAAAGACTGGCAATGTTGCTCATCCCTTTCCTCTTGAAAAAGCAAATGACCTCATAAATGACTGGTCCAAAACATCCAGGCATGAAAATCTTCCATCTCATATTAGAAAAAATTTAGAGAGTACTTCTGAAGAAATGTTGAAACTGATTAATTTTATGAGCCAAAATATTGATGAGAGTGATTGCCTCTTTACCAAGTATGAATTAGATAATGCATTAACTAAAGGTCGATCAACTGCTCCTGGAGAGGATGGTATAACCTATGATATTCTCAGAACTCTAAGGCACGTGCCTGATAACCCTTTGTTGGCACTGTATAATCTCAGTTACATTGAGGGCGTTCTTCCCTAAGCCCCAACAGCCTGATACATTTAGGCCGATCTCCTTAACTAGTTGTCTTTGTAAAACTTTTGAAAGAATGATACTTAACAGACTGTACTACAGAATCAGACACCAACTTTCCCTCTACCTCTATGGGTTCATGAAAGGTAAAAGTGTGCAGAACTGTATTTCCACCTTTCTCACTGCACACACCTCTACTAGTTTTACCACTTTTCTTGATCTAAAATCTGCATTTGATATTGCGAACAGAACCGTTATACTACATGAACTAGCCAAAATGAATATTGGTGGTAGCTTACTCTGCTGGATAATAGGATACCTGTCAAATAGAGTATCCTCTGTCCTTTACCAAGGCTTCAGAAGTGATTCTAAAGAAATGTCTTTAGGTACACCGTAGGGAGGAGTTCTTAGTCCCATGCTATTTAATATTCTGATTAATGCTCTCCTAAATGCTCTACCTGCCTCACCTAAACATATAGCTATAAGCTATGCTGATGACATCATGATCCATACAACAGGGCATAAGAAGATGAATACCATCCTTAATGAAGTTCAAGAAATTTGTAATCGACTAGGCCTCATAATATCTTCCTCTTAAACAAAGATATTAACAAGCAAACGACATCCCCCACCCATCTATTTGCAGGGTGAAATCATTAGCTACGTTAAAACTTACAGATATCTTGGTGTAGATGTACCCTTTAACAAATCCACTGTACCACAACTAAACAAGAAATGCAAAGCTAGGCTAAATGCTCTCAAAACTGTTGCTGGCTGCAATCCCAACTATGGTGCTAATGTGAGAATCGTGAGAATGATGTACATAGCCTATGTTAGGTCCTTAATTGATTATGCTGCTCCCATGTTGATATTAGCTAGAGAAAGTTCTCTCCGACCCTTGGAGTTAATGCAAAATGAAGCTCTCAGGATTATTCTTGGCTGTCCCAGATCTACAAAAGTTCTTAACATGAGGAAGGAGCTTGGTATTTCTAGTATCAGTGATAGGATTGTTGAGATTAACACTGTACTCGGTATTAGAATGTTGAGAAATGAACCAGACACTGTCACAATGAATCTTACCAAGTGTCTAGAGGTAAATACACACAGATCTAAATGGATTGTGAAAACATGCAATTGCATTAAGTTTTATAACCTGCATGAACTATATCACTGTAGGCAACAAGAGCATTTCATCCCTCCGTGGAAGATGTGTTCATTTAATATCACATACCTGCAAGTCCCTCCCAAGAAGCTCATTGCTAGTAATCCCTTCCTTAAATCTCTTGTTAGAGCAACTGCTCAAGAAGAAATTTCTCACCTAGCTGGTAGTAATAAGTTATCACAAATTATATACACTGATGGATCTAAACAGGAGTCTTCTGGCAGGGCTGCATCTGCTCTTGTTGCCACCTCCCTAGTTAAGAACGATAATAAATTTTGTTAAGTTAGGCATAAGAATTAACAACTGGGCGTCTACACTGCAAACTGAATTGTTTGCAATCCTAATGGCGCTAAAGCTAACCTATGACACTGAGCTTGACTCTCTCATCATTACTGATTCTATGTCATCATTGAAGTCTCTTGACTCATATAATGACTCCAACAACATGCTCATTGGAGAAGCCAGGTATAGATACTCAAAAATTAGGGACAAAGGAATTAATGTACAATTGCTATGAATCCCATCACACATTGGATTACTCCTTCATAATAAAGTTGATATGTTAGCCAAGAAGAGTACCCAGAAGGAGAATGTAGAATATGACTTTGGTATAACTGTGTCTAGCATTAGGAATAATATTAGGAGAGAAGTAAATAATGGAAATGATTGTTATAGGAATTCAGTTAGAAACCTGAGTAGATCTATAACCCACTATGATAACATGAACGTAGATAAGTATGTTTATGGAGCAACATGCAATGTGAACAGACTGACTGATGTTGTAGTGGCCAGGCTTAGGCTTGGTTACAAGTACTTCTTGCAGTTTAGGAGACACACAGATGATGATCAAACTAAATGTAAATTATGTGATCAGGCATATGGTCACTCTCTTGAACACTATGTGCTTAATTGTCCACTTATTGAGGAATACAGAGACAGACAGTATAATAACCTATTGTCCACTTATTGAGGAATACAGAGACAGACAGTATAATAACCTATGTGACATGTCAAGATATCTTATTAATGAAAATAAGATACCAGATATACTAAGCAAATTTCCTAAATTTGCTTGTAACAGATAAGTGAACTATAGATATGTAGATATAAATCCATATGTATTCCTGTTAACCCTTTGGGGCCTAGTTCCTAGGCCTTTTGTGTATCCATATGCTCTCGCGCTACCGTCCACAGGATGGATATGGGGTGGACAATAAACTAGCCACTTCGGTGGCAAAATCTAATCTAAATCTAATCACCTCCAGGACTCAAATCCAGCTAACCAGTTTCCCTGAATCCTATCACAAAATATTACCCTGCTCACACTCCAACATCTATCTCGTCAAGCCCCGAAAACTATTCGTCTCCACCCACTCCAATCTAACATGCTCACACATGCCTTCTGTATGTTCAAGCCCTTTGCACACAAAACCTCTTTTACCTCCTCCCACCATCCTTTCCTAGGATGACTCTATACCTCCTCCCCTCCACTACAGATTTATACACCCTCCAAGTCATCCTATGCTGCTCCATCCTCTCTAAATGACCAAACCTCCTCAGAACCCCTCCTCAGCTCTATGAATAATGCTTTTAGTAATTCTGCACCTCCTAATTTCCACACTATGAATTCTCTTTATAATATTTATGCCACATAGTGCCCTCAGACATGACATCTCCACTGTCTCCAGCCTCCTCCTTGCTGCAGCTTTCACAACCCATGCTTCACACCCATATAAGAGTATTGATACCACTATACTTTCATTCATTCCCATCTTTGCCTCCATGGATAATGTTCTTTGTCGCCACAGATGACTTGTTGTACCACCCACCTTTTTTCCTTTATCACTTCTGTAGTTTACCTTATCCTACATAAACCCATCTGCTGACAAGCCTACTCCCAAATATCTGAACACATTCACTTCTTGCATACTCCCTCTCTACTGTCTGATATCCAGTTTTTCTTTACCTAACTTGTTTGATACTCTCATCACATTACTGTTATCTGTGTTTGCTTTCAATTTTCTTCCCATATTCTCTTTAGGGAATTAATGTTAGTGGGGGCCAGAAGCAGCGAGTGGCTCTTGCATGAGCAGTGTACAGTGATGCCAGCATCTGTCTCTGTCCATCTTATCTATTCCATGCAGTATTTTGTATGTCGTTATCATGACTCCCCTGACCCTCCTGTCCTCCTGTGTCGTCAGGTCGATTTCCCTTAACCTTTCTTCATAGCCATTCCCCTGAGCTCCGGAACTAACCTTGTCACAAATCTTTGTACTTTTTCTAATTTCTTGATATGTTTGACCAGGTGCGGGTTCCAAACTGGTGCTGCATACTCTAGTATGGGCCTGACGTACACAGTGTAGTCTTGAATGATACCTTACTAAGGTAACGGAACGCTATTCTTAGGTTTGCCAAGCGTCCATATGCTGCAGGAGTTATCTGGTTGATGTGTGCTTCCGGAGACATGCTCGGTGTTATGGTCACTCCAAAATCTTTCTCTTTGAGTGAGGTTTGCAGTCTTTGGCCACCTAGCTTATACTCTGTCTGCAGTCTTCTTTGTCCTTCCCCAATCTTCATGACTTTGCATTTGACGGGGTTGAATCTGAGAAGTCAATTGCTGGACCACGTGTTCAGCCTGTCCAGGTCTCTTTGTAGTCCTGCCTGATCCTCATAATGTAGATCTTCATGGGAGACAGTAAAAGAGTTAAGTAAAATTTTTTTTTAACACTGGCCATCTTCCACCTAGACAGGGTGACCCAAAAAAAAGGACTTTCATTATTGTTCACAAAAATCACTATCTTTGTAGAAGCGTGCAGATACTACAGTTTAGATGTTACTCTAAACAGTAAATATCTCAAATCCGTCCTTTAAAGTGCAGGTATTGTACTTTCCACCTCCAGGACTCAAATCCAGCTAATCAGTTTCCCTGAATCCTCTCACAAAATATTACCCTGCTCACACTCCAACATTTATCTCATCAAGTCCCAAAAACCATTCGTGTCCACTCCGATCTAACATGCTCACACATGCCTAATGTATGTCCAAGCCCCTTGCACACAAAACCTCTTTTACCTTCTCCCTCCATCCTTTCCTAGGATGGCCTCTATCCCTCCTCCCCTCCACTACAGATTTATACACCCTCCAAGTCATCCTATGCTGCTCCATCCTCTCTAAATGACCAAACCACCTCAGTAACCCCTCCTCAGCTCTGTGAATAATACTTTTAGTAATTCTGCACCTCCTCCTAATTTTCACACTATGAATTCTCTTCACAATATTTACGCAACACAATGCCCTTAGACATGACATCTCCACTGTCTCCAGCCTCCTTCTTGCTGCAGCATTCACAACCCATGATTCACACCTGTTGTCCTGTTCACCTAGCAGCTAATAGGTACCTGGGTGTTAGTTGACTGGTGTGGGTCGCATCCTGGGGGACAAGATTGAGGACCCCAATGGAAATAAGTTAGACAGTCCTAGATGACGCACTTACTTTCTTGGGTTATGCTGGGTGGCTAACCCTCTGGGGTTAAAAATCTGAATGAAATCTTATCTTATCTTAGCTTAAGAGTATTGATACCAGTATACTTTCATTCATTCCCATCTTTGCCTCCATGGATAATGTTCTTTGTCTCCACAGATGACTTGTTGTACCACCCACCTTTTTTCCTCCATCAGTTCTATAGTTTATCTCATCCTTCATAAACCCATCTGCTGACAAGCCTACTCCCAAATATCTGAACACATTCACTTCTTGCATACTCCCTCTCTCCTATCTGATATCCAGTTTTTCTTTACCTAACTTGTTTGATACCCTCATCACCTTACTCTTATCTGTCTTCACTTTCAACTTTCTTCCCACATTCTCCTTAGGGAATTAATGTTAGTGGGGGCCAGAAGCAGCGAGTGGCTCTTGCAAGAGCAGTGTACAGTGATGCCAGCATTATTCTACTTGATGACCCCCTAAGTGCAGTTGACTCCCACGTAGGCAGGCACATCTTCAACTGCGTCATAGGGCCTCAAGGTGTGCTCAAGGGCAAGGTCAGTGATGCTACTTTAATATTCTGTAATCATTTATATAACTCAATCTGAATTTACAAAATATCAATAGAACCACTGATACTAAAAGAAGAAAAATAAGGGTAGGAGTGATTAGGAAAAATACAGCCTCTCCTCACTTAACGTTAGAGTTCTGTTCCAAAGACCACGTTGGTAAACGAATTCGTTGCTAAGTGTCAACCATCTTTGATATTGTTTTAATGTCACCTTTGTATCATTTATAACATTTCTGGCATATTTTTAAATGTTTATACAGTAGTGTACTCTATATTGTACTAAACAGAATAGAGGAAATCAGCTCTAATTTACATTATTTAGGTATGCATACTGGTCAGAGAACCCATCGTAAGTCTGAGTTGTCAGTAAACGAGTATGTCGGTAAGTGAAGAGAAGCTGTATTGTTGGTAGTAATTTAAAATTTAAACATTTAATATTTTTATGTCATTCATATAAAGGTACTATATTTAAATTTTATGTTATATCTTAATGTTATTCTTAATACTGTATTTCAATTACTTCTAGTATTGTACCACCAGCAACAGCACCTTCATCATCTCCAGCACTTATTTCCTCCAACAGACACGAGTGTTGGTTACACACACACTAACCTTCCTACCACAGGTGGATTCAGTGTTGGTATTGAAGGAGGGGCAGGTGGTGGAGAAAGGTACCTATACTCAGCTGGTGGCCTCAGGTGGAGAGTTTGCTCAGTTTATTCTCCAATACCTTGGTTCTATGGATGAGGATGAGATAGAAGAAGGTGAGTGTGGTATGGATGTAGTATGGGGGCAAGTTACTCCGACTTACTTTTCTTTTCTTTTTTCTTTTTTTGCAGTTTAGGTAATATAATCAGGGCAGGTGGGCAAATATTTTTCTTTCCTTTGCTATTTGAAGTTGAGAACTGCTAACCAGATAAAACAATTGTCAAATTAAAATACATTAGAAGTACATGCATGTCTACATATACAATAGTGCCCCGCTTTACAGCGTTCTGCTAGTATGCACATTTCAAATTATGACCAAAACTCGCTATACGGCTCCCCCTGTCTTTCTAATACAGCGCACCCCACCCAGTTTGTTTACATTCTCCATGAGCACACCTCTCTATTATGTCTGGAAACTTTCCAAAATTTCAAGTATGTACTCTGATAATCATACTTATGTTTACCTGTACTTAAATATACTTACACACTGTGCTGGCATGCAGGTATACATTAAAATCACTAAGAGTCTCTCTACTCTTGAAGATTCCATATCAATTCAATTCAATTCAAGTTTATTCTCTATAAGGGTTACAATGTGGGGTTTACAGGTTTTGGGTATTGTGTGGTTTACATGTTATAAATACTAATTACAGAGGGGACCACTAGGACACCTAACCTGGCCAGGCATTTCAAGCAGACTTAGATTAATTCTTAACATTAAATCCTTACAGATTATGGTATTAAGGCTAAGTGACTATATCATAATTTGTGAGTTTAGCAATGTGAATGCTTTTGTTTTGGCACAATACAAAGTATCTATATTGGAGTATTATAGGCAAACTTATGACTAGTTAGGATTTATTATTTTAAGATTAAGATTAGTATTTATGGGTTTATAGTCAGTGGGTGAGTGAGTGTAATTGTGAACCACCAGGTGGTTATCATGTAGTTAGTTGTCGGGGTGGATCAGGGAGATAAGATGTTTTCTAACTGTAGTTTTGAAAGTGATGAATGTGTCTGCAGTTCTAGAGTTTTCAGGTAGGGTGTTCCAGATTTTAGGTCCTTTGAAATACATTGAATTTTTGTAAAGGTTTAGTCGAACACGGGGAATGTCATAGAGACGTTTGTGTCTGGTGTTATGCCTGTGGATCCTGTCACAACTATCAAGAAAGCATTTTAAGTCAAGGTTAATATTGGAATTTAAGGTCCTGTAGATATAGATTGCACAGTAGTAAGTGTGGATGTTCTGAACAGGGAGTAAGTTTAGATCTATGAAGAGTGGGGGTGTGTGTTGCCAGGGATGGGATTTAGTGATTATTCTTACTGCGGCTTTTTGTTGGGTTATTATTGGCTTTAGGTGTGTTGCTGCAGTTGAACCCCAAACACAGATAGCATAGGTGAGGTATCGATATATAAGTGAATGGTATAGTGTGAGAAGTGCAGTTTGCGGCACGTAGTATCGTATCTTGGAGAGGATCCCCACCGTTTTGGATACTTTTTTTGTTATGTGTTGGATATGGGTGCTGAAATTTAGGTTGTTGTTGAGGTATAGGCCAAGGAACTTGCCCTCATTATGTCTGGCAATTAGAGTGTTGTTGATCTTAATGTTAAGTTGCGCAACACCTGCTCTGCTACCAAACATAATACTGTATAGTAGGTTTTGCCAGTGTTAAGTGTAAGTTTATTGGCTGTCATCCAAGTCGATATTTTGAACAGCTCCTCGTTAACAATGGTGTTGAGGGTGGCAAGATTAGGGTGAGAGATGACATAAGTCGTGTCGTCAGCAAAGAGAATGGGTTTCAGGTGTTGGGATATGTTTGGAAGATAATTGATGTAAATGAGGAGAGCAGGGGTCCAAGGACACTTTCCTGTGGAACTCCAGTATCAAGTGGCCGTATTGATGATGCTGTGTCTTTAATGGTGACATACTGATACCTATTAGAAAGGTAGGATTTAAAATTTGTAAGGGCATGGCCTCTTATACCATAGTGGTCAAGTTTGTGGAGTAGGATGTGGTGGTCTACTGTGTCAAATGCTTTTCTTAGGTCAATAAAAATTCCTAGCGGATATTCCTTATTTTCCAATGCTGTGTAAAGCAGGTCTAGCATTTTTATAATTGCATCATTAGTGCTTTTATTTTTTCTGAATCCAAATTGGCAGGGGTTGAGTATGTTTTTTGACATTATAAATGAATATAATCTCCTGTGCACGAGTTTCTTGAAGATTTTGGATAGCAATGACAAGTTTGATATTGGCCTATAGTTGTTTACGTCTGTAGGGTCACCACCTTTATGTATTGGTGTAACCCTTGATGTCTTGAGTACTGTCGGAAAAGTGCTAGTTTCTAGTGACTTGTTAAAAAGTAATGTAATAGCATGCGAAAGGACATGGGCCACTCGCTTGTACAATAATGGTGGGACATGAGACAGATTCCCCGAGTTATTTTTAAGTGACTTTATGATCGCGGTGACTTCTGTGGGCTCAGTTGGTACAAGATAGAAAGAATTTGGGAAATTCCCATCTAGGTAGTCCCCGGCACGGGCATTGGTACATGGGATTTTACTGGCGAGATTAGATCCTATGTTTGAGAAGTCGTTTATCTTGTTAGCTGTATCAGTGGGATGCAGTGGTGTTTCATGAGGTTTAGTTAGAACAATATTCTTGTTTTTTTTCAGTTTGTGGGTCTCCAAAATCTGGGAAATTGTTTTACAGGTCTTTTTTATATCTCCTCTTGTGTCAGTGAATCTGCTGGAGTAGTACAGTTGTTTGGCTTTCTTTATTAATTTGGTGAGAACTGTTTACCTGGAGTTTACCTGGAGAGAGTTCCGGGGGTCAACGCCCCCGCGGCCCGGTCTGTGACCAGGCCTCCTGGTGGATCAGAGCCTGATCAATCAGGCTGTTGCTGCTGGCTGCACGCAAACCAATGTACGAGCCACAGCCCGGCTGATCAGGAACTGACTTTAGGTGCTTGTCCAGTGCCAGCTTGAAGACTGCCAGGGGTCTGTTGGTAATCCCCCTTATGTGTGCTGGGAGGCAGTTGAACAGTCTCGGGCCCCTGACACTTATTGTGTGGTCTCTTAACGTGCTAGTGACACCCCTGCTTTTCATTGAATATTGTTTAAGAATATCTTTGTATATTAAGCCCTGTCTATATTGATTTTCATATTGGTGTTTCTTATCAATGGATTTCAGAATGCTGCTGGTTAGCCATGGGCAACCAAGCCGTTTATTCGTGATCTGTTTCGTTTTTATAGGACAATGTTTATTGTATAGTCTAAGTATTTTGTTAAGAAAAATGTATGTCCAATCGTCAATACCATTGGCATTGGAGAATTCTGTAGGCCAGTCAACAGTCTCTAGGTCTGCTGTGAAATTCCTTATTGAGGCCTCGTTATAGAGTCTAAATGAAACTTTGTTGTATTCGAGTGGTGGCTTACTAATGTTTGTTAAGAGGAAGGCTGGGTAGTGGTCATTAGTGCTGTCTGTGATTATCCCTGATTTAAGGGGGCTAGTATATTGGTCCATATGTGGTCTATTATGGTTGCACTTGTCTCAGTCAGCCTGGTTGGTTTAGTTATTGCTGGTATGAGGAGTGTGTTGTTCATATTGTTGATGAAATCGATACAGTCAGATCATCTGGTAGGCCAAGGTTGATATTGAAGTCTCCAGCTAAGAGAAGGTGGTGCTTGTTCATTTGTCTGTTTGTTATTAGTGACTTTAGATTCTCACTGAAGTTTGGGATGTTTGTGCGGGGTATCCGATATATGGCACCGATTGTTATAGGCGTCTTGAGGTTTTTTACAGTAACATTAGCAAAAATGTATTCCCCATATTCATCACTAAAGCAATTAGTGCTAATACAAGATAGTTGGTTAGAGTAATAGATTGCAGTACCACCCCCAACTTGGTATGGTCTGCAGTTGTGGATTGCTGTGTATCCTGGTAGTGGGTAGATATCAATTGTGTCCTGCTTAAGCCAGGTCTCAGTAAGAATAATGCAGGAGAAGGGTGTCTTTAGTGACTCAAGGAGTGCCAGGAGGTCATCATAGTGTTTGCTTAAGGACCTGATGTTGTAGTTAAGAACTGATAGACTTTGAGCAGTGTTCAGGATAGTGCTGGCTTGTGATGCTGTGTAATAAAGGCAGTTACTTTCCAATAAGTTTTTATTGTGTGTTAGATTATGGAGGTTTAGATCAGGGTCAACGTGATCATTCATCTTTTAGGTTTAAATAGTGGTTGTTTATATCCTGTATTATGTGGTGAGTTCTAATACTGATTTCTGTAGTGGTGGGAGGTTTGGATAAGTATACCACTAAAGCACTTTGGTTATGTAGAGTATAGTCACTAATAAACATAATGAAATTGATATTGTCAATGTGTTGTGCTAGAATGAGCTAAAGTACAACTAAGTATAAACTAATACTGTATAAAAAAAAAAAATCAAGTGGCACCAGACTCACTCTTGTAATTGCACTGTCTGATATAATGAATTTAGTGTTGTCTATGTATTGAACTAGAATGAGCGAAAGTACAACTAGGTATAAACTTATAATATAAAAATACAAATTAAAATGGTACTTGCAATTGCACTAAGGTCTGATATAGGTTGTTAACAAGATCAAGAGTATAACTAGATTTAAATTGACAAAATAAAATTCACAAATTAAAGTACCAAAACAATGATAAGTAAAAAATAACAATGGCAATGACTAGGTTATAATATGATAGTAAGATGGTAGACAGGTACACAGGTACAAACTTTCACGGCGCGCATAACGGAGATAAAACACCTCAATTACTGGGAGCGCTTGAGGTTTCTAAACCTGTATTCCCTGGAACGCAGGAGGGAGAGATACATGATTATATACACCTGGAAAATCCTAGAGGGACTAGTACCGAACTTGCACATGAAAATCACTCACTATGAAAGCAAAAGACTTGGCAGACGATGCACCATCCCCCCAATGAAAAGCAGGGGTGTCACTAGCACGTTAAGAGACCATACAATAAGTGTCAGGGGCCCGAGACTGTTCAACTGCCTCCCAGCACACATAAGGGGGATTACCAACAGACCCCTGGCAGTCTTCAAGCTGGCACTGGACAAGCACCTAAAGTCAGTTCCTGATCAGCCGGGCTGTGGCTCGTACGTTGGTTTGCGTGCAGCCAGCAGCAACAGCCTGGTTGATCAGGCGCTGATCCACCAGGAGGCCTGGTCACAGACCGGGCCGTGGGGGCGTTGACCCCCGAAACTCTCTCCAGGTAAACTCCAGATCAGTTATGGAAGGAGAAAAGAGAATATGAATGTGTAAATTCAAGAATTATGTGGATTAAAGTAAAGGTTGGATGCGAAAAGTGGGTCATAATAAGCGTGTATGCACCTGGAGAAGAGAGGAATGTAGAGGAGAAAGAGATTATGGGAGATGTTAAGTGAATGTATAGGAGCCTTTGAACCAAGTGAGAGAGTAATTGTGGTAGGGGACCTGAATGCTAAAGTAGGAGAAACTTTTAGAGAGGGTGTGGTAGGTAAGTTTGGGGTGCCAGGTGTAAATGATAATGGGAGCCCTTTGATTGAACTTTGTATAGAAAGGGGTTTAGTTATAGGTAATACATATTTTAAGAAAAAGAGGATAAATAAGTATACAAGATATGTTGTAGGGCGAAATGACAGTAGATTGTTGGATTATGTATTGGTAGATAAAAGACTGTTGAGTAGACTTCAGGATGTACATGTTTATAGAGGGGCCACAGATATATCAGATCACTTTCTAGTTGTAGCTACACTGAGAGTAAAAAGTAGATGGGATACAAGGAGAATAGAAGCATCAGGGAAGAGAGAGGTGAAAGTTTATAAACTAAAAGAGGAGGCAGTTAGGGTAAGATATAAACAGCTATTGGAGGATAGATGGGCTAATGAGAGCATAGGCAATGGGGTCGAAGAGGTATGGGGTAGGTTTAAAAATGTAATGTTAGAGTGTTCAGCAGAAGTTTGTGGTTACAGGAAAGTGGGTGCGGGAGGAAAGAGGAGCGATTGGTGGAATGATGATGTAAAGAGAGTAGTAAGGGAGAAAAAGTTTGCATATGAGAAGTTTTTACAAAGTAGAAGTGATGCAAGGAGGGAAGAGTATATGGAGAAAAAGAGAGAGGTTAAGAGAGTGGTGAAGCAGTGTAAAAAGAGAGCAAATGAGAGAGTGGATGAGATGTTATCAACAAATTTTGTTGAAAATAAGAAAAAGTTTTGGAGTGAGATTAACAAGTTAAGGAAGCCTAGAGAACAAATGGATTTGTCAGTTAAAAATAGGAGAGGAGAGTTATTAAATGGAAAGTTAAAGGGATTGGGAAGATGGAGGGAATATTTTGAGGAATTGTTAAATGTTGATGAAGATAGGGAAGCTGTGATTTCGTGTATAGGGCAAAGAGGAATAACATCTTGTAGGAGTGAGGAAGAGCCAGCTGTGAGTGTGGGGGAAGTTCGTGAGGCAGTAGGTAAAATGAAAGGAGGTAAGGCAGCCGGGATTGATGAGATAAAGATAGAAATGTTAAAAGCAGGTGAGGAAATAATTTTGGAGTGGTTGGTGCAATTATTTAATAAATGTATGGATGAGGGTAAGGTACCTAGGGATTGGCAGAGAGCATGCATAGTTCCTTTGTATAAAGGCAAAGGGGGCAAAAGAGAGTGCAAAAATTATAGAGGGATAAGTCTGTTGAGTATACCTGGTAAAGTGTATGGTAGAGTTATTATTGAAAGAAATAAGAGTAAGACAGAGAATAGGATAGCAGATGAACAAGGAGGCTTTAGGAAAGGTAGGGGGTGTGTGGACCAGGTGTTTACAGTGAAACATATAAGTGAACAGTATTTAGATAAGGCTAAAGAGGTTTTTGTGGCATTTATGGATTTGGAAAAGGCGTATGACAGGGTGGATAGGGGAGCAATGTGGCAGATGTTGCAGGTGTATGGTATAGGAGGTAGGTTACTGAAAGCAGTGAAGAGTTTTTACGAGGATAGTGAGGCTCAAGTTAGAGTATGTAGGAAAGAGGGAAATTATTTCCCAGTAAAAGTAGGCCTTAGACAAGGATGTGTGATGTCACTGTGGTTGTTTAATATATTTATAGATGGGCTTGTAAGAGAAGTAAATGTGAGGGTCTTGGCAAGAGGCGTGGAGTTAAAAGATAAAGAATCACACATAAAGTGGGAGTTGTCACAGTTTCTCTTTGCTGATGACACTGTGCTCTTGGGAGATTCTGAAGAGAAGTTGCAGAGATTGGTGGATGAATTTGGTAGGGTATGCAAAAGAAGAAAATTAAAAGTGAATACAGGAAAGAGTAAGGTTATGAGGATAACAAAAAGATTAGGTGATGAAAGATTGGATATCAGATTGGAGGGAGAGAGTATGGAGGAGGTGAATGTATTCGGATATTTGGGAGTGGACGTGTCAGTGGATGGGTGTATGAAAGATGAGGTGAATCATAGAACTGATGAGGGGAAAAGGGTGAGTGGTGCACTTAGGAGTCTGTGGAGACAAAGAACTTTGTCCTTGGAGGCAAAGAGGGGAATGTATGAGAGTATAGTTTTACCAACGCTCTTATATGGGTGTGAAGCATGGGTGATGAATGTTGCAGCGAGGAGAAGGCTGGAGGCAGTGGAGATGTCATGTCTGAGGGCAATGTGTGGTGTGAATATAATGCAGAGAATTCTTAGCTTGGAAGTTAGGAGGAGGTGCGGTATTACCAAAACTGTTGTCCAGAGGGCTGAGTAGAGAGAATGGAGCAAAACAGAGTGACTTCAAGAGTGTATCAGTCTGTAGTGGAAGGAAGGCGGGGTAGCGGTCGGCCTAGGAAAGGTTGGAGGGAGGGGGTAAAGGAGGTTTTATGTGCGAGGGGCTTGGACTTCCAGCAGGCATACGTAAGCGTGTTTGAAAGGAGTGAATGGAGACAAATGGTTTTTAATACTTGACGTGCTGTTGGAGTGTGAGCAAAGTAACATTTATGAAGGGGTTCAGGGAAACCGGCAGGCTGGACTTGAGTCCTTGAGATGGGAAGTACAGTGCCTGCACTCTGAAAAAGGGGTGTTAATGTTGCAGTTTAAAAACTGTAGTGTAAAGCACCCTTCTGGCAAAACAGTGATGGAGTGAATGATGGTGAAAGTTTTTCTTTTTCGGGCCACCCTGCCTTGGTGGGAATCGGCCAGTGTGATAATAAAATACTAAAAAAAATAAAAAAATGTTATGAAAAGTATAAAACAATGATTAATTTACAAAAGTAAAATTGACTGGTAGTAAATATGGTGTTTAATAAAATTTTAGTAAGTAATAATGATTACAAAATAAAGATTAATTAGCAAAAAAAAAAAAAAAGTGAAAAAGTAATGTTTATTTCAAGTATTAAATTTTAAGAACAGTTACAGTGGACCCCCGCATAGCGAACTTAATCCGTGCAAGAGGGCTGGTCGTTATGCGAAATGTTCGCTATGCGAATTAATTTTCCCCATAAGAAATAATGGAAATAAAATTAATCCGTGCAAGACACCCAAAAGTATGAAAAAAAAATTTTTTTACCACAAAAAAAATGTTAATTTTAGTACACACAAACTGAAAAAGGCATGCACAATTACATGACACTTACTTTTATTGAAGATCTGGTGATGATTGATGGGATGGGAGGAGGGGAGAGAGAGTGTTAGTGTTTAGAAGGGGAATCCCCTTCCATTAACACTTGAGGAGGCAAGTCCTTTTCCGGGGTTACTTCCCTTCTTCTTTTAATGCCACTAGGACCAGCTTCAGAGTCACTGGACTTCTTTCTGTCCATAGAGCTCTGTACCTCCCGTTCCTTTACGATTTGTCTAAAATGGGCCATAACATTGTCATTGAAATAGTCACCAGCACGCCTTGCAACAGCTGTGTCAGGGTGATTTTCATCCATAAAGGTTTGCAGTTCAACCCACTGTGCACACATTTCCTTAATTTTTGAAGTAGGCACAATGGATTCCACAACTGGCATAGGCTTCTCAGGGTTAGCCCCAAACCCTTCAAAATCTTTCTTAATTTCCATACTAATTCTCACCCTTTTTACCACAGGGTTGGCACTAGAAGCTTTCTTGGGGCCCATGGTCACTTATTTTCAACAAACAGAACCGAAAACACTGTAATAATACGAAATATTCCGAGTGTATGCTTGAATGTTACCGCGGAGGCTAGCTGGTAAACAATGGGACAGGCGGCACATGTGAGGCTGGCTGAGGCCGCACATTGGACGCGTCTCGGACAAAGTTCGCTGAGCGGGTTTTTGTCTACTATGCGGGGCAAAATTTTAGCGATCAAAGCGTTCGCTATGCGGAATGTTCGCTATGCAAGGCGTTCGCTATGCGGGGGTCCACTGTATTTGGATTCAATATTGCACTGGTAGTTATATTAGAGGTTATTTGGCAGTACAAGGTATTTAAGAGTAGTAAATGTGGCATTAAAACAGGTTATGGTAATTAGACAAGTAATGGCAATTAAATGATGTCAAAAATGTTAAGAGTAAATTGTACTGATAGTAAAAATGGTAATTAATTATTAATTTTAGTAAGTAATATCAATTAATAGTATTTAAAAAAATATGAGGTAGTAATATGGACAGAGAAAGTATCAATTCAGCTAATATTTAAGTAAACAATAGTAAATAAGAAAATTACATAAGGTGATTTATGCTTACTAGTAAAATCACATAATGAGGTAGTTGATTATTTAATTACTAAGAGATTGTACTATGAAATTTGAGCAATAATGGAGCAAAACATACACTACACTACGTAGGCTTTTAGGTTGGACATTGTTTAGTTATTCTCTGTAAGATTAGTATCCCTGAGAAATCGTGATAGATCATTCTCGTTCGTGATTGTGTACAGTTGACCTACATTTGATTTCCTAACTAGAATTTTCCCATCCCATGTGAAGCATTGGTGTATTGTGACATTATTTTCCCGCTTAAGTTTTCTGACTCTATACAGGAGGTTCTGACGTTTTTTGGTAAGACACTCGTTTATGTATACCTCATTCTTTACTTTAATAGATGCAATTATTAAGTCTTTTTTCCTGTCATGTGAGTGGAATCTAAGCATAACACTTTTTCTACCATGGGATCCTAGTAACCTGGCTTCCTTTATTTCTGACTCTGGTACTGTAACTTTTGTTTGGTCCTTTATGATCTGGAGAGTAATTTCTTTACTGTTCATTTGGTTCATATCACTGGGAAAAAGTGGACTGTTAACTATTACTGCGTCCAATAGTTTATCTTGCTCAGTTTTATCTTCTTGGAGAGCAAAGTAGTCGCTGAACTGGTTATCTAAGTTGTTCTTCCATTCTTTTACTGCTTCTTCAACATTTGTATTAAGAGATATTATTTGTTGGGTATGGCTATCTATGACTGTTTGGATGGTCTTGTCACAGTTAGTCATTCCTGGTGTTGATAGCTTTTGTTCAAGACTGAGGATTTTGTTCTCGAGTTGTGTCACCCTGGTGTCTTGTTTTGTTAGTGTCTCTCGAAGATTCATATTTTCAATAACTAAGGTGGAGATGCATGACTTTAGGGTACCTGGATCGTTGGTCATACCTGAGAGACTACTTGGTAGGTTGAATCCAGGGAAGAGAGGGGAGGATGGGCTGGTGGCAGCCATGGTTGTTGTTAAATTAGACACATGTGCAGCTCTTGGGTATCTTTATTTACCTGGAGTTTACCTGGAGAGAGTTCCGGGGGTCAACGCCCCCGCGGCCCAGTCTGTGACCAGGCCTCCTGGTGGATCAGAGCCTGATCAACCAGGCTGTTGCTGCTGGCTGCACGCAAACCAACGTACGAGCCACAGCCCGGCTGATCAGGAACCGACTTTAGGTGCTTGTCCAGTGCCAGCTTGAAGACTGCCAGGGGTCTGTTGGTAATCCCCCTTATGTGTGCTGGGAGGCAGTTGAACAGTCTCGGGCCCCTGACACTTATTGTATGGTCTCTTAACATGCTAGTGACACCCCTGCTTTTCATTGGGGGGATGGTGCATCGTCTGCCAAGTCTTTTGCTTTCGTAGTGAGTGATTTTCGTGTGCAAGTTCGGTACTAGTCCCTCTAGGATTTTCCAGGTGTATATAATCATGTATCTCTCCCTCCTGCATTCCAGGGAACACAGGTTTAGAAACCTCAAGCGCTCCCAATAATTGAGGTGTTTTATCTCCATTATGCGCGCCGTGAAAGTTCTCTGTACATTTTCTAGGTAGGCAATTTCATCTGCCTTGAAAGATGCTGTTAGTGTGCAGCAATATTCCAGCCTAGATAGAACAAGTGACCTGAAGAGTGTCATCATGGGCTTGGCCTCCCTAGTTTTGAAGGTTCTCATTATCCATCCTGTCGTTTTTCTAGCAGATGCGATTGATACAATGTTATGGTCCTTGAAGGTGAGATCCTCCGACATGATCACTCCCAGGTCTTTGACGTTGGTGTTTCGCTCTATTTTGTGGCCAAGACACGGTGCTGTCCCTGACATCCTTGTCTATGTCGGATATGAGGATGAGGAACAAGATGGGAGCGAGTACTGTGCCTTGTGGAACAGAGCTTTTCACCGTAGCTGCCTCGGACTTTACTCTGTTGATGACTACTCTCTGTGTTCTGTTAGTGAGGAAATTATAGATCCATCGACTGACTTTTCCTGTTATTCCTTTAGCATGCATTTTGTGCGCTATTACGCCATGGTCACACTTGTCGAAGGCTTTTGCAAAGTCTGTATATATTACATCTGCATTCTTTTTGTCTTCTAGTGCATTTAGGACCTTGTCATAGTGATCCAATAGTTGAGACAGACAGGAGCGACCTGTTCTAAACCCATGTTGCCCTGGGTTGTGTAACTGATGTGTTTCTAGATGGGTGGTGATCTTGCTTCTTAGGACCCTTTCAAAGATTTTTATGATATGGGATGTTAGTGCTATCGGTCTGTAGTTCTTTGCTGTTGCTTTACTGCCCCCTTTGTGGAGTGAGGGTATGTCTGTTGTTTTTAGTAACTGTGGGACGACCCCCGTGTCCATGCTCCCTCTCCATAGGATGGAAGAGGCTCGTGATAGGGGCTTCTTGCAGTTCTTGATGAACATGGAGTTCCATGAGTCTGGCCCTGGGGCAGAGTGCATGGGCATGTCATTTATCGCCTGTTCGAAGTCATTTGGCATCAGGATAACATCGGATAGGCTTGTGTTAACCAAATTCTGTGGCTCTCTCATAAAAAATTCATTTTGATCTTCGACTCTCAGTCTGGTTAGTGGCTTGCTAAAAACTGAGTCATATTGGGACTTGAGTAGCTCACTCATTTCCTTGCTGTCATCTGTGTAGGACCCATCTTGCTTAAGTAAGGGCCCAATACTGGACGTTGTTCTCGACTTTGATTTGGCATAGGAGAAGAAATACTTTGGGTTTCTTTCGATTTCATTTATGGCTTTTAGTTCTTCCCGCGATTCCTGACTCCTATAAGATTCCTTTAGCTTAAGTTCGATGTTTGCTATTTCTCTGACCAGTGTCTCCCTACGCATTTCAGATATATTGACCTCTTTTAGCCGCTCTGTTATTCTTTTCCGTCGCCTGTAAAGGGAGCGCCTGTCTCTTTCTATTTTACATCTACTCCTCCTTTTTCTTAGAGGAATAAGCCTTGTGCATACATCGAGTGCCACCGAGTTAATCTGTTCTAGGCATAAGTTGGGGTCTGTGTTGCTTAGTATATCTTCCCAGCTTATATCGGTTAGGACTTGGTTTACTTGGTCCCACTTTATGTTTTTGTTATTGAAGTTGAATTTGGTGAATGCTCCCTCGTGACTAATTTCATTATGTCGGTCTGGGGCTCCACGCATACATGTCTGAACCTCAATTATGTTGTGATCTGAGTATATTGTTTTTGATATGGTGACATTTCTTATCAGATCATCATTGTTAGCGAAGATGAGGTCTAGTGTATTCTCCAGTCTAGTAGGCTCTATTATTTGCTGGTTTAAATTGAATTTTGTACAGAGATTTAAAAGCTCGTGTGAGTGTGAGTTTTCATCAGAGCTGCCTCCTAGTGTTATTTCTGCAACAATATTGTTTGCTATATTCCTCCATTTTAGGTGCCTTAAGTTGAAATCCCCCAGGAGCAAGATGTTGGGTGCAGGAGCTGGAAGATTTTCCAGACAGTGGTCAATTTTTAACAGCTGTTCCTGGAATTGCTGGGAAGTTGCATCCGGAGGCTTGTAGACTACCACAATAACTAGGTTTTGGTTCTCGATCTTTACTGCTAAAACTTCCACTACATCATTTGAGGCATTAAGCAGTTCTGTGCAAACAAGTGACTCTGCAATGTACAGGCCAACCCCCCCACCCCTTTTGCCTGTTCACTGTCACATCTGTATAGGTTGTAACCTGGGATCCATATTTCGTTGTCCAAGTGATCCTTCATGTGGGTCTCAGTGAAAGCCGCGAACATTGCCTTTGCCTCTGCAAGCAGTCCACGGATGAAAGGTATTTTGTTGTTTGTTGCTGGCTTTAGACCCTGTATATTTGCAAAGAAGAATGTTATCGGACTGGTGGTATTGTTGGTACTAGGGGGGGATTTTTTTCCGGCATTAGCATCTGTATCTGTTGGTTTGGAGTGAAGGCCATCGACTGTGGATTTGGTGTACGATTTCTGCCATTTCCTGCCAGTTTTTTTTCCTTCCTGGCACTAAAAAACCTCTCCCTCTTGAGTGGCTGTGGCTACCCAGGTTTTCCCATGGCCTGGATGTTTTGTATCTTTTTGTCCCCTTTAGATGGTGTGCCTGGCAATTTAAGTTATAGCACAGTCTTTCTTGTACTGAAGAGGTACACAGTTCAGGGTGAAAAAGCTTACAGGAAGGGAGTTTGCATTTTCCTGTTGTCATATGGGCATGGCATTTTCTAGGGTGGTCATAGTTGCACGTCCCATCTGTTTTTCCAGATTTCCCATGCCAGCAGATACCAAGTGCATAGTATGTGCACAGGCTTGGTTTCCATTTGCCTTGGGTTTCTGTGACTGTATTCCCTGTTGGTGCATGTTTACCTGTCTTATTCCTATCCTCCCTAGCACCAACAAAGGAGGTCCCACCAGTTGCTTTTGGTAATATATCCTCACTATTGCTAGTGGAGTCCTCTTGTTTGCTATTTCTTGTGGTATTTCTAGTTTGCAATATTGGTTTTATCTTATCTTTGACTACATTTGTTTCCCCACTTCGGTTCCTGTCCCCTATGAGGTCATTTATATGCATTCCATCCTGCGTATAATTCCCGACTACCTGGACAAAATCTCCAGCTTCACCATTACTGTCTCCCAGGGCAGCACCTCCAGCTTCACCATTACTGTCTCCCAGGACAGCACCTCCAGCTTCACCATTACTGTCTCCCAGGACAGCACCTCCAGCTTCACCATTACTGTCTCCCAGTACAGCACTATCAGCCCCACTTTTACTGACTACCAGGACATCACCTCCAGCCTTACAGTTTCTGACTACATGGCCAGTATCAAGGGCAGTACCATTCAGCCCAGACTTTTTATGTTCCCATCTGTTGTAGAAAGCTTCCAGGTTGTCTATGAAAGCAGCTTTGGTGTTATCCTCTTTTAATACCCTTGTGATTTTAGTCCACAGATTTATCTCATTTGGGCATACCCAAAAACACTTCCCTGTTTTAATACTGCTTGTAGCTAGTTCTTGGATATCTGCACAAGGGGCGTGACACCAATTTCCACAAAAATGTGGAATAACTCGAAACAAAGAATAACTCGAAACATTGTAGTTCAGTTGCATTGTTATCAAGTGAACAAGATCTCCATATTCCATTTTGAGTTTCATCAAAGTGGTGAGGATTGGGAACAAAATAGGTACCCTCCTGCCAATCCCAGATGCGGTTTCTGGTGGGTACTGGATATTGACAGGTGGTTGTGGTTGTGCAGGCTGTGGTTGTACAGGTTGTGGTTGTGCAGGCTGTGGTTGTGCAGGCTGTTGTGGTGCATGGGTGGGTGAGTGTGGGCGTTGTTGTGGATGTGCTGAGTCAGCAGCGTGGCTACCAACATGGGCTGCTGCTGGTGCCTCATGGCGCATGGCACCACTACCACCTGATGCCACACGCACATTATCCATCCCAATTGTAACTATATCATCGCCATTTTCACTATCTGTTGCTGGTGTAGGGCCACGGAATGTACTCTGAGATGTACTCCTTCCCCTTGGAATGGCACTACCAGAATGCATGTAGCGTTGTATATATTAACACTTCACTGGAGAATATTCCTCTTCACTGTCACTACTGGAATTGTCATCAGTCACTTGTAATTCCCAATCACTATCATCAATACATACACAGCTTCTGACTCTCGCCTTGGCAGGTCATAGCAGCTCTCCTTACTTGCTTAGTCTCCCTACGATCCCCGTTGGGGAGGGGAACCTCTACCATCTCCACGATGTCTCATCGTGTGAGAATTAAACCCAAGTCTGCTGTCGTTGATGACACCACGAAGCTCGAGCTTGCAACCTCACTCAACACTTGTCTTCACGCCAAATTCTCCAAGATTACTTCACTGAAAGAAGCCTTCATCGTTATCTTTCTCGATGATGCTGAAGCTGACAAAGTACTTACACCTACAGCCATGAAGGCATTAGAAGACCGTGGTTACCATCTCCACGTCACCATACATGCATGCAAAACGCTGTGTTCATGAAACGCCTTGACAGGCTAATCACGAGCATGTCTACCGAGGAAATTATGTCATCACTTGAAGACCTTAACACTTGGGCCAAGATTGACTCTGTTGTGAAGATCCCCAACGCTTCCTCGATGCTCAAGGTCACGTTTCTAGACGTTACCATGGCGACCAGAGCACTGTCTGATGGCCTGGCCATCTCTTACTACTACATCAACCCTCATCAGATTGAGCCTGAACGCTTCACTTACATAGCAGCATATTGGACATGCTACTCGTACAGTCACTCTGCTGCCGACTGCCACGTGAAGAATAAGAAGATATGTTCCACCTGTGGCTCTGCAGGTTACAATTTTCGTTCTTGCACTTCCACTGCTGCTCCCACTTGCATTAACTGTAAGAGTGACCACCATACTCTTGCAGCCAAATGACCAGTGCGTAAGGATATCCTCTCTAAGAAACTGAAGGAAGAAACTAAGAAGTCATCTGGAACCTCTCCTTCACACGCTGCAATTGCCAATATTCAATCAACAACATCCAAGATTCTACAAGCCACTCAACAGTCGTCTCCACCATCTCTCACTACCCAACCTCCACCTGACGATATCTCTACCAAATTCTATTACTGCATGATGTTTGCTCACATGCAAAATGCTGCAAAACCTAGCTCTTTCGACACGACTATTAATGAACTTCTTGCACTTAACAACATGCCATCATTTAACCTCCCTGCAAGTCCACCATCAGCTGAGATTTTGAAAATAATCCCGAAGATCGTCAGTTTTGAAGCGCCAGATGACATGAAGGAATTAATAGTTGATAATGATGACCCATCCTCTTCTGAATCCTCCAATCAACATTCACCTGACAACATCCAAGAGAGCACCACGCCTGCTATTGGTCAACTGGCTTGTCACACCACGACCAACCAAGATCGTACCATACCTTCGCCATCAACACCACCTTCCTCAACTCCACCACTGCCTACTCGACCTCACTCACGTCGATTACCTGGAACACTATGGGTTAAACACAAAGGACTCCAAGACAACACTGCGACATACACCACCGACGAAAAGCCATTCCCTACCGTCAACCAGATAATCCACCAACTCCAAACCAACGAACTCTTCTACAGCTCTCCCATACGTGTGACACAACTCTCTAGAACAAAATTCAAAGCATTGGCAACCGGATCAAGAGAATAACTAACTCCTCCTGCTTGCTGCCTACTGACACTCAGCTCCTGCCGCTGCCTTCGCCATCCTCTCCTAGAGAGCCAAGTAACGACATCATTCAAGCCTCTCCATCTACGCCTCTAGTACTTCGGTACCACATGTCCCAAAGTGGTTGGGACACATGCCTTGATTCCTCCTCTTCCCCTCCTTCCCATCCTTTTCCAGTTATTTCCATCCTTCCTTATCCTTCTTCCTTCCCATCTCACAACAGCTCTCGTCTTCTTCTTCTTCTTCTTCTTCTTCTTCTTCTTCTTCTTCCTCTTCCTCTTCTATCATCAATACTGCTCACATTTGAGTCCTGGACCTGGGGAAATGCGAGTTTCTTCTTTCATTCTGGTACAATTGAACGTGAACAAGACGAGCCAGCACCTGAGGTGGAATGTTGAGGATCATCTGGGTTTTCAGCACTATTTCCGGTATCCTAGGCATTACTTTCAGTCATAATATCCTCAGAACCATGAAATTCAGTCATGGTAAATAAGGCATACTGAAATGGCATTCCCACAATGCATCACTGGTTTCCAGATTTTTTGTCTTCTGCACACACTGACCATGCAGACCCATTCTCATGTGTAGGCCTACCAGCTTTCTCTCACTAGACTTGAAGCCACTAAAATTTTGGCAAAGTACTATGGCACCAACACTGGCTCATAAGCCATAGTACTATGGCACCAACAGTGAAAGGGTTAATAATAATAAAGTCTTGGGTGCATTAAATGTCATATATTACATTGATATAGACATTTCCATTAATCCATTTATGATATTTTTTCAAAATTATATAAGAAACACGCTATGTAATGAATAACGTTTTCTCTAGTCTAACATCAGAGAAAATGTGTGCACTATAATATTACTGGGGGTAACTAGAAAACTGTTCCTTTCATATGCCTTCATTCAGAGCATCATTTCTTCTATAAATGGTGTTACATGAAAATGGGAGTGTTCCTCTTTATTTAATCTACTGTATTAATGTGGAGACAACTTGTACACAATGTAAAGTGTTTGTATTATGGTATAATACAAACATGGATGAACCAATACCAGACATGTTTGTGTCTTTGTTTACATACTCCACCTCTCTGTCCTTATTCTGTCTCTGTCTCTCTCTCTGTCTCTCTCTCTGTCTCTCTCTCTGTCTCTCTCTCTGTCTCTCTCTCTGTCTCTGTCTCTCTCTCTCTCTCTCTCTCTCTCTCTCTCTCTCTCTCTCTCTCTCTCTCTCTCTCTCTCTCTCTCTCTCTCTCTCTCTCTCTCTCTCTCTCTCTCTCTCTCTCTCTCTCTCTCTCTCTCTCTCTCTCTCTCTCTCTCTCTCTCTCTCTCTCTCTCTCTCTCTCTCTCTCTCTGTCTCTCTGTCTCTCTCTCTCTCTGTCTCTCTCTCTCTGTCTCTCTCTCTCTCTCTCTCTCTCTCTCTCTCTCTCTCTCTCTCTCTCTCTCTCTCTCTCTCTCTCTCTCTCTCTCTCTCTCTCTCTCTCTCTCTCTCTCTCTCTCTCTCATTTATTTGTTTTATCTCATTTACTCACCTCTCACCCTACATTAAGACTACAAATATTTTAAGGTAATTAATGAATGTACTGTATATGTATTTTATCGCTCTGGGGCACTTTAAATATTGTAGTATATTACGTGTGGGGGGTGGGAGCAGGGAGGGCTGCCCTGGCTGGCTACCATACTTCCCACACCTGACTTCCTACAAATAAATACTACTCACCTCACACCCTACATTAAGACTACAAATATTTTAAGGTAATTAATGAATGTACTGTACATATATGTATTTTATTGCTCTGGGACACTTTAAATGTCGTAGTATATTACATGTGGGTGGGGTGGGGTGGGCTGACCTGGCTGGCTACCATGCCTCCCACACATGACTTCTTACAAATAAATGCAACTCACCTCTCACCCTACATTAAGATTACAAATATGTTAAGGTAAGTAATGGGTGTACTGTGTGTGTATTTTACTTTTGTTTTTAATGCCTAGTTCTATTGCTAACTTAATATGTGTTAGTGTAAACTTGTTATCTGGCATTTATATGCATTCATAAGTGGAAAAAATGGCATTCTGCTTCCAGCAACATCCGCTTTCTGGCGGTAGCCTGGAACCTAACCTACTGTATAAGCGGGGGCCCTACTGTACTACAAAAAAATGTGAATGATATTAACTTGCTCTAGATTTTGTAAACTTTTTCTCCATATAGGCTAGGTTTTTTTTAATCTCAGTGGCCATCTCGTGCTAAGGTAGGGTCACCCTTCATTCACTCAATTGCTCTCTTGCCAGAAGTGTGCTGACATCACAGTTCATATTACAGTTTGACTGCAATATCCCCAACCCTCCTTCAGAGTGCAGGCACTGCCCTTCCCACCTCCAGTACTCAAGTCTTGCTAACTGGTGTGCAAAAGTAGCTTATTAAAAAAAATCTTCAGTTTTTTTGGTGACTCAACAGGCCAGTGTCCATTGCACATGTAGATATAAATGACAAACTGCAATGAGTTTTCAGTGAAACTAGAAAGAGGTTCTTAATCTATGTGTTGCTGTCAGAAATAAAGGACATGCAGTATTACCATACTACTAATATATGTAATTTTCATGGAATCCCCACATTTTATGTTCTAGAGATCTCAGTCAGCCTAGTGAGCTCACTTGCCTGGTCTGCTGAGTCTTTGAAGATAACCACAGGTTGCATACATGTTTAAATCTTAAAATTTTTTATTAAATTTTTCGTAAATGCCAAAGTTCATAAGCTGGAAGGTTATTGTTGTGATAGAAACACAGGCCTTATCTCTAGGCTTTATTGAACATAGAATCTTCATAGTACTTCTGCAACAACAAAATATAATGACTAGTACATCTAATAACGGCTTCTACAGGGATGGTGATGTCTTGCATATGTCAAGAGAAAAGTTATAACTACAGGCCACATAATTAAACTCACCATGTAATCTGCATCACTAATATATGGATAGAAGAGAAGAGAATCACACACCATGTGTTGGCGCCCATGATACACACCAAACTGTTGTTGTTGTTAAGGGGCCCCGAGAGGTGGTGCAGTATTATCCTGCTGCTGCTCCCCACAGGAGCAGTATCACTACAATCTCCCCCTTCTAAAATATCAGAGACAGTAATCTCCCAAACTGTTAGGTGGGCGACGTACACGTCCCGACCTTCGTAGCCCTTGAGCCTCTTCACCAGGTTCAATATTTTCCAGCGGGGTTTGACTAACTGCTGGAGCAGAATCCTCTATTTCCGTATGGGTAGTCTCAAGGGGCTTTCCAGGAGAAAACAAAGCATCTTTCACATCTATTGGTGTATCTTGAGATTCCACACTAATGGGAATTTCAACTGGGGCTAAATGTCTTGTAGATACTGTAGTCTCTTCACCATTTTGGTAGTGAATGTGGGCGTAATGTGGATTAGCTTGCAGGAGCTCTACCTCTTCCACTAAAGGAACCGTCTTGTTCATCCTACGGTGACTCTTCAGGAGAACGGGTCCAGGATGACATAACCAAGTGGGCACGGAGGCTCCCATAGAGGAACGACGTGAATGGTTGAGGAGTCTTTCATGAGGGGTTGCATTAGTAGCTGTGCACAGCAATGATCTAATAGAGTGAAGAGCATCAGGTAGGACAGTTTGCCAGTGTTCAACAGGTAGATTGTGCAACTTCAATGTCATTGTAACTGCCTTCCATATAGTACCATTGAACCGCTCCACTTGACCATTGCCTTGAGGGTTGTAGCTTGTTGTTCTGCTGCAGGCAATACCTTTGCTAGCCAAAAACTCCTGAAGTTCGTTACTCATGAACGAGGATCCCCTGTCTGAATGGATATAAGCTGGCAAACCAAAAATAGAGAACAACTGTGAAAGACAACTAATAACAGTTGAAGCAGTCATATTTGCACAGGGGAATACAAAGGGAAACCTTGAATATTCATCTACTATGTTAAGGAAATACCTATTCTGATTTGTGCTTGGTAGAGGTCCTTTGAAATCTATATTCAGTCTCTTGAAAGGCTGGGTGGATTTTATGAGATGAGTCTTCTCTGGCTGATGAAAGTTTGGCTTGCACTCTGCACATACTCTGCATGCTCTGATCACTTGTCGCACATCTTCCACTGAGTAGGGCATGTTCTTTGATTTGACAAAATGGTACAGGCGTGTAACTCCTGGGTGACACAAAGCCTTGTGGAGCGCTGAG
Source organism: Cherax quadricarinatus (assembly GCF_038502225.1). NCBI lineage: Eukaryota > Metazoa > Arthropoda > Malacostraca > Decapoda > Parastacidae > Cherax > Cherax quadricarinatus. The sequence continues at coordinate 15,385,877 of NC_091314.1, forward strand.
AGTGATTGCAAATCATGACATGCTGCTCCGCAGTGGGACCTAGAGAATGCATCAGGTGAGATGTTCTCTTGACCTGGTCGGTACAGAATATCAAAGTCATAACACGATAGTTCCATCCTCCAGCGTAATATCTTAGTCATTCTTTATCCTACTTTTGTGCTTCTTGTCAAATATATACATTACGGACCGTTGGTCAGTCCTTATGGTGAAATGTCTACCAGTTAAATAATGCCTCCAGTGGCGAACTACTTCTATGATGGCCTGGGCTTCCTTTTCTACAGCAACGTAACATTTCTCTGATCCTTGAAAAGTTCTCGACAAGAAGGCTACTGGTCGTCCTGCCTGAGATAAGACTGCAGCAATGGCAATGTCAGATGCATCTGTTTCCACTTCGAATGGTAGGGACTCATCAATGGCTTGAACTACTGAGTTTTCAATGTCCTGTTTGAGAGTGTGGAAAGCGGCTTCTGCTTCCTTTGTCACAGGAAATGTGGTAGCACTCAATGGGCAGACTTTACTTGAATAGTTGTAGATCCATTGTGAGTAATAAGCAAAGAGACCAAGAGTTCTTCTGAGTGACTTTTTGTCTTGAGGCATTGGAAGTTCCCGTAGAGGTCGTAGTCGTTCAGGGTCTGGGAATATTGAACCTCCTTCCACTACATAACCAAGGATGCTAAGCCTTTTAGTTGAAAAAGTGCACTTTTCCTCATTGTAACTGATATTTTTCTTCTTGGCGGCTTCCAAAAACTCATCAAGGTTTGCATCATGTTCCTCCTGGGTCTTGCCACAAATGGTAACATTATCTAAATACACGTAAGTTCCCATGAGTTGCGTTTCCAGAATGAGTGAATCCATAATTCGTTGGAAGCAGGCTACCCCATTGGTGACTCCAAAAGGGACTCTGGTAAACTGATACAGGCCATCACTAGCCTGAAATGCTGTGTATGGTTTATCTTCATTCCTTATAGGGACTTGATGATAGGCACTCTCTAGATCAGTTGTGCTAAACACATAGTACTGAGCAATTTTGTTCACTGTATCATCAATTCGAGGTAGAGGGTACCCATCAAGAAGTGTAAATTTGTTGATTGTCTCAGAGTAATCGATAGCCAGTCTCCGTTTCCTATAATCATCTTTAACAACAACCTGTGCACACCAAGGGGAATTACTCGGTTCTATAATACCCTCCTTCAGCAGCCTCTGAGCTTCTTCTCAATGAACATCCGATCCTCATAAGAATAGCGGCGTGACTTAGCTGATATAGGATGGCAATCCATGGTAAGATTTGCAAACAGCTTTGGTGGGTCTACCCTTAAAGTGCTAAGTCCACAGACAACAAGAGGAGGCAGTTCACCGCCATATGTTAAGGTGACACTACCATGCAGCTTCTGAAATTCCTGACCAAGGATAACATCAGAGCACAGTTGTGGCAGAATAGCTAAATGTACATCTTGATAATCCTTTCCATTAACTCTGAGATTTACCTTACAAAACCCTTAGGTCTGAATAGAGAGAGATGTTGATGCCATGGAAACGGTACCTGATGAGTGATGTAGAGTCAAGGAGTGGCGTTTAACTAAGTCAAGGTTGATGAAACTCTCTGAGCTGCCACTATCAATAAGACCATCTACTTCTGTTCCTTTGATGAATACTTTCACAACTGCCTTTGATAGTGAATTTGGAGTAGCCGCAGAAGTCACTGTTGCTAGAGTCGCATGATTACTGGAATGTGTGGAGGCACTAGCTCTTGTTGATGCATTAGCACGACATACTTTAGCAAAGTGACCTTTCTTGTGGCATTTATGGCACATTGCTTCACGAGCAGGACACTTTGGACGTGGATGTCTTGAAAAACCACAAAAGAAACACACCGTACCTGCTGCTGCTGTCACTGAGGCAGGCTCCACAGTAACTTCATTGCAAGAGTCTTGGTCAGGAATTGCAGCACTTACCACTCGAGAAGGCTGAGTGGTAATGTATACTTCAGAATTCTTCTGGGCTGAATCTAGAGCTCTTGCCTGGTCAAAGGCAGTGGCTAAGTCGAGAGTTTTATTCTCCAATAAACGCTGCCTTATTATTGGTGATTGCAGGCCACTGATAAAAGCATCCCTGATGGACTCTTCACAATACTGAGCAGCTGTCACTGCTTGGAAGTGACAGACCTTACCTAAAATTTTCAGTGCTTGAAGGTATTCCTCTAAGGATTCATCAATCTGCTGGCGGCAAGTTACAAGGCGATAGCGTGCAAAGATTTCATTTGTAGGTTTAATATACTGAGACTTGAGGGTTTTGATAGCATCTTCGTAGGTATTACACTCAGAAATAGCCTCATATATCTTACCTGGAGTTTACCTGGAGAGAGTTCCGGGGGTCAACGCCCCCGCGGCCCGGTCTGAGACACAAAATTGATGAGCAGACTTAGTTTATCTAGATCTTCTTTAGGAAGGGCTCCCAAGAAGTTTTCGAAAGTCTTAAACCGGTGCTTCCATTCCTGAGCAGCCGTTGATAAGCTGGGGGGGGGGGTCACAGTCTAGCCTCTCAGGTTTCAGTAAACGCTCCATGTTGTGATGTAGTCTAGTGCAGGATCACCACCAGGTAGCCCAGGATTCTATGTTCAATAAATTGTTGTGATAGAAACACATGCCTTATCTCTAGGCTTTATTGAACATAGAATCTTCATAGTACTTCTGCAACAACAAAATATAATGACTAGTACATCTAATAATGGCTTCTACAGGGATGGTGATGTCTTGCATATGTCAAGAGAAAAGTTATAACTACAGGACACATATTTAAACTCACCATGTAATCTGCATCACTAATATATGGATAGAAGAGAAGAGAATCACACACACCATGTGTTGGCGCCCATGACACACACCAAACTGTTGTTGTTGTTAACCCTTTGACTGTCGAAGGGCCCAATCCTGAAGTTGCTCCTGGTGTCGCAAAATATTCGAAAAAAAAAAAAATTATTTTTTCTTATGAAATGATAGAGAATCTTTTCCCGATTGTAAAGACACCAAAAAAACGAAATTTGATGGAAAACTGATGGAATTACGCTCTCACGAAGTTAGCGACTTCGGCGATATTTAAAAATCGGCAATTTCGCCCACTTTGAGCCCTATTTTCGGCTAATTCCGTTATTCCAGTCAACCAAACTCATAACTATTTTTTCAGAACTCTATTTTTTCTATCGATTGAGCACAAGAAACTGCCCATTTACCGATTTCAACTACCCAATAACATGGTCAGAAATTTGCAATTTGGCCAATTTCACGAAAATTAAAAAATACGACAATTTCAAAATAAGGTCCAGAATGAACAATGCAGACATTCCTGGCTCTAAAATAAGATTTTCTTTGTTCATCAGTCATGTCTCCAGGTCCCTGTGATATTACTCTTGCTTTTTATTTTGAAATTTTATTCAAACAAAAAATAGAAGATTTACTGTTATGCAGACTACTGCAATACTGTAATAATTGTAAAAATTACATCAACCCATTCATGACTGCATATTAGAATGGCTATTTGGACATTTATTGGACAATGACATCATTTGTTTACTTTTGAACATCGGCAAAAATCAAACATTTCCTGTACTTTGTGCTCCATTTCCAGGTTCTTTTTATAGTAAAATTAATCAAAATCACCTCCATTTCTATAATATAGTTTCCATTCTATCAAATGAGACCATGAAAACGAGAATACAACCACAAATACTATACGAAAATAGACCACAAAGTCGGCATTTTAATTAAAAAAAACGGTCGGAGTTTTTTTTTTCTCATTATGCACTGCGTGCTCCAGGATTTTTTTTATGTGGTGCACACTGACCACACAGACCCATTCTCTCACATGTGGGCCTACTAGCTTTTTCCTGCCTGATTTGAAGCCGCTAGAATTTACGAGTATATATACGTCAAACACGGTACCTCACAAACGTATATATACGGCCGCGACAGTCAAAGGGTTAAGGACCCCGAGAGGTGGTGCAGTATTATCCTGCTGCTCCTCTTCACAGGAGCAGTATCACTACAGTTACTTCATACTTACTGATGTTAAAGTTCAAAATAAACTAAGTGTTTTTTTTCATGACTTTACTACATATCACTTACATTATCACTACCAGGTTCCGATCAGTCAATGCCATGATTATGTCTAGTAATCAGACACTGTGACTACATGTTAGTCCTGAGGTTTCATACTAATAAATCTCTAAGACATAATTACAACATTAAATTATAAATTAATATAGTTAAGAAATTATGATTAGGTAATTAAAATTATAAGCAGCAATACCAGGCTTGGGGATATAAACAGAAAATAAAATATGTTATATTTTCTTCATGCTCCATTCTTTTTGAGGCATACTAATACTGTTTTTGTTGAAATGAAGAGTGCCGGAAAAGCTAGGGTCATTTGGGAAGTGGAGCTGAAAGATGATTAATCATACCTGTAGTCTATTGGAAACAGTTGAAGCTTTCCTGATGCTGGGTCATCTTAATGCTTTAATAGGTTTGAGTGGTTGACTCTTAGAGATAGGAGCCTCTTCTCTGGGAAGGTTGCCACTTACACCACAGGGTGCTTGCTAAAATAAGAACTAATTTATTTTGGCATAAATGGTGGGAACATTTACTATTTCATCTAAATTTGCTAACACTGCTAATGACAAAAAACAAAAAAAAATTATATATACAGTGGAACCTCTGCTTACGAGTTTAATCCATTCCCTGACCTTGCATGCATCTGGATTTGCTCATTTGCAGAGTCAATTTTCCTCATTTAAATTAATTGAAATAAAATTAATGTGTTCCAGTGGAATTCCAGGCAAGACAAAATACTTCAGTATTTCCCTAATATCAACTCTCTGGCTTATTTATCTATCATAGTTCATCTTATATGACATAATAAACAATATTAATAACATAGAAAAATTATATATACACTAGAATGAATAAAATACATGTAATTACGTCTGTGGTTAGTGGTGGTGACAGTGGCCATTGTTGTTGTTGGGGTGTGGAGGGCCACCACAGTGGCCATTCCTGCTCTTGACTACATGTATAGAGACCCTAGGATAACCCAAAAAAGTCAGAGTGACTTATAATTGCTACACTCTTAATGCTACATTTAATTGCTACACTCTTAACCCTTTCAGGGTCCTTGCCGTAGATCTACAGCTTTACGTTCAGGGTCCAAACTGTAGATCTAAGCCAAAATTCTAGCGGCATCAAATTTAGTACAAAAACACTGGTAGGCCTATATGTGAGAGAATGGGTCTGCGTGGTGTGTGTACACCGTGCCTCGTTGCAAGGCAGCTCTCACTCCAAGGAAAATTGGGACTCTCCTCTTCTTATCTGATAGTTCTGACTCTGATGGAAGTGGAAATGAAGACGAATTCTTTGGCTTTGATCAGATAGTGACCGAAAGGAATGACCAGGATATTGATAATAGTGCAGAAAACCCTGACGATCCTCAACCTTCTACCTCTGGTGGGAGCACTCCTCAGTCACGGTCAGTTGCACCTCATTGCAAGATAAAACTATTTTCACGTGGCCAGGCCTCTGACTTCAGTAATGATGATAGTGACGTGGATTGTGATTTTATTGCTCTTGACGATCATTCGAGTAGTGATAGTGAGGAAATATATTCATCAGTGAAGCGTCGGTATATACGCCGCTGCATGCAGTGCCCAGGGGACGGAGTACATCCTGTGGCCCTACACCAGGAATAGACAGTGAAAGTGAGGATGATGTGGCTACACTTGGCATAGATAGACCACAGGCATAAGTAGGTGGTGGTAGTGGTGATGGTAGTGCCACGGCCATGCGTGACTCACCAGCCCAGGCTGGGACCCACGCTGCTGACTCCTCAATTCAAGGACAAAGTGGAGCATCAGCCACCAACCCACCACAACCACAACTACCAGCACAACCAGCCTATGATGTCCAGTATCCACCAGCAAACCGTATCTGGGATTGGCAGCAAAATCCCAATTTTGTTCCCAAGCCCCACCACTTTGATGACTCTCAAAGTGGAATTCTACCTACTTGTCCCCTTGGAACCACAGCCAATGAACTGGAATTCTTTGAACAATTCTTTGACTAGTCCTTGATGGAAACTATTGTCAGGGAAAGTAACAAGTATTTTGAGTACACCATGGCAAATACGATCATATCACCACAGTTAAGACTACACCGGTGGAAAGAGACAACTGTTGCTGAAATGTATTTGCTTTTTGCAACAATAATGCTTATGCGTCATGTCTATAAGCATAATATAAAAGCATACTGGTCCACAGATCGGCTAATTTCTACCCCGGTCTTCAGTGAAATCATACCAGTGAACAGGTTTATCTTACTGTTACGTATGTTGCACTTCTCTGACAAAACCAGGCCTGACAGAAGTGACAGGTTATACAAGATTAGAAATGTTTTTATGTATCTGAAAGAAAAGTTCAACATGTACTTTTATCCATTCAAGAATCTTGTACTTGACAAGTCTTTGATTTTGTTCAAAGGTAGACTGTCATTCAAACAGTATATACTGAGCAAGAGGAAATGCTTTGGTATAAAACTGTTTGTACTCTGTGACTGTGACAGTGGCCTGGTATTGGATATTGTTGTATACACGGGAAGTAAAACATTGAAAGATACCAGGATGTTGTTGGGTATCTCAGGTGATGTAGTGAGAAGCATGATGGCACCTTTCTTGGTAAGGGGCATACATTATATACATACCGATAACTGGTACACAAGCCATTTACTCAGTGATTTCTTGTGAGTGAACAAGACAGATGCATGTGGCACAGTGCATTCTAATCATAAACATATGCCCAGGTTCAATGCAGGTGCTTGTGGTGATGAGGTGCAGGTGTTTACTGCCAGTGACATCATGGCATTAGGGTGGCATGACAAATGAGATGTCACAATGTTGACAACCATTCACCATAACGAAATGCAAGACAGTGGCAAAGTTGATAGAATGACTAATGAAGATATTCGAAAACCAGTGACAGTGATTGATTATACACAAAACATGCAAGTGGTTGACAAAGGTGATATGCAGATTGGCTTTGTTGATTGTGTTCGTAAGAGTTACAAGTGGTATATGAAACTTTTCTTCCATCTCATGGACATTTCAATGCTCAGTGCATATAATATGTACCAAGTGAAGACTGGCAACAGATCACTATATGGTGAATTTTGTTTGTCTGTTGTCAGACAACTCATAATGAAATACCAGGTAACAACACCTGCTATACAAAACCGTCCTCGAACTCCTCAGGATATACCCAAGCGTTTGAGGAGGGAAGGTGATCACTTCATAATACAGCTTCCTGCAACTAAGAAGAAATTTGCTCAGAAGAGATGTGTTGTCTGTGCACAAACAAAACGACGGCAACAAAGACTCGGTTTATGTGCGAGGAATGTAAGGTACCTCTGTGCATGGTGCCTTGTTTCGAGGAGTTCCACAAGCTCCAGCAGTTCTAAAAACATGTCCAGTGATTGTAAATATATAAATATATGATAGAACATTAGTATTATACAAGATTTGTGCATGTTTATTGTAATAAACAAAAGTGGTAAACAATATTATGATAATAACTTTAGTGCGGTTATTGTGTTCAATACAGTGAGTTTATATATATATACATTATATACAGTATCGGTGTCTCTGGCCCCAAATGTTAGTAGGAAAAGAAAAAAATTAGAAAAGAAAAGAAAAAACTATAAAAAACGTAAAATAAAGTAATGCGCGTATGTGGAAATCGTCAATGTTGCCGCCACCCGGTCATTTTGGGTCAACTTCTCAGCACTGTATCTCGGTAAGTACTGATCAGAATTTCTTTTTGTTTTATTACCTTCACAAAAATAAACTCTTTAATTCTGTAAGAAATTTTTTTTTTTTTTTTTTTTTTCAAAATTTCTTGGACACGAGAGCACCCTTTCCGATTTTGGCCTTGGACCCTGAAAGGGTTAATGCTACACTTTGTCACTGGCTCTTTCTGCTTTAGTATTGTACATATAGTAGAAGTGGTATGCTGGTACTGCCTGGTCAAGTCCTTAACCCTCCACCTAGTTTGTTTATCTATGATTTCCTGCTTTAATTACATGGATATCATCTTCTTTTTCTTCTCGACACTGTCCTTTGCACTTGCTTTCTTAGGACCCATGGTTAGAAACAAGAAATAATAGTGAGGGTCACCCCGATACATAAAGAAGGAGACCAAACAGACTTGAATAACTATAGGCCAATATCCAACTTACACCCTCTCTCTAAAATCTTTGAAAAATTAATTCATAAGCAAATCTATTCCTACCTCATCTCCCACAACATACTCAGCCCCTGTCAGTTTGGGTTCAGGCCTAATAAAAATAGGAATGATGCTATTATATGCATGCTAGAACAAATATACAGTGCACTAGAGGTAAAAGAAGTCCCACTGGGGATCTTCATTGATTTACGTAAAGCTTTTGATACAGTTGACCATGATTTGCTCCACATAAAATTGTCGCACTATGGTATAAGAGGGCACTCCCTCAACTACCTAAAGTCATACCTCAGCAACAGAAGCCAATATGTGTACACAAATGGAGCAAACTCTTCCACACAGCCAATTACAGTTGGTGCCCCAGAGGGAAGTGTCCTTGGCCCTCTTCTCTTTCTCGTTTACGTAAACGACCTACCAAATGCACTGCAACTACTCAAACCCACACTATTTGCAAATGACACTACATTCGTCTTCTCTCACCCAAGCCCAGTCATGCTAGCCAATGCTGTAAATACTGAATTACAGAAAATATTTACCTGGATGATGACTAACAAACTTACTCTCAACATTGACAAAACCTACTTCATTCAGTTTGGAAACAGAACCACAGATGTCCCTCTTAACATAATGATAAATGGATCACCTATCACGAAGCTCACAGAGGGAAAATTCTTAGGAACCCACCTTGATAGTAGACTCAAATTTCAAACACCGTAAGCATACTATCGAAGATATGGTACTATGTTCCACAGTCAGCCCTCCTGGCCCTATATCACTCACTTATTTACCCCTATCTCACCTATGGAATTTGTGCATGGGGCTCAACAACAATAAATCATCTCAGACCATTAATTACCCAACAAAAGGCTGCAGTCAGAATGATAACAAATTCCCACTACAGGCAGCACACTCCACCAATTTTCAAAACTCTGAACCTACTCACCATACAAAACATCCATACTTATTATTGTACCTACTACATACATAGAACACTTAACTCGGATATAAACCCTCCCCTCAAACGTCTCCTTACCAACCTCAACAGAACACATGACCATAACACAAGGCACAGATCACTCTATGATGTTCTTCGTGTCCATCTCACACTATACAAGAACTCAATGCACATAAAAGGCCCAAAAATCTGGAATTCATTACCTGTGAATATAAAAGAAACACTGTCTGGTTTTAAATTCAAGTCTCTTCTTAAAAATCACTCACCCACAACTAAATAAATACTGAATAACTGTATCTCATAAATGTTTTACCTGTGACCCTATCAAACTTTGTTTTTTTTAATTACATTACCTAACAGAATACTCCATTCAATTGAATGCACAGCAACTCTGAAAATGACCATATAACCTGTCTTTGAAATACTCATTTGTGCTTAATTATTATTTGTTCACTATAATTTTTATCACTGAATATATCATTGCTTAGTTAATCTTAAGTTAATTTTAAGCCTGCCCATAATGCTCTGCATACAAGGGGCTTTTGGCATGTTACACTTAACCATTGTATTTCTTTGTACATCTATGTATCATGTCCAAATTAATAATAAACAAATAAATTAATAACTACACAAAACGTAAGGAAAGCACAAGAATTTCTTCCACTGCCAGTGGAGTGGACTGAGCGTTGTTTTGATACATACTGCCGTCTCGTGATGGCGTTTGGAAAATCACTTATAGTATGGAAACATGTTCTGGTGTTTTCCAGCTGTACTGGGAGATCGATCCCCAGACCTCAGTGTGTGAGCTGAGTGCACTAGATATCAAGCTAGGAAAGGAATGCATTTAAAACACTGAAAAACAAATGGTTGTAATTCTTTCCAAATAAAATAAAATAAAATAAAACAGAGGCCACTTGAAGCTTTCCTCAGTGTAACTATAGGTTTAGTCCCAACCAGAAAAACCTATTATAAATGGAGATAAATGGTATAAAATACCAACATGATGGAAAAATAAACACAAATACAATGGACCCCCGCCTTACGATGGCATCGCGTTATGTTAAATTCGCCATACGATACATTTTAACGCAAAAATTTTGCCTCGCCTCATGCTAAAAAACTCGCCTTACGTGATTCGTCCAGGACGTGTCCCACGTGTGGCCTCAGTGCCAGTGCTTACAAGCCAGTCAGTGCGGTCGCATCTACGCATACATTCGGTACATTTCACTTTATCCCAGTGTTTTTAGTGCTTGTAACTGCAAAATAATTCACCATGGACCCCAAGAAAGCTTCTTGTGCCATCCCTGTGGTAAAAAGGGTGAGAGTTAGTATGGAATTGAAAAAAGAGATTAAGGAAATGTGTGCAAAGTGGCTTGAAGTGTAAACCTTTATGGATGAAAATCACCCTCACACAGCTATTGCAAGCCATGCTGGTGACTATTATAATGACAATGTTGTGAACCACTTTAGACAAATCATAAAAGAACGAGAGGTACAGAGCTCTATGGACAGATATGTTGTGTGACAGAAGTCCAATGACTCTCAAGCTGGTCCTAGTGGCATTAAAAGAAGAAGAGAAGTAACCCCAGAAAAGGACTTGATACACTCTCCCCTCCTCCCATCCCATCAATCATCACCAGATCTTCAATAAAGGTAAGTGTCATGTATTGTATTCTTAGTAGAGTATTGACTGTGCATGTCTTCTTCAGTTTATGTGTATTAAAATTAATATTTCCTGTGGTAAAAAAAAAAAATTTTCATGCTTTTGGGTGTCTTGCACAAATTAATTTGATTTCTATTATTTCTTATGGGGAAAATTAGTTCGCCTTACGATAATTTTGGCATACGATGAGCTCTCAGAAACAGATTAATATCGTAAGGCGGGGGTCCACTGTACTGGATAATGCGATCCTTTATTGACTACGTTTTGCCCACACAGTGGGTTTCATCAAGTCACAAACAGATCTGTTTGTGACTTGATAAAGCTCAGTGTGGGCATAATGTAGTCAATAAAGGATTGTTTATTTTTCCACCTATTAAAAATATTATGGCAAGTAGAAAAATCCTCCTGTAGGGCTTAAGCTTACAAAAACAATTATAATGAGTTTTGTAATTACAACTTCTGGTTATGTACCTTTATGTACCACATCCAAAGTTGTTGCCAGTCTAAAATAAAAAAAAATTACTTTAGAGTTGGGTGAGCAGCTGGAGGAAGTGTCAGGGATGGAGCACCTTCTACACCAGGTCTCTCTTAGGAGGAGCTTTGGAAACATTGCCAGGTTAGTCCCTCCCCCCCTTCTCTCTCTCTCTCTCTCTCTCTCTCTCTCTCCTTTTCCTTTGTTGTCTCTCTCTTATTTTTTTATTTATTTATTTTATGTCTTTGCAAACAGTACATTGAGATTTTATATTTATAGTAGTAGGTTGCAATGCAAAGAGAGCCTTTATTATGCCTAGGCATTATGGGCGAACTTAACATTATTGGCTTACAGACTACTTAACACTAAGGATTTTATCATAGTTGTACAGTAGGACAGTAATTATTTCATAGTTGAACATTGACCTTTACCCCTCCTGTTCTCTATCTGACTCTTCCTCCTCTTTCTCTGGCTCTCTCTCTTTTCTTAGCAAGATGCTATTCATCCATGCAAGGAAGTAAAGTTTCCTGCTCTGTAAGCCATATCAGTTTACATATTGTAATAAACTTCTGACAGTTTGAAATTATGTTGCATCATATTATATCTCTATTATAATAAGATCAAATTAAAAATACAGGTATAAACATTTTAAATGCTTAACTACTGTAACTAATTTGTATGGCTCATAAGAAATAAAAAACTAATTATATTTTAATTTAATTGTAATAAGTGTCAGAGAATATTACAGATGGTTATGCAATGCAAATGTAATAGATTCTGCTGGGGAGCAGTAAAAATTATGTCGGATTCTTCCAGGGAAAATGAAGGTGGCCGGAGACCTCACACTGTTAGTGAGACTGATGCAAGCCCAGGTAGCAATGGTATTCCCACTACAAACACTCACCACAGCCAAACTACACTCAGTACACGCAGCCGTAACCAGAGCAACCACAGCAATTACACTGCCACTGAAACCAACAGTTTTTCAACGTTTGTAAGCAATGAGGTGGCCCCTACTCAACTGTACGACAAAGTTTCCATTGCTGACAGCACAACTTCAACATTAAGCAGAGTGACAGCTATAGGTGAAGCTGATCTGGGTGCATACGATTCTCTCAATTTGAATTCTTCCATCGCTAAAGGTCAAATTCTGGTTGAAGAGGAAACTGCTGAGACAGGCAAAGTAAGACTTACTTCTTTACATCAATTACCTTAAGTCTTATGTTAATTTTAGGTGGCTGTGTGTATACAGTTTCTATATATATATATGTATATATTTTTTTTAACAGGTCGGCCGTCTCTGACCGAGGCAGGGTGACCCAAAAAGAAAGAAAATCCCCAAAAAGAAAATACTTTAAGCATCATTCAACACTTTCACCTCACTCACACATAATCACTGTTTTTGGAGAGGTGCTCAGAATGCAACAGTTTAGAAGTATATATGTATAAATATATATACATGTACACTTATATGTATATATATTTTTTTTAACAAGTTGGCCGTCTCCCACCGAGGAAGGGTGACCCAAAAAGAAAGAAAATCCCCAAAAAGAAAATACTCTCATCATCATTCAACACTTTCACCTCACTCACACATAATCACAGTTTTTGCAGAGGTGCTCAGAACACAACAGTTTAGAAGCATATACCTATAAAGATACACAACATATCCCTCCAAACTGCTAATATCCCGGAACCCCTCCTTTAGAGTGCAGGCATTGTACTTCCCATTTCCAGGGCTCAAGTCCAGCTATATAAAAATAACCGGTTTCCCTGAATCCCTTCACTAAATATTACCCTGCTCACACTCCAACAGATCGTCAAGTCCCAAATACCATTCATCTCCATTCACTCCTATCCAACACGCTCATGCACTCCTACTGGAAGTCCAAGCCCCTTGTCCACAAAACCTCCCTTACCCCTTCCTTCCAACCTTTTTGAGGATGACCCCTACCTCGCCTTCCCTCTCCTACAGATTTAAATGCTCTCCTTGTCATTCTACTTTGATCCATTCTCTCTAAATGACCAAACCACCTCAACAACCCCTCTTCAGCCCTCTGACTAATACTTTTATTAACTCCACACCTTCTCCTAATTTCCACACTCTGAATTTTCTGCATAATATTTACACCGCACATTGCCCTTAGACAGCACATCTCCACTGCCTCCAACTGCCTCCTCGCTGCTGCATTCACAACCCAAGCTTCACACCCATATAAGAGTGTTGGTACTACTATACTTTCATACATTCCCTTCTTTGCCTCCATAGATAACGTCTTTTGACTTCATATATACCTCAACGCACCACTCACCTTTTTTCCCTCATCAATTCTATGATTAACCTCATCCTTCATAAATCCATCCGCCGACACATCAACTCCCAAGTATCTGAAAACATTCACTTCTTCCATACTCCTCCTCCCCAATTTGATATCCAATTTTTCTTTATCTAAATCATTTGATACCCTCATCACCTTACTCTTTTCTATGTTCACTTTCAACTTTCTACCTTTACACACACTCCCAAACTCGTCCACTAACCTTTGCAATTTTTCTTTAGAATCTCCCATAAGCACAGTATCATCAGCAAAAAGCAACTGTGTCAATTCCCATTTTGTATTTGATTCCCCATAATTTAATCCCACCCCTCTCTCGAACACCCTAGCATTTACTTCTTTTACAACCCCATCTATAAATATATTAAACAACCATGGTGACATTACACATCCCTGTCTAAGACCTACTTTTACTGGAAAGTAGTCTCCCTCTCTTCTACACATCCTAACCTGAGCCTCACTATCCTCATAAAAACTCTTCACAGCATTTAGTAACTTACCACCTATTACCATATACTCGCAACATCTGCCACATTGCTCCCCTATCCACTCTATCATATGCCTTTTCTAAATCCATAAATACAATAAAAACTTCCCTACCTTTATCTGGAGTTTACCTGGAGTTTACCTGGAGAGAGTTCCGGGGGTCAACATCCCCGCGGCCCGGTCTGTGACCAGACCTCCTGGTGGATCAGAGCCTGATCAACCAGTCTGTTGCTGCTGGCTGCATGCAAACCAACGTATGAGCCACAGCCCGGCTGGTCAGGAACCGACTTTAGGTGCTTGTCCAGTGCCAGCTTGAAGACTGCCAGGGGTCTGTTGGTAATCCCCCTTATATATGCTGGGAGGCAGTTGAACAGTCTCGGGCCCCTGACACTTATTGTATGGTCTCTTAACGTGCTAGTGACACCCCTGCTTTTCATTGGGGGGATGTTGCATCGTCTGCCAAGTCTTTTGCTTTCGTAGTGAGTGATTTTCGTGTGCAAGTTCGGTACTAGTCCCTCTAGGATTTTCCAGGTGTATATAATCATGTATCTTTCCCGCCTGCATTCCAGGGAATACAGGTTTAGGAACCTCAAGCGCTCCCAGTAATTGAGGTGTTTTATCTCCGTTATGCGCGCCGTGAAGGTTCTCTGTACATTTTCTAGGTCAGCAATTTCACCTGCCTTGAAAGGTGCTGTTAGTGTGCAGCAATATTCCAGCCTAGATAGAACAAGTGACCTGAAGAGTGTCATCATGGGCTTGGCTCCCTAGTTTTGAAGGTTCTCATTATCCATCCTGTCATTTTTCTAGCAGATGCGATTGATACAATGTTATGGTCCTTGAAGGTGAGATCCTCCGACATGATCACTCCCAGGTCTTTGACGTTGGTGTTTCGCTCTATTTTGTGGCCAGAATTTGTTTTGTACTCTGATGAAGATTTAATTTCCTCGTGTTTACCATATCTGAGTAATTGAAATTTCTCATCGTTGAACTTCATATTGTTTTCTGCAGCCCACTGAAAGATTTGGTTGATGTCCGCCTGGAGCCTTGCAGTGTCTGCAATGGAAGACACTGTCATGCAGATTCGGGTGTCATCTGGACGTGGTGCTGGAAAACCTCATGCACCAACATGTTAAGGGCACTACCAGAGTGAGAGGGGAGGATGAACCAGCAAGATTGGACCTTGTGTTCACCCTGGGCAGCTCAGACATTAAGGACATCAAGTATGAGAGTCCCCTAGGAGCTAGCGACCACGTGGTTCTGCGCTTTGAATACATAGTAGAGCTGCAAGTGGAGAGAATAACAGGATTTGAATGGGAAAAGCCTGACTATGAAAGAGGGGACTACATAGGGTTGAAGAACTTCCTGCGGGAGGTCCAGTGGGACAGAGAACTGGCAGGAAAGCCAGTAAATGAAATGATGGAATATGTAACAACAAAATGCAAGGAGGCAGTGGAAAGGTTTATTCCCAAGGGCAACAGTAACAACGGGAAGACCAGAACGAGCCCCTGGTTTACCCGACGGTGTAAGGAGGCAAAAACAAAGTGCAATAGAGAATGGAAAAAGTACAGAAGGCAGAGAACACACGAAAATAGGGAGATCAGTCGCAGAGCCAGGAATGAGTATGCACAGGTAAGGAGGGAGGCCCAGCGACAGTTTGAAAATGACATAGCATCGAGAATCAAGACTGACCCGAAACTGTTGTATAGCCACATCAGGAGGAAGACAACAGTCAAAGACCAGGTGATCAGATTAAGGACAGAAGGTGGAGAACTCACAAGAAATGATCAGGAGGTATGTGAGGAGCTGAACAGGAGATTTAAGGAAGTTTTTACAGTAGAGACAGGAAGGGCTGTGGGAAGACAGCACAGAAGGGAACATCAAGAGGGAATATACCAACAGGTGTTGGATGACATACGAACAACTGAGGAGGAGGTGAAGAAGCTCCTAAGTGACCTTGACACCTCAAAGGCGATGGAACCGGACAACATCTCCCCATGGGTCCTTAGAGAAGGAGCAGAGATGCTGTGTGTGCCTCTAACCACAATCTTCAACACATCCCTTGAAACTGGGCAACTACCTGAGAAATGGAAGACAGCTAATGTAGTCCCCATATTTAAGAAAGGAAACAGAAACGAGGCGCTAAACTGCAGACCTGTGTCTCTGACATGTATTGTGTGCAAAGTCATGGAGAAGATTATCAGGAGGAGAGTGGTCGAACACCTGGAAAGGAACAAGATTATAAATGAAAACCAGCATGGGTTCATGGAAGGCAAATCTTGTATCACAAACCTCCTGGAGTTTTATGACAAGGTAACAGAAGACATGAGAGAGAGGGGTGGGTAGATTGCGTTTTCCTAGACTGCAGGAAGGCCTTTGACACAGTTCCCCACAAGAGATTAGTGCAGAAGCTGGAGGATCAGGTGCATGTAACAGGGAGGGCACTGCAATGGATCAGGGAATACCTGACAGGGAGGCAGCAACAAGTCATGGTACGTGAAGAGGTATCACAGTGGGCGCCTGTGATGAGCGGGGTCCCACAGGGGTCAGTTCTAGGACCAGTGCTATTTTTGATATATGTGAACGATATGATGGAAGGAATAGACTCTGAAGTGTCCCTATTCATAGATGATGTGAAGTTGATGAGAAGAATTAAATCGGATGAGGATGAGGCAGGACTGCAAAGAGACCTGGACAGGCTGGACATGTGGTCCAGTAACTGGGTTCTCGAATTCAATCCAGCCAAATGCAAAGTCATGAAGATTGGGGAGGGGCAAAGAAGACCGCAGACAGAGTATAGGCTAGGTGGACAAAGACTACAGACCTCACTCAGGGAGAAAGACCTTGGGGTGACCATAACACCGAGCACATCACCGGAGGCACACATCAACCAAATAACTGCTGCAGCATACGGGCGCCTGGCAAACCTGAGAATAGCGTTCCGATACCTTAATAAGGAATCGTTCAAGACACTGTACACTGTGTATGTTAGGCCCATACTGGAGTATGCAGCACCAGTCTGGAACCCACACCTGGTCAAGCACGTCAAGAAGTTAGAGAAAGTACAAAGGTATGAGGAAAGGTTGGGGGAGATCGGACTGACGACACTGGAGGACAGAAGGGTCAGGGGAGACATGATAACGACATACAAGATACTGCGGGGAATAGACAAGGTGGACAGAGATAGGATGTTCCAGAGAGGGTACACAGAAACAAGGGGTCACAACTGGAAGCTGAAGACTCAGACGAGTCACAGGGACGTTAGGAAGTATTTCTTCAGTCATAGAGTTGTCAGGAAGTGGAATAGCCTAGCAAGTGAAGTAGTGGAGGCAGGAACCATACATAGTTTTAAGAAGAGGTATGATACAGCTCAGGAAGCAGAGAGAGAGAGGACCTAGTAGCGATCAGTGAAGAGGCGGGGCCAGGAGCTGAGTCTCGACCCCTGCAACCACAATTAGGTGAGTACAGGAGCTTGGACTCGACCCCTGTAATCTCAACTAGGTGAGTGCACACATACACACACACACACACACACACACACACACACACACACACACACACACACACACACACACACATGCACACATGTGGTAATGCTTTATTTACAGCTAGCAAAGTCAGGGTATTTCTCCAGAATGGTCTGTAATATACCACTGTGGATAAAATACTTAGCCATTTCTTGAACACTTCTGAGTGAGTTTTCTAAATTCATTAATTTTATCGTACTCCAGTACATAATGACTCAGGGTGTGACAATAGTCCATCTGGCAAAGTTTACATTTCGTTTGGTCTACATCTGGTGGTGGTGATTTAACCTGCCAAAGATACTTGTAACCCAGCCGGAGCCGGGCGGTAGTGACATCCAAGAGTCTGCTTATTTTGTTGGATGCACCATAGACATGTGGCTCCTCCTGCATGATAGAATGATGATAGATGGACTCACTGGTGTCAGTCTCCCTGAGCCTTAAGTCCATAAAATTCAGTTGAAGTTCTTTTCGTATTATTGTTCTCAAACTACTACCTGACAAGCCAAGATTGTAATCTACTCCCTCTTTGAAAGCATACAGCTTAACCAATTTATCAGTTCTATCATGCATCTGAAGACCAATGTGAGATGGAATCCACAGCATTTGCACTCTGACTCCACTGTCCACAATCCTACCATACCTATGTCTGGCTTCTGACATAAGCATGCCACAATTTATGCTTTAATGAGTTGAGAGCATTTATGGATGACAGAGAATCAGTTACAATTAAACTGTCAATCTTTGATACATAGATGCATTTCAGTGCAAGGAGTATGGCAAACAGTTCTGTCTGAAGGGTAGAGGCCCAATTATTGATGCATGCTCCAATTTCTTTAAGAGAGCCATCACTTTGTACGACAGCAACAGCACTACCAGCTGCACCAGTGGATTGGTGAACAGAACCATCAGCGTAAATAATTTGCGAGAGTGTGTGCTGTGTGACTAAGTTATCAGTACAGCTTAAGGCCTCATGTTTGGCTTCAAGGCGAAGTTTTGGTTGTGATTTAAGAAGTAGTTTGGGGGGAAATGGAGGAATGGTAGTTTGGAATGGGGTAATATTCCATGGAGCGGAGAAGTGCCGCTGTTGAATTGTGAGTTCATTACCTTTGTAAATTGTGAGTTCATTACCTCTGTAACTTGCTCAGCTATCAAAACTTTGGAGTCCAGTCCCTGGACCAATTATGTACCTCTGTAATCTTTTGACTACCGCCCACAGGATGGGTATGGGGTGCATAATAAACATATTAAACTAACTAACTGCCTTACTTGACATAGATCATGTATCTGATTCATGCGGAGGTCGTTTCCAGTTTTTTCGATCCATCTGGAGGCGTGTTCACCAGTGCTGAGGAAAGTTTGGAGGGCTTCTGTGCAGGGGTTTGAATGAGCTTGCCTGAGCATATTAACCCCAATTAGGATATTTCTTTCAGTAACACGATCTCTGATGCTTGGAATATCAAGTTCTTTTTGCATATTTAAAATTTTGGCAGTACGAGGGCATCCTAAAATGATCCTCATTGCTTCGTTCTGCAGTTTTTCCAGCCCTCCAAGCTTCCAGTCAGACACAAGAGCAAGTAGTGGCGCAGCATAATCAACCAATGATCTAATATAAGCAAGATACATAATTTTCACAATTTTAACATTAGACCATACCTGGGGTGAAGCCCTGCCACAACTCTAAGTGCTCTTAGTCTTTCTTTGTATTGGCGACAAAGTCTTGTTACAACAGGTCCAAGTAGTGGAACCTCAAAGCCTAGATACCTGTATCTGCTTACATATTCTAGAAGAGACCCATCATGCAATTGGATCTGACGAACTGTGCCTCTCTGTCGAGGAGGACGCCTATTGAGTATCTTTATTTTATCAGTAGAGATTATCAACCCCAGGTCCTGACACGAGGCTAGTACATGATTAAGAATGTTTTGGGTGTTGGAGAATCTGGTGGTGTGAATCATTATATCATCAGCAAAACTAATCACATAATGATGGGGCTGACTAGGCATAGCATTAAGTAATGTATTAATTAGAATATTGAACAGTGTGGGACTGAGCACACCTCCCTGTGGGGTTCCTAATTCAAAGTCTTTAGTTACACTTCTATGTCCCTGGAACAACACAGACGATTTTCTGTTGGAGAGGTAGCCTTTAATCCAGCGGAGAAACCATCCTCCAACATCCATTCTGGCAAGTTCACTAATGATTACATGTCGGTTGGCTACATTGAAAGCAGATTTAAGGTCAAGGAAGGTAGTGTATGAGCTGTCAGTGTGCAGAGTGAGAAAGGTGGCTATGCAATGATGCACGCTCCTTCCATGCATGAAACCATGTAACCGGGGAGACAAAAATTGTTTGATTCTGTACCTGAGACGATTAAGAATCATTCTCTCAAATGTTTTACACAAGCAGCTAGTAAGAGATATTGGGCGAAATGCATTTTGTTGATTGGGCTTAGGAATTGGAATGATGAGGCTGTTGGTCCAAGATTGAGGGAGCTCCCCAGTTACATAGCTCATGTTATATAATTCAAGTAATGGATTACCTGGTACTCGACACAGCAATCTGAGTATGTTGTAAGTAATACCATCCTCACCAGGCGACGTGGAGTTTCCCTTAGTGCTGCATCAAGTTCATAATTAGTGAAAGGAATGTTGTAATCATCTGCCTTGCTGAGCATAAAGCAAACAAGTCTCTCCCTTGCATCATATTTGTCATTTAATTTTGCCTGTGTGGTACTGGGAAGATTGTCATAGCTAGATGTAGCAGCCCAAGCACTGACTAACTCATTCGCCCTATGCAAGGGATGAGGGTGCGCGATCTGCCCAGTTCTGTTACCCTTAATTCTATTTATGTCCCTCCATGCCCTGCTAAGTGGGGTGTGAGCATTAAGACCGTTGACAAATTTTTCCCAGTCTGTTTGCCGCAGCTCTGTCATACGCTCTCTTGCAGCAGCAAGGGCAGTTTGGAAGAGCCTCCGCATTCCAGGGGTACGATGTTTTCTATAGGCTAGGCCTAGTCTGCGAGCAGTACGTTTCAGTGTACGAAGTTTAGAATCATCGTAATAAGTATGGTTTTTGAAGGAGGTATGATTATTATGGAAGTTTGTTGGATTTAGAGTACCAAGAGGTTTCAGTGGCGGCTCTAAGTAGTTCTGAATACTGCTCACAAGGTCATTGTTAAAGGTCTCTACAAAGGAACACTCATAGGAATTATACCAGTCAGTCACATGTGCAACAAAGTCATCATGCTGATCAGTGGGAACATTAAAACGTTTCCGTTTGAATATCCCACCAGGAAGGATAGTATTACCAATATCTAGTGAGGTTAGCCTAGGGAAATGATCAGACGCTATATCTGTTACAATGGAAGACTCACAGCTGGCAGAAGAAATGTTGAAGCCCAGGCACAGATCAAGGATGCCTCCATAGATATGTGTGGGTTCAAGGTCACCTACAATTTGGACATTATCATGACTGTTTAAGAGTGACAACAGTTGATTGCCATTACGATTACCAAACTGTGAGTTTCCAATGCTTTTGTGTCTCGCATTGTAGTCGCCAATAATAAGAGTAGGCTCAGAATGAGCACAAGTTGGGAGCTCCAAGTAATTAAACTTATCAGCAGGAGCATACAAGTTAAATATGTTGAGAGCAGAGTTCCCTATATAAATCATAACACCGTGATATTGTAGCCCCTCTGTTTTCTTATGTGCAAGAAGTTGATGGGAAAGTGATTTTTTAATATATAGAACACAAGAGTTAGTAGATTTGAGGTTATATGCAACAAATGATGGTAATTTAGGGGGTTGGGATTTTTCAGGGACTCTGCACTCTTGTAGACACACAACATCAATGGGTTCGGTGGTTACTTTATGATGAAGGTCAGGAAGTCTTTTTCTAAGTGATGCAATATTCCAGCTTAATATAGAAAGTTTATACGAGTTTTGATCCATTATAGTAGTCCTGGGATCATCTTGAGTTTCTCAGCATAATGAAAAAATTGTTCATATAAATAGCAGACCTTATCAATGTCAACAGTGCTACCCTTGTCCAAGAGTTTTATAAGTGCACTTCCAGTTGTAAGGCCTCGTGGGAGTCTTCGTATACCCAGAGCACGACGCTGTTTATGTGTGAATGTATGATAGGTGACACCACCACTCACATTCCCTCCTCCACTAACATTACACGCAACACCAGCCATTAATAACTTCACAACAGCAGTAACAAACATTGACTGGCACACCGAGCTAGAAATCTATACAGATATTGACGAATGTTTTAATAATTTTCTAAAAAAGACCCAATACCTCTATAACAAGCACTGCCCTAAAAAAACTAAACAGATGACAGCTAAGAGACCGAACAGTCCCTGGCTAACACCCAGCATTCTCAAATCCATAAATACAAAACACCGATATGAAAAACAGTACAGAATGGGTCACATAACCAGAGACCAAACAAAACGTTACTCGTCAATCCTAACCAGCCTGATAAGAAGGGCAAAAAAACTGTATTATGAGAAAAGATTATCCAACTTACGAGGTGATATAAAAAAGGACCTGGAAGACCATATCAGAAATTCTGGGAACAAAAAAGATATCACGAAATAGCGAAATAAAATTAGCAAAATCAGATGAACCCCAACTCCCACCAACAGAAACAGCAAACAGACTCAATGATTTCTTCTCCACTATAGGACAAAACCTTGCCAATAAAATCCCAAGCTCAGATACCCCACCAAATGACTACCTCACTGGCAACTACCCGAACACACCGTTCCTAGCTCCGACTAACCCATGCGAAGTCTCCCTTATTATCAACGCACTAAAAAACAAGGCAGGAGATTTAAATACCTTACCACCCTTTATATACAAAAAAGTGTCACAAGTACTATCACCAATCATTGCAACACTCTTTAACAAATCCATTGAATCCTCCACCTTCCCTACAGCTCTCAAAATAGCAAGGGTCACCCCGATCCATAAAGGAGGAGACCAAACAGAGTTGAATAACTATAGGCCAATATCCAATTTACACCCTCTCTCAAAAATCTTCGAAAAATTAATTCATAAACGAATCTACTCCTACCTCATCTCCCAAAACATTCTCAACCCCTGCCAATTTGGATTCAGGCCTAATAAAAATACTAATGACGCTATTATACACATGCTAGAACATATATACACTGCAATAGAGAAAAAAGAAGTCCCACTGGGGATCTTCATTGACTTACGTAAAGCTTTTGATACAGTTGACCATGACTTGCTCCACGTAAAATTGTCACACTATGGTATTAGAGGGCACTCCCTCAACTACCTAAAGTCATACCTCAGCAACAGAAGCCAATATGTGTACGCAAATGGGGCAAGCTCTTTTGCTCAACCAATTACAGTTGGTGTCCCACAGGGAAGTGTCCTTGGCCCTCTTCTCTTTCTCCTATACATAAATGACCTACCAAATGCTTCGCAATTACTCAAACCCACACTTTTTGCAGATGACACTACATACGTCTTCTCTCACCCGAGCCCAGTCACGCTAGCCAATACTGTAAACACCGAATTACAGAAAATATCTACCTGGATGAGGACTAACAAACTTACACTAAACATTGACAAAACCTACTTCATTCAGTTTGGTAACAGAGCTACAGATGTACCTCTTAACATAACAATAAACAGATCACCTATCACAAAGCTAACAGAGGGAAAATTCTTAGGAATCCACCTTGATAATAGACTCAAATTTCATACACATATACAACAAATTTCTAAGAAAATTTCCAAGACTGTAGGCATACTATCGAAGATACGGTACTATGTTCCACAGTCAGCCCTCCTGGCCCTTTATCACTCTCTTATTTACCCCTATCTCACCTATGGAATTTGTGCATGGGGCTCAACAACAATTAACCATCTCAGACCACTAATTACCCAACAAAAGGCTGCAGTTAGAATGATAACAAATTCTCACTACAGGCAGCACACTCCACCAATATTCAAAACACTCAACCTACTCACCATACAAAACATCCATACTTATTACTGCACCTATTACATACATAGAACACTTAACTCTGATATTAACCCTCCCCTCAAACATCTCCTTGCCAACCTCAACAGAACACATGACCATAACACAAGGCACAGATCACTCTTTGATGTTCCTCGTGTCCATCTCATGCTATGCAAAAACTCAATGCACATAAAAGGCCCTAAAATCTGGAATTCATTACCTGTAAATATAAAAGAAACACTACCTGTTTATAAATTCAAGTCTCTTCTCAAAGATCACTTACTCACTCAAAACCAAATAAATACTGAATAACTGAACCTTATAAATTGTATATCCTATATGTTACTCACAATTATATCACACAAATGTTAAACCTAGGACCCAATCTAACTTTGTTATTTTTTAAATACACTACTAACAGAATACTCCATTCGACTGAATGTACAGCAATGCATGCAACCATATGACCTGTCTTTGTAATACTCATTTGTGCTTTATAGTTATCTGTTTACAATAATGTTTTATCACTGATTTCATCATTGCTTAGTTAATCTTAAGTTAATTTTAAGCCAGCCCGTAATGCTATGCATATAAGTGGCTTTGGCATGCTGCTCTTACCTGTATTTTTTTGTACCTCTGTATGTATGCTAAAATTACTAAAAAAATTACTAACACTACAACTGTCATCACCAACGCCACTACCAACATTGTACTCATTACATTTATCAACAGTATTGTATTCAACATTAATGTCTATGTGGTTAACCTCATCACACTCTGCACCACCACTTATATTACGCTCATCACTATTACTAACATTATAGACACTACCGCTCTCATCACCCTCTTCACCACCACTTTTATTACGCTCATCACTATTACTAACATTATAGACACCACTGCTCTCATCACACTCTTCACCACCACTTATATTACGCTCATCACTATTACTAACATTATAGACACCATTGCCCTCATCACACTCTTCACCACCACTTATATTACGGTCATCACTATTACTAACATCATAGACACCATTGCCTTTATTATGATGCTCACTATAGTTATCAACACAAGTATTATATTCGTCATTACTGTAATTAAGAACACCACCTCCAACTTGTTCAGCAGCCTTATACTTGCTTTCACAAATTGTGACAATCTTGTTATTGGTACACTCTACACATCTTTCCTTGTGTTGTTCAAGTTGTTGTTTCAGGAGAAATTGTTGTGTTTCCAGTACTTTTATGCGCGACATCAGGTTGTATACCACAGGAGCAAGACTTGGAACATCTGGAGACGTGAAGTCCCGGTCAGCTGAGCTCGTTGGCTGACTGTCAGCTGACTCAGCTAGGCTGGTATTGACAGCCGACGTGATGGAGGTCTGTTGACGTGCTCCCCAGGTGAGGTGCTCAACCCCATTGTCTGAGGGCAGGCATGAGCCAGTATTCAGACCCGAGGTACCTGGTAGTCCTGGGGGGTCATAATGAGGGGGACAGGGTGAAGTGCGGTTGGCTGCGATGCGATCAGCCCTCACACTGCAGTCAGCATGAGCTGGTGTGACTCCTGAGGTCTTACAATTGATACATTGTTTAGCAGCAGTCTGTTGCTGCTTGATCATATCGTAACACCGTTCAGAAGGATGAGCATTGGCACACACTGCACACCAGTGTGACTTAAATGGGCATTTCCTGGCAATGTGGCGCCAGTGTTGACACTTATAACATCGACGTTGAGGAGGTCTGTACAATGCAATGTTATAGCGTCTGTTGAGGGCTGCACGGGAGTGAATATAGCGTGGCAGAGTCCCCTGGCCAGTCCACTCAGCTAATATCAGACCGTTGGAAAGTCGACAAGGGCTTGCAACTTGCTCTGACGCCAAATATTGAGGATTCAAGTGCTTGTTGACATTGTAGATGACAATAAGCACTTTAGGTGCCCTTGGTGGGGCAGCTCGGAGTTTGATGTTGGCATTTTCGCGAGTGAGAAGTTTGTCTATAAATGCTGAATCATTAGGCACAAAGACGTAGTTATCCTCATTGTGGACAAACTTGATCATTTTCTCATCATTGTTTACACTAGCTTTGAAAAACCAGTTACACTTGGTCTCTTGATCAGTGTTGTTAAGGAAATCTAACCTGACAGCTTTGGGAGGGTGTGCGCCCACTGTATTGCTTTCAGCAAGTTTTCTCTGGAAGCTTCGTTCTTTTTTCCGAGCCTGTTTACTAAAATATGTTTCAAATCTGTCTTCACCATCATCTACGTCAACACCATCAGCTATACTCATAGCTGACAGGAGTTTCACACTTGTGATGGGCTAAAGGATACCGGTGAATAGAAGGGACAAGGAAGGGATATTCACCTCGCTAGACACAGGCAATATGGGTGTAGTGGCTTGCGGGTCACAGTGCGATTTTCAAGGTCATTCACGGGGCCACAGTCGTCTCGAGAGTTATCAGTATTGCACTACTCGTTAATTACTCCAAACCCGCAGCACTTAACACAGCTAGCACACGTGTCTAGGAATGACAGACAAATTTTCACACTGTGGATGAACAAATCAGCACAAACTTACTATGTTTATAGATGAACCTCTGGCTTGTTACAGTTAAAAAGCCGTCTCCAAAGGAGTTACCAGGTACTGCAATGCTCGTTAATTTGTTCTTAACCACTCTTATTGTGTTCCAACTATGCAGCATTCCTCCCAGAAACACTCAGTGCATAGAAGAATAACAGGTCATCTTCCTCAGTTAGAGATATAACACATTTTGTACAAGTGGCACAGTCTGATTCATCTGGCAGGCCTCAGGTCTGGATAACCAACTCACACAGGATGGGAGATTTGTCCGTATTTCTCAGGTAGGCAGAGGTGACTAGCTGTGCGGAACTCAAATATTTGAGTACCAGTGGAGCAGCAAAATACACCTCTACACTGCATGTTGATAGAGGCGAACGGCTGAGTTTAAAGGCGGAGAGTTTGGGGATACAAGAGAACAGCAGGGGTAACTGAGCATGCACATTCGCCTCTCTTCACATAGTCAATATGGGCGAAAGTCTCAGGCAGGTGAAGCAGTGCCTCGCTCAAGGTCACTGACTGGGGCAGACTTCTCAAGAGTTACCAAACACTGCAATACTCGTACAAATAGTTCTTCACTCCAAACTTGCAGAGCTTCTAGCACACGTGTCTTGGAATGAAAGACAAATTTTCAGTGTGTGCACACCTGCGTTACCAACTCACGTAGGACTGCACACTCGTCGTTATTCCCCAGGTTGGTAAAGGGATGAGTTGTGCGCATTTTCAGAGGCACGAGTAGCAGTGGACTAGCAAAATTCACCTCTACACTCTATGTTGATAGAGGCAAAAGGCTGAGGTAAAATGAAATGCAGAGGGGGAGCAGAGGCCTGTGAGGGCCTTTTCAAAACGGAAAACTATTTCCAGTTTCACTAGGTATATCCCTAGTCACAACTCGCACATAAGAGTTCTCACAACACTGAAGCTGTCTTCCAACAGTATGAGTTTTAATGATGGCTTATCAGTCGAGAGAAATGGGTAGGCCTGCAAATTAGTAGGTCCAGATCCCCCCAGCACACGTCTACTCCCCTCAACCACTCAGCCGAGACTGCAATGCAAAGAGAGCCTCTATTATGCCTTGGCATTATGGGCCAACTTAACATTATTGGCTTACATTCTACTTAATACTAAGAAGTAGTATATCATAGTTGTACAGCAGGAAAGTAATTATTTCATAGTTGTACAGTATAATATTAATTATAAATGAATCAAAATTTGTATAATACAAAGATATACGTATTTATATTCTAAAATGGTTTTGTGAAAAACAATGATTCAATTATATTCCTGTCAACAATGGATAAAAGGTTCAGTGCGATTGTTTCAGTTATGATGTGGGAGTACATAGGTGAGTAAATGTATACTGAGTATTTAGCATTTAGTCTAGGGTGATTAAGTAGCTTTTGAGAAGAGTCTTAAATTGATTTTCAGACTGGGTTACTTTAATATCTTCTGGTAATGAATTCCATATTTTGGAGCCCTTTATGTGCATAGAGTTTTTACACAGTGTGATATGGACATGAGGTATATCAAAAAGAGATCTGTGTCTTGTGTTGTGGTCATGTGTCCTGTTTATGTTGGTGAGGAAAAGTTTGAGTGGGAGTTTTATATTTGTGTGTATTGTTCTGTGTATGTAGTAGGCACATAAATAAGTATGGATGTTCTTAATGGTAAGCAGATTCAGACTTGAAAATTGGTGGAGTATGCTGGCGGGAGTGGGAATTTGTTATTCTTACTGCTGCCTTTTGCTGGGTTATTAGGGGTTTTAGGTGATTGGATGTTGTTGATCCCCATGCACAAATTCCATATGTAAGATAAGGGTATATGAGTGAATGGTACAGTGCGAGGAGAGCTGATTGTGGAACGTAGTACCTTATCTTTGATAGTATGCCTACAGTCTTGGAGATTTTCTTGGTGATTTGTTGTATGTGTGTCCGGAACTTAAGGCTACTGTCAAGGTAGATACCTAGGAATTTTCCCTCTGTCAGTCTTGTGACTGATGATCCATTTAGTGTAACGTTAATTGGATCATTTGCAGCTTTGTTTCCAAACTGAATGAAATAGGTTTTATCAGTGTTCAAGGTAAGTTTGTTAGTCATCATCCAGGCAGATATTTTCTGTAATTCAGCACTGACTGTGTTTGCTAGTATGACTGCGTTTGGGTGGGAAAATACATATGTAGTGTTGTCTGCAAATAATATGGGTTTGAGTAGCTGTGATGCATTCGGTAGATCATTGATGTAGATCAGAAAGAGAAGTGGTCCAAGAACGCTTCCTTGTGGGACTCCTACTGTGATTGGTTGGGTGGAGGAGTTTACATCATTTGCATACATATATTGAGCTCTGTTACTAAGGTATGATTTTAGGTAGTTGAGGGAGTGGCCTCTGATACCATAGTGCATTAATTTGGAGTACAGTAGTTCATGGTCGACTGTATTGAAAGCTTTACGTAAATCAATGAAAATGCCCATCGGGACTTCTTTCTTTTCAAGTGCAGTATATATTAGTTCTAGCATGTGTATGATGGTGTCATTTGTGCTTTTATTATTTCTGAATCCAAACTGACAAGGGTTTAATATGTTGTGTGAAATGAGGTAGGAATAGATCCGTCTATGAATTAATTTTTCAAAGATTTTAGAGAGCAGTGGTAAGTTAGATAGTGGTCTATAGTTAGTCAAGTCAGCTTGGTCACCTCCTTTGTGGATTGGAGTGACCCTCGCTATTTTGAGGATTGTTGGGAAGGTAGATGATTCAGTGGATTTGTTAAAGAGCATTGCAATAATTGGTGATGTTATGGGGCTATAGGACCCAACATGTATTTATAAGTAACAGTTACTATAATAATACCTAATTATATTGAATTGATGGGGACTTTGCTCTAAATGTCTGAAGGACTGATCAACCTTATGACTGAGAGGCAGCTGGGTCAAACCTATTTTTCTCAATATAATAGGTTATACTATAGACACACAAACACACAATTTAAATAAGTAGTTTATAAGTTGTATTTCTTTTTGTAAAAGTAAAATTAAGAGGTGGTAGAATTGTGGTAACTGGAGAATTGTGCTTGGCAACAGTCTTTTGTTTTGGTGGGAGGAGCTTAGGTAGGCTTCTCTCTCTCTCCCTCTCACTGACTCTCTCTCTCTGTGGCTGACCTTCAACCTGGCAGGATCTCTGGGTCCTTCTTCTATCTTTTGGGGCATTATGTGTGCTCCAGAGGTGAGTTTTTATAATTTAAGTTGTGGCCACCATACCCAGGGTGACTAAAGTGTGTCAAAACACTGGTTAGCCCAGAGTTATGTCAGGAAGAGTGAAGGACAAGAGTTGTTGCAACACACCATGTGGAGCACAGGCATGGAGTGTGTAGATTTTGTTTTGAAAATGGAGGCTGTGATTGTATATTCTGTACATATCTATTGAGAATACAGTTATATTTTTATAGTAGTAGTTTACATAACCTGTGAAGAGGGCTGGTGAAAGGGTATCAGAGACACTCAAGATGATCAGCCATGATGTAAGTATTACCCCTAGACAAATAAGGCCATTAAGTAAAAGCTACCCCACACTAGAACATGTAGTGAGAACCTTACCATCCAAGAAATAAGGGAAACCAACGTAACAGGTGACAATACTTGAGAAGCTTTTTTGTACATAAAAGCAGGCAAGTTGTTTGTTAGATTTTTTTCTATGGTGGAGAAGAAAACATTAAGTCTGCTGTTTCGGTTGGAGTGAGTAGGGGTTCATCTGATTTTGTTAGTTTGATTGCTTTGTTTTTGGATAACTTTTTAGTTCCAAGAATTTCAGATAGAGTTTTCCATTTGTTCCCTAGGCTTTCTTAACCAATTTATCTCCAAATTTTCTTATTCTCAGCAAAATTTGTTGACAGCACCTCACCCACTATATATATTTATCACTAATATTATTATTATGCAGATCTCTAGGCATGTCTACCTGATATATGGACGAGCCATGGGCCTACTCTTCGTTGTTATGTCCTTCATCTTTGTGGCTCTATCACAGGTAAGAATTATATCCTTTTGCATATTTTTCTAATTATATAGAGTGAGATAAAAAAAATTAAGAAATCCTAGGGAACGAATGGATTTGTCAGTTAAAAACAGAGTAAGGGAGTTAGTAGATGGGGAGGTGAAGGCATTGGGTAGATGGCAGGAATATTTTGAGGAACTTTTAAATGTCTATGAAGAAAGGGAGGCGGTCATTTCATGCACTGGCCAGGGAGGTATAACATCTTTTAGGAGTGAACAAGAGCAGGATGTGAGTGTGGGGGAGGTGCATGAGGCATTACGTAGAATGAAAGGGGGTAAAGCAACAGGAACTGACGGAATCATGACAGAAATGTTAAAAGCAGGGGGCAATATAGTGTTGCAGTGGTTGGTATTTTTGTTTAATAAATGTATGGAAGAGGGGAAGGTACCTAGGGATTGGGAGAGAGCATGTATAGTTCCTTTATATAAAGGGAAGGGGGACAAAAGAGATTGTAAAAATTATAGGGGAATAAGTTAGCAGGTTGGTAGACAGCAACCACCCAGGGAGGTACTACCGTCCTGCCAAGTGAGTGTAAAACGAAAGCCTGTAATTGTTTTACATGATGGTAGGATTGCTGGTGTCTTTTGTCTGTCTCATAAATATGCAAGATTATAGGTACTACCGTCTTGCTACTTCTACTTACACTTAGGTCACACTATACATACATGTACATGTTTATTTATACATGCTCATCTGAGGTTTCTTTGATTTTATCTTAATAGTTCTTGTTCTTATTATTTTTCCTTTTATATCCATGGGGAAGTGGAATAAGAATCTTTCCTCCGTAAGCCATGCGTGTTGTAAAAGTCAACTAAAATTCTGGGAACAATGGGCTAGTAACCCCTTTTCCTGTAATAATTACTAAAATGAATAAGAAGAAAATTGTCAAAGTGGGATGTCTGAATGTGTGTGGATATTGTGTGAATGATAAGAAAGAGATGATTGTGGATGTTATGAATGAGAAGAAGCTGGATGTCCTGGCTTTAAGTGAAACAAAGCTGAAGGGGATGGAAGAGTTTCAGTGGAGAGGAATAAATGGGATTAGGTCAGGGGTTGCAAATAGAGTTAGAGCTAAAGAAGGAGTAGCAATAATGTTGAAGGATAAGCTATGGCAGGAAAAGAGGGACTATAAATATACTAATTCAAGGATTATGTGGAATAAAATAAAGGTTGGATGTGAAAAGTGGGTTATAGTGAGTGTATATGCACCTGGAGAAGAGAGAAGTGTAGAGGAGAGAGAAAGATTTTGGGAAATGTTGAGTGAATACGTGGGGAGTTTTGAACCAAGTGTGAGAGTACTTGTGGTTGGGGATTTCAATGCTGAAGTGGGTAAAAATGCTGTGGAGGGAGTAATAGGTAAATTTAGGGTGCCAGGGGTAAATGAAAATGGAGAGCCTTTAATTGAGCTATGTGTAGAAAGAGGTTTGGTAATAAGTAATACATATTTTATGAAGAAGAGGATAAATAAATATACAAGGTATGATATAGCACATAATGAAAGTATGTTAGATTATGTATTGGTGGATAAAAGGTTGATGGGTAGGCTCTAGGATGTACATGTTGATAGAGGGGCAACTGATACATTGGATCACTATTTAGTTGTAGCTACAGTTAGAGTAAGAGGTAGATGGGACAAGAGGAAAATGGCAACAACAAGTAAGAGGGTGGTGAAAGTGTATAAACTAAGGGAGGAGAAGTTCGGTGAGATATAAGCAACTATTGGCAGAAAGGTGGGCTGGTACAAGTATGAGTAGTGGGGGGCTTGAAGAGGGTTGGAATAGTTTTAAAAAATGCAGTGTTAGAATGTGGGGCAGAAGTTTGTGGTTATAGGAGGGTGGGTGCAGGAGGAAAGAGGAGTGATTGGTATAATGATGAAGTAAAGGGTGTGATAAAAGAGAAAAAGGTAACTTATGAGAGATTTTTACAAAGCAGAAGTGTTATAAGAAGAGTAGAGCATATGGAGAGCAAAAGAAAGGTTGAGAGAGTGCAAAAGGAGAGCAGATGATAGAGTGGGAGAGGCACTGTCAAGAAATTTTAATAAAAATAAGAAAAAATTTGGAGTGAAATAAACAACTTTAGAAATCCTAGGGAACAAATGGATTTGTCAGTTAAAAACAGAGTAGGGGAGTTAGTAGATGGGGAGATGGAGGTATTGGGTAGATGGCAAGAATATTTTGAGGAACTTTTAAATGTCGACTAAGAAAGGGAGGCGGTAATTTCATGCACTGGCCAGGGAGGTATACCATCTTTTAGGAGTGAACAAGAGCAGGATATGAGTGCGGGGAAGGTGCATGAAGCATTACCCTCTCTCTAAAATCTTTGAAAATTTAATTCATAAGTGAATCTATTCCTACCTCATCTCCCACAACATACTCAACCCCTACCAGTTTTGGTTCAGGCCTAATAAAAATATGAATGATGCTATTATACACATGCTAGAACAAATATACACTGCACTCGAGAAAAAATAAGTCCCATTGGGGATCTTCATTGATTTACGTAAAGCTTTTGATACAGTTGACCATGATTTGCTGCACATAAAATTGTCTCTCTATGGTATAAGAGGGCACTCCCTCAACTACCTGAAGTTGTACCTTAGCAACAGAAGACAATTGTGTACACAAATGGAGCAAACTCTTCCACACAGCCAATTACAGTTGGTGTCCCACAGGAAAGTGTCCTTGGCCCTCTTCTCTTTCTCATTTACATAAACGACCTACCAAATGCAACACAACTATTCAAACCCACACTATTTGCAGATGACACTACATTCGTCTTCTCTCACCCAAGCCCAGTCATGCTAGCCAATACTGTAAATACCAAATTACAGAAAATATCTACCTGGATGATGATTAACAAACTTACTCTCAATATTGACAAAACTTCATATATTTTGGAAACAGAACCACAGATGTCCCTCTTAACATAATGATAAATGGATCACCTATCACAAAGCTCACAGAGGGAAAATTCTTAGGAATCCACCTTGATAATAGACTCAAATTTCAAACACATATACAACACATTTCCAAGAAAATCTCCAAGACTGTAGGCATACTATCGAAGATACGGTACTATGTTCCACAGTCAGCCCTCCTGGCCCTATATCACTCACTCATTTACCCCTATCTCACCTATGTGCATGGGGCTCAACAACAATAAACCATCTCAGACCATTAATTACCCAACAAAAGGCTGCAGTCAGAATGATAACAGATTCCCACTACAGGCAACACACTCCACCAATATTCAAAACTCTAAAGTTACTCACCACATAAAACATCCATACTTATTATTGTACCTACTACATACATAGAACACTTTACTCAGATATAAATCCTCCCCTCAAACTTCTCCTTACCATCCTCAACAAAACACATGACCATAACACAAGGCACAGATCATTCTTTGATGTTCCTCGTGTCCATCTCGCACTATGTAAAAACGCAATTCACATAAAAGGCCCAATAATCTGGAATTCATTACCTGTGAATATAAAAGAAACACTGTATCAATTCAAGACTCTTCTTAAAAACCACTTACGCACCCACAACTAAATAAATACTGATTAACTGTATCTCATAAATGTATAAATTGTGACCCTATCAAAATATGTTTTTTGTAGCTGCATTACCTAATAGAATACGCCATTCTCTTGAATGCTCAGTAAGTCATCAAAGGTGCTACAAATCTGTACAACTATAAAGCCTCTTATTTGAAGTATTCATTTGTCCTTCATGTTGTAATTTGTTTACTGTAATTTTTACCACTGAATATATCATTGATTAATTAATCTTAAGTAATTTTAAGCCAGCCCACAATGCTCTGGATATGAAGAGCTTTTGGCATGTACACTCAACCACTGTATTTCTTTTGTACAACTATGTATCATGTCCAAATAATAATAATAATAATAATAATAATAATAATAATAATAATAATAATTGTGAGGGAAAAGTTCAATAGATAGGAGTAGCGATGGAGTATATAGTAACAATAGTTTCATTGCCGGCTACTTGTTAAGGTAGGGTAAGTCCAGCTCCCGCTATTCCTGCCTTTTTTCCCCCACCCCGAAAGTGATAGTTTGATTGCCGGCTGCTTGTTAAGGTAGGGTCAGTCTAGCTCCTGCTATCCCTTCCCCTCCTTCTTCCCCCCCCCCAAGGTGACATGTGGGGCTCCAGTCCAAACAGTAATCACTAGACTCACAGCTCCCAGCACTACTGTAAGTACATGCCTGCCTTGTATTCTAGTGGATTTATTGGTTGAAAGCTTCACTTTTGACCAATAATAAACTTAGTCCTTTCAGTCTTGCTCTAAGTTGACTGTTGTAATAATCACCACATCTTTTAGGTATTGTACTTATCATGGAGAGTGATTTCTTAAGCAGTGGGTAACCTGTCTATCTTTCCAGCTTGGATGACAGAGAGGGTCACCTGCCAATCAACGAGTAGAATTGAAGGAGATGGACTAACGTTCTGAGATGTCCCAAATTCTGATCCACTTACCTGTTTGTGTATGCCAGTAGCAGGATATAACCCCTCATCATTGCAGTGGAAAAAAACCTGCTTTCCTGTCATCTGGACGGATTAATCATGGCTATACTGTGAATAACTAGCCAGTGGGTTGTAACCAACACCTGCGACCCCCCCCATCATCAGCAGCGGCTACGATTTCAACAACACGCAGTGTCACCAACACCAGACACCCAAGTTTTATAGGTATTAGCGTTGAATTCAGATATCATTTATATTTTTCATTTTTCATTTTTCATTTTCTTTAATGTAGGATCAATATTTCATATTTAAGTGTTTTATATTTTATATTTTCTAAATAATAAAGTGTTTATGTTTGTCAGTTTTTATTCTTTTTCTATACATTAATTTTCCTGAGGAGGAGCCAGCCTTAGTAATACTGACTGAAGTTGTTACAGGGCTGAGTAAGCCTTCACAAGTGGCGACCTTGCCAGGATCAACGCTACTGAATCAAGATTCAATTCCATCTCGAATCTACCATTGTAACTTCAACGCTGCATACCACAGACGGTTACCACCAGCCATGAGTAATTATTCTCAATGGTTGGACTACAGTACAGGTATTTAAAAGATTTGGTGATTGTTATAGTCTCAATTTATTGTAAATCAAGTCAGGCAGGATATAATATTTAATTCTGCCACCTTTTTGCTCGAGCTTGAAACACTTTGGAGGATTATTATATCAAGGGAACTGTCATAGGACACTTTTGATTTGTTGGTGAGAAGATTGGATGGTCAAGGGACCCCATTCTACTTACTGTTTTCTCAGAGCCGGCATAGAATCCTTCGTTTTAATTAATACATATTGTTTAATTGAAGCAGGGTTCGAGCCCTCTGGTTTATTTACAGTTTGAGCAGAGCAGGAATTGAACCCTCCGTTTTCTTTAATACCCGTTTCATTTCCCCTGATAGTTTAAGTTATTCTTGCAAGTATGGAGGAATACCAGTTTTGGATGAACGCTGGAAGTAAGTTAGGAATAACAGGGAAAAATTTGGAATCTTTCATTAGTGCTAAGATCCAGGAAAGACTTGAAAGAGAGAGAATTTGAGAGAGAAGAAAGACAGTTAGAAAGGGAAAGAGAAGAAGAAAAGGAGAGAGAGAGAATTGAAAGAGAAGAGAAAAAGGAGAAAGAGAGAATTGAGAGAGAAATCCAAGAAAGACAGAAAGAGAAAGAGAAGACAAAAAGGAGCATGATAGCATTGATCGTGAAGAAAGAGCTAAAGTACGTGAGGAACAAGTTAAATTAAGGGAACTTGAGGAAAGAGCAAAGGATAGAGAATATGAGTTAAGGGAGAGAGAAAAAGATCACGAGCTCGAACAAGCTCGCCTTAAATTAGAGAATAAAAAGTTAACTTTCTCACTACAGCAATTAGATGAAGGAGTAATGGAACAACGTGCAGCTAGTGCACATATTCCAACACCTAATTTACCTCCCTTCACAGAGGGGGAAGGCATAACTTCATACATTATCAGGTTTGAAAATACCGCTACCCTCTGTGAATGGCCTGCTGACACCTGGGCTACCAGGTTAGGAATGTTATTTTCTGGTACCGCTTTGAATATCTATGCAACTTTGTCGCAGGATATCATATGTAATTATAACCTACTGAAGAAGGCAATCCTTAACCCTTTGAGGGTTTTCGTCGTACTAGTACGTCTTACGCGTAGGGGTTTTTGACGTACTAGTGCTCATAAATTCTAGCGGCCTCAAATCTAGTGGGAGAAAGCTGGTAGGCCTTCATTTGAAAGAATGGGTCTATGTGGTCAGTGTACACAGTCTAAAAAAAAATCCTGCAGCACACAGTGCATAATGAGAAAAAAAAAACCTTTACCATTTTTTTTGAATAAATCAGCGATTTTGCAGTGTATTTTCGTATGGTATTTATTGTTGTATTCTAGTTTTCTTGGTCTCTTTTTATAGAATGGAAGACATATTACAGAAATTGAGATGATTTTGACTGGTTTTACAAAGAAAGGTGCCTTGAAATTGAGCTCAAAGTAGCAGAAATGTTCGATTTTTACCAAACTTCAAAAGTAAACAAATTGTGCCAAGCATGCAATACACGTCAACTGGTGAGTCTAATATTCTTTCACAAGTGCACCAATAATATTTATACCATTTTTTACACTAATGCAGTAGTCTGCATAACAGTAAATCTTATATTTTTTGTGAAAATAAAAATTCAAAGTGGAAAGCAAAAGAATATAAGAGGTACCTTGAGACATGACTAATGACTAGAGGAAATGTCATTTTAGTGCCAGGAATGTCTTTCTTGTTTATTCTGGACCCTATTCGGAAATTGGCATCTTTTGAAATTTGTGTGAAATTGGCAAAATTGCTAAATTCTGACCACTGTACTGGATAGTTGAATTTCATAAATGAGTGGTTTCTTGCACCCATTCGATAGAAAAAATGGAGTTCTAGCGAAATATTCATGTTTTTTGTCGACTAGAACAGTGAAATTGGCCGAAAATGGGGCTCAAAGTAGGCAAAATCGCCGATGCGTAAACATCGCCGAGACCGCTAACTTTGCGAGAGCATAATTCCATAAGTTTTCTATCAAATTTCAAACTTTTGGTGTCTTTATGATCGGGAAAAGATTCTCTATCTTTTCATAAGAGAAAATAATTTTTTTTTTTTTTAAATTTGGCCGACCCTGAGAACGAGTTTCGGAGAGGGCCTGTCGACCCTCAAAGGGTTAAAACATATCAAAAAACCACTAATTCTTACAGGAAAGATTTCAGGTATGCCACCTTACAGCCTGGCCAGAACTTTCAGCAGTTACAGGTAACACTCTTTCGTTTGTTCGACTTTTGGATAGAGAGTTCAGGAATTGATCACAGTTATGAATCTCTTAGAGACTTCATGGTTGCTGACCAGTTCCTGACAGCTCTTCCTCATCAGATACGAACATTCATCAGAGAACGTAACCTGATTAAAGCTGAGGAAGTTGCTGAGGCTGCTGACCTGTATGCTGAGGCTCACAATTCCTATAAAGACCTAAAGGGATCGAACCCTAAGGGCAAGGGTTCATCAGACCTTAAGAAATCAAAGCCTCTAGTGGAAAGTAAAATGACTTCTTTTATTCCTGTTTGTCATTTGTGTGGTGTTAAGGGACATAAACGTCCAGATTGTCCTTCTAAGAAGGTCTAAAATGTTGGAAGATGTTTTAAAGACTGTAATGACCAAGCACCCTTATGTTCAGGAACAGTTAATGGACTTAATGTATCTACCATTTTACGAGACACTTGATGCACATGTATAGTCATTTCTGATAAGCTGTTCCCTAACCTTAAAGAAACTCATTCCTCTGCTATACTTTCAGACTACTTGGGCCTTACGGACACTTTTCCCACCATCCGTTGTTACATTAGGTCTAAATGGTTCACAGGTTGGTCTGAAGCCGTATTAGCTCCCATCACTTCTTGCTCCGTACTAATAGGTAATGTAACAGGTGCCATTCTTCCTTCTGAGGTTGACCTTTCATCACCAAAGGTGGACATAAGCTTTTCAGATCTTCCTGTAGAATCAGAGAAGCCCCTCGAAAGTTCAGAGGAGACAATGTTTCGCGAGATTCATGTGGGATTAAAAACCAATGATGCTACTCTCGAAAGCGAGGTAGTAGGATCACCGGTTCACTTGTTAGATGAAAGTGAAGATATCACCTCCGATACCATAAATGTCTTGACTAGGGCTCACACCAAAGCCCAGGCTTCTCCTACTATCCATCCTTTGATTTTCCCTGACTTTAAGCCTTTTGTAAAAATTTGTGTGGACTGCCTCCAAGTGAGTCGCCTACCCTGGCAAACTCTGTTGACACCGAGCTCTGAGGTGGGTACCTCAGCCTCACAAGTGGCTTATAGGACAGATTTTCACAAATGATTGATGTTGCAAGAAACTCGCCTGCATGCACGTATAAAGGACTAACTTACTTGGTGTTGCAGCATATATCCTGATCTTCAACTTCCCTAAGCTTAGCCTTAGCCCCTCTGGACTTTCCCTCAGAAACCATGTGCAACCGGGAGCCTTAATTCCTGCAATATTCAGTCGTTATTAGTGTCCTGCCTGCACCTCAGAAATTCCTATATCCAAGAGGGTAAGTATCCCCTAGTATAACTATGCAGACACGGACACTAGCTTCCAGACTGCCTTGAGACACTGGTACTTACTGGGCATGCTCTGCCTGTTGCACACCGGGCCCACAGATAAAACTCAACTCACAATCTCCCCAGACACTGTCCAGAAATCTACGAGAAACAGTGGAGGTCTTGTCTTACTGTATGGGCCTGACGGAGGAGGTCATCTACGGTACATCGAGGTGCCTCTACCAGATTTTCCCAGGTCTCAAATGTGAAGACACGTGGGGGGCGCCGTCTGCTGATCACGGCACGTCTTGTCCAGTTGGTGTCTGTCTTAAGAAGAACGAGCTGGTCCCTCTTCCAGACCCTCGTCTCTTCGTTCAAACTAATGCTGCCAGTTCTCCCTAGCTAACTTATCCTAGTGTTTGCCTACATTATCGGCCTATTACTACCTATGTTAAGGTCTTAGGTCTACATTATTATTATCTACAGTTGCCTCAATAATCCTAATATTAGTGTACTACCAGTAAAACTACCTACTCCTTCCCTGAAGAGTAAATCTATAAATTAAATACATGCCTACCAACAATCCATCGCCAACCAGAGAATGCTTTCATGTTTGGGTGGGGTATAAGGGCCATCCAGCTCAACCGTCCCATACGGCCATGCTGGATCTGTCCTATGGAACTTTAGGGACCAAATAAATTTCCACACCTTTAGATATATCGAAGGACTCCTTTGTCAATTTACAACGTAATTGCCCTTCTCTTCAGAATTGCCATAATGCTGCTAAACAAAATCAAGTTATCCAAAGGAAAAACTTTTCATATAAATTTGAATATATAAAAGGTATCTTGTACAAGTCAGTATTCAAATTAAATTCAGATGAGATAGACTATTCCATCTTAGTTGTTCCAAGTCAATACAGAGAGACTGTTCTTAAAATGGCTCATGACCTGCCAGTGGCCGGACATTTCTCGCATCGTAAAACCTTAAATAAAATTAGGGAAACCTATTTTTGGCCAAAAATGTCCTCAGATGTCACTACCTATTGTAGATCGTGTAAAGTTTGCCAACTGTCATCCTCCCGAGGTACCCGGCGAGTACCTATGGTCAAAATGTATATCTTTACGGTACCCTTTTGAAAGAGTAGCTATTGACATCGTTGGTCCTTTATCTCCACTTTCATCTGGGAGACATAGATATATTAACATTAGTTGATTATGCTTCGAGTTTCCATGAAGCCTTACCCTTAAAGACCATAACCACTACAGAGGTGGCTAAAGCCCTTTTGTCCATCTTCTCCAGAGTGGACATCCCTAGAGAAATTTTGTCTGACCGTGGGACACAATTCACATCTGACTTAATGCAACATCTATACCAACTTCTGTGAGTGAAGCCTCTCTTCACCACATCCAATCATCCCAGCTGTAATGGGAGGATTGAGCGCCAGCATTCGATTCTCGAGTCCATTTTAAGGAAACTTTGCTCCCTTAAACCTACGGAGTGGCATCGTTACCTACCCTGTGCTTTGTTTGCCATGAGGGAAGTTCCCAGTGACTCTTTGGGGTTTTCCCCTTTTAAACTTCTCTATGGTAGACAGGCCAGAGGCCCATTGTCCATCTTTCATGACTTATGGACTAATGAGGAGGTAAATGCTGAGGTTCAGTCTTCTTACCAGTTTCTCCTTGACCTTAGATCCAAACTTGAGGAGACCTCTGACATAGTTTCGAAAAACTTAAGTTTGTCAATGGACCAGTACAAAATCTATTTTGATTCCAAAAGTCATAGGAGAAGTTTTAAAGTAGGGGATGAAGTTCTGGTACTTTTTCCTATCAAGTCAAATAAATTATTAGTAGCATGGAAAGGTCCATATAAAGTATTAAAAATTTGTGGGAAAGTTGACTACCTCATAGAAGTCAAGGGGAAACCTAAGCTTTATCATATCAACATCCTTAAGAAATATTACCGAAGAAATTCGGTTAACTGCCTTAATAACTTTGATTTAGCTTTTCCACGCGAACTTGATAAGACAACTGAAGAATGTAAGGTGTGTGTAATTGACACCTCTAACTTAGACTATGATGAAGAACTACATGACTTGGTGACTCTTGACCACTCAGACGCAACCAACATTAATATTAATGAATCTTTGGATGACCATAAGAGACATGAACTACTTCAATGTGTGAGTAACTTTTCAGACGTCTTTACTGATATTCCAGGTGTTACCTCCACGGTAGTCCATAAGATTGACTTAGTGACGGACAATCCTATCAAACGAAAATTATACCCAGTTCCAGTTCACCTTAGGGATGCATTTGACCGAGAGGTAGACAAATTATTAAAATTAAAGATCATTGAACCTTCAGTATCTTCATATTGTTCACCAGTAGTCATGGTTAAGAAGGAGGATAATTCATATAGACTTGCTATTGACTTCAGAGGCCTTAATGCTATAACTCGGTGGGATGCTGAGCCTATGCCCTTAATAGATAGCGATCTACACAAATTTTATGACTCTTCCTTCTTTTCAGAGATTGATATTGCGCAGGCATATCATCAAGTAATGTTAGATCCTTCTTCTAAGCAGTACACCGCTTTTCCTACACACCAAGGACTGATGCAATATAGAGCTATGCCCTTCGGTTTGGTAACTGCCTGTGCTACCTACGTGAGACTGATGAGAAAGGTTTTGGGTAATATGCCAAATGTTTCAGTTTATTTTGATAACATTTACGTAATGACATCCACGTGGGGCGAACATATCCAAACATTAACATCAGTTTTGCGTAGGTTACGCTCACATGGCCTCACTGCCAAGCCGAGGAAATGCTTCCTTGGGTATAACAAGATTAGATATCTTGGACTGATACTTTCTAATAACTCTCTGCAGCCTCTCCCCAGTAAGATCAAAGCTTTATTAGAATTTAAATTCCAGAAAACCAAGAAGCTCATGCATAGCTTTCTTGGTTCTGTAAATTTTTATGCACGGTTTATCCCGAACCTTACTGATCTTACAGGCATCTTATCCGACTTCCTTAAAAAGTCTGTGAAGGAACCTCTTGAACTTTCCGACGTAGCTCGGGAAAAGTTTAATGAGATTAAAAGTATCTTTTCGAAAGACCCTATACTTAAGTTTCCAGATATTAATAAAACATTTTGTTTAAGAACTGATGCCTCCAATACTGGCTTAGGTGTGGTGCTACTACAATACCATGATGGTACTCCCCTGTATGCTTCCTAAGCCGGAAACTCCTTCCCGCAGAAACGAGATACTCCACCATAGAAAAGGAATGTTTGGCCCTTGTGTGGTGTATCTCCAAGCTTAAATTTTACTTAGAAACTTTTAAGGGAACCAACAGTTGCCTCTTGAGGTGGACATTGGCACTCCAGGTTTTTAAGTTCCATATTGTGTATATCAATGGTTCATCCAATTATTTCTCTGACTGGTTAAGTCGTGACAGTCAGTAGAAGATTTGTTGCCTTACGCGACTTCCATATGTTAGAACTTTTTCCTCGCCTATTCTTCTTATACTCCTTGACTATAAGTCTTGGTATGGGGGAGTGTGAGGGAAAAGTTCAATAGATAGGAGTAGCGAGGGAGTATATAGTAACAATAGTTTCATTGCCGGCTACTTGTTAAGGTAGGGTAAGTCCAGCTCCCGCTATTCCAGCCTTTTTTCCCCCACCCCGAAAGTGATAGTTTGATTGCCGGCTGCTTGTTAAGGTAGGGTCAGTCTAGCTCCCGCTATCCCTTCCCCTCCTCCTTCCCATCCCCCCTGAAATGTGATGTGTGGGGCTCCGGTCCAAACAGTAATCACTAGACTCACAGCTCCCAGCACTACTGTAAGTACATGCCTGCCTTGTATTCTAGTGGATTTATTGGTTGAAAGCTTCACTTTTGACCAATAATAAACTTAGTCTTTTCAGTCTTGCTCTAAGTTGACTGTTGTAATAATCCCCAAATCTTTTAGGTATTGGACTTAACATGGAGAGTGATTTCTTAAGCAGTGGGTAACCTGTCTATCTTTCCAGCTTGGCTGGCAGAGAGGGTCACCTGCCAATCAACGAGTAGAATTGAAGGAGACAGACTAACGTTCTGAGATGTCCCAATTTTTGATCCACTTATCTGTTTGTGTATGCAAGTAGTAGGATATAACTCCTCATCATTGCAGTGTGAAAAAACCTGCTTTCCTGTCATCTGGACGGATTATTGACGGCTAGAAAATCTGTGAAGAACGAGCCGGTGGGTTATCAACACCTGCGACCCTCCCTCCCCCACATCATCGGCAACGGCTACGATTTCAACAACATGCAGTGTCACCATCACCAGACACCCAAGTTTTA
This sequence comes from Cherax quadricarinatus, assembly GCF_038502225.1. Lineage (NCBI taxonomy): Eukaryota > Metazoa > Arthropoda > Malacostraca > Decapoda > Parastacidae > Cherax > Cherax quadricarinatus. The sequence continues at coordinate 15,429,181 of NC_091314.1, forward strand.
TATTAGTGTTGAATTCAGTTATCATTTATATTTTTCATTTTTCATATTCTTTAATGTAGGATCAATATTTCATATTTAAGTGTTTTATATTTTATATTTTCTAAATAATAAAGTGTTTATGTTTGTCAGTTTTTATTCTTTTTCTATACATTAATTTTCCTGAGGAGGAGCCAGCCTTAGTAATACTGACTGAAGTTATTACAGGGCTGAGTAAGCCTTCACAATAATAAATAATAAAGCAGCTGGAACTGATGGGATCATGACAGAAATTTTAAAAGCAGGGGGGGATATAGTGTTGGAGTGGTTGGTATTTTTGTTTAATAAATGTATGAAAGAGGGGAAGGTACCTAGGGATTGGTAGAGAGCATGTATAGTCACTTTATATAAAGGGAAGGGGGACAAAAGAGATTGTAACAATTATAGAGGAATAAGTTTACTTAGTATACCAGGAAAAGTGTACAGTAGGGTTATTATTGAAAGAATTAGAGGTAAGACAGAATGTAGGATTGTGGATGAGCAAGGAGATTTCAGAGTGGGTAGGGGATGTGTAGATCAAGTGTTTACATTGAAGTATATATGTGAACAGTATTTAGATAAAGGTAGGGAAGTTTTTATTGCATTTATGGATTTAGAAAAGGTATATGATGGGGTGGATAGGGGAGCAATGTGGCAGATATTGCAAGTATATGGAATAGGTAGTAAGTTACTAAATACTGTAAAGATTTTTTATGAGGATAGTGAGGCTCAGGTTAGGGTGTGTAGAAGAGAGGGAGACTACTTCCCTGTGAAAGTAGGTCTTTGACAGGGATGTGTAATGTCATCATGGTTGTTTAATATATTTATAGATGGGGTTGTAAAAGAAGTAAATGCTAGGGTGTTTGGGAGAGGGGTGGGACTAAATTATGGGGAATCAGATACTAAATGGGAATTGACACAGTTACTTTTTGCTGATGATACTGTGCTTATGGGAGATTCTAAAGAAAAATTGCAAAGGTTAGTGGACGAGTTTGGGAGTGTGTGTAAAGGTAGAAATTGGGGAGGAGTATGGAAGAAGTGCATCTTTTCAGATATTTGGGAGTTGATGTGTAAGTGGATGGATTTATGAAGGATGAGGTTAATCATAGAATTGATGAAAGAAAAAAGGTGAGTGGTGCGTTGAGGTATATGTGGAGACAAAAAACGTTACCTATGAAGGCAAAGAAGGGAATGTATGAAAGTATAGTAGTACCACCACTCTTATGTGTGTGAAGCTTGGGTTGTAAATGCTGCAGTGAGGAGGCAGTTGGAGGCAGTGGAGATGTCCTGTCTATGGGCAATGTGTGATGTAAATATTATGCAGAAAATTCGGAGTGTGGAAATTAGGAGAAGGTGTGGAGTTAATAAAAGTATTAGTCAGAGGGCTGAAGAGGGGTTGTTGAGGTGGTTTGGTCATTTAGAGAGTATGGATGAAAGTAGAGATGACATGGAGAATGTATAAATCTGTAGGGGAAGGAAGGCGGGGTAGGGGTTGTCCTCAAAAAGGTTGGAGGGAGGGGGTAAATGAGGTTTTGTGGGTGAGGGGCTTGGACTTCCAGCAAGCGTGCATGAGCATGTTAGATAGGAGTGAATGGAGATGAATGTTTTTTGGGACCTGACAAGCTGTCGGAGTGTGAGCAGGGTAATATTTAGTGAAGGGATTCAGGGAAACCGGTTATTTTTATATAGCCGGACTTGAGTTCTAGAAATGGGAGGTACAATGCCTGCACTTTAAAGGAGGGCTTTGGGATATTGGCAGTTTGGAGGGATGTGTAATAGAACACTATATATATATATAATTGGGGCCCTGATGTTGTAATTATTTCAGGTTACTTTTTATATTGTATCTTTATATATGCTTCCGAACTATTGTATCTGGGTGTCTCTGCAAAAACAGTGATTATGTATGAGTGAGGTGAAAATGCTGGATGATGTGATGATGAAAGTATTTTCATTTTGGGGACTTTTTCTTGTTGGGTCACCCTGACTCGTGCAGTGTTTTCACATTTCTATGAAGAATATGTTGTACTAATATTTACCAGGATGTATATATACTTTAATATAATGCAAAAAAACATATTAATTTTCTATAAAAAAATAGTACTGGTACATCATAACAAATAATAGATATTTCTATATAATATACAGGAGGGTACCATTTATACAGCAGGTTAGGTTCTGGCCACTGCTGTAAAGTGCAACAGCCTTTTTTTTTTCTTTTTTTTATGCATGTAAAAACCTGATAACATGTTTACACTATCTTATATTAAGTGAGCTGTAGAGTTAGGTCTAAAAAATGCATATTCATTTCACATGTTACTCACCTTAAAATATTTTCATTCTTAGCTGACAGTGAGTGGTTAATCTATTTATTGTAGGAAGTCTGCATAAATAAAGAATGGGTATAATTGAAAACCAGTTATTTAGTGAAATGCTGTAATGTGAAGCACTGTAAAGTAGTGCCATTCTGTACTCACAAGTATCACTATAAATGTAGATAAGATGGCAGTTGTTGATTTAGTTTTTCTTCTTCATTATTCATAGTTAACCCTTTGACTGTCGCGGTCGTATATGTACGTCATAGGAGATACCGTGTTTGAAGTATCTATATGCATAAATTCTAGCGGCTTCAAATCAAGCAGGAGAAAGCTGGTAGGCCCACATGTGCGAGAATGGGTCTCCATGGTCAGTGTGCACCATATAAAAAAAATCGGGGAGCCAGTGGTGCATTGTGGGAATACCATTTCAGTCGTCCTTTTTCAGCATGTCTAGCGGTAAGAAATATGTGACTTCCCTGCAAATCTGGGACTCTTCTCTTCCCAAGTGATGCTCTAACACAGATGGAAGTGTCAATGAAGATCAATTTCATGATTTCGAGGAGTTTGAGACCAAAAGCAATGGAGGAGGAGGAGGAGGAAGAAGAGGAGGAGGAGGAAGAGGAGGAGGAAGAAGAGGAGGAGGAAGAAGAGGAGGAGGAAGGAAGGAGGAAGAGGAAGGGAGGAGGAGGAAGGAGGGAGGAGGAAGAAGGAGGGAGGAGGAAGAAGGAGGGAGGAGGAAGAAGGAGGGAGGAGGTGGGAGGGAGGAGGAGGGAGGGAGGGAGGAAGAAGGAGGGAGGAGGAGGAAGGAGGGAGGGAGGAGGAGGAAGGTGGAAGGTGGAAGGAGGAGGAAGAAGAAGAAGAAGAAGAATAAGAAGAATAAGAAGAAGAATAAGAATAATAATACCTAATACCTAATAATAATAATATGTAATAATATGTTCCCTTGAGGCATGAAAACAGTTCACCCCATGACAGTGACAAGATAAGGGGAGATAACATCTGATAAGAGCTGACCTTTGATGAGCGTAAACGAGGGTGGAGGGAGGGGGGCAGCTGTCCATCTGTCAAGAGCCAGGAGGAGGAGGAGGAGGAGGAGGAGGAGGAGGAGAAGGAGGAGGAGGAGGAGGAGGAGAAGATGACGACGAACAAACATTTGTCTGTCTGTCTATTTGTCTGTCTGCCAAACTCCCTGTCTATCCGTCTAGCTCTGTCTCAGAGAGAGCCACAAGACTGTGTCATCATCACGTTTACTCACATCTTCAAGCAGAGTATAGCACTTTGTCTGGATTTTTTGGGTTATCCTAGGTAATTTACACTATGTATAGTTGTATTTATGTGTACCTGTGAGACAGAGATAGACAGAGAGAGAGAAAGAGAGACAGATTGAAAGAGATAGAATGAGGGAGAAAGATAATTAGATAGAATGGAGGGGGAAGCAGCATCTGACCCCATTGTTTTGACAAGCGGTAGGGGGAGTGAGTAATGAGACAATATGTCATTTTGACAGCTGCCGACTCCTGACTCAAAACAATTATAAGCCACACACTCGCACACAAGACAAGCTTGCTGAAGGGTGATAATAGAAGTTTTATGAAAGTATCTAGTGACTATATATGTGTATATATATTATAGAAACCAGAAGCAAGAAGGGAAGGCAGGAATGAAGGAAGGACTAGATGAAAGGAAGGAAAAAAGTAATGAAGGACAGATGAAGGAATGTAGGAAGAGAGGTGGAATGCCCTCCAGGTAGCCTCCAGGTAGGAAAGGAATGAAGGAAATTAGGAAGGAATGATGACACACGACCATTTACCTAGGATAACTACATAACACAACTGCCTGCTAATACTTTGAAGAAAACTGCTCAGACGAGGTGTTTTGTCTTTGCACATAAAAAAAAAATTCAACAAAAATGCATACACACTGATTTTATGTGTGAGAGTGTAAAACACCATTGTGTATGACACCATGTTTTATGTGTGAGAGTGTAAAACACCACTGTGTATGACACCATGTTTTATGTGTGAAGAGTGTAAAACACCACTGTGTATGACACCATGTTTTATGTGTGAGGAGTGTAAAACACCACTGTGTATGACACCATGTTTTATGTGTGAGGAGTGTAAAACACCACTGTGTATGACACCATGTTTTATGTGTGAGAGTGTAAAACACCACTGTGTATGACACCATGTTTTATGTGTGAGGAGTGTAAAACACCACTGTGTATGACACCATGTTTTATGTGTGAGAGTGTAAAACACCACTGTGTATGACACCATGTTTTATGTGTGAGGAGTGTAAAACACCACTGTGTATGACACCATGTTTTATGTGTGAGGAGTGTAAAACACCACTGTGTATGACACCATGTTTTATGTGTGAGGAGTGTAAAACACCACTGTGTATGACACCATGTTTTATGTGTGAGGAGTGTAAAACACCACTGTGTATGACACCATGTTTTATGTGTAAGAGTGTAAAACACCACTGTGTATGACACCATGTTTTATGTGTAAGAGTGTAAAACACCACTGTGTATGACACCATGTTTTATGTGTAAGAGTGTAAAACACCACTGTGTATGACACCATGTTTTATGTGTGAGGAGTGTAAAACACCACTGTGTATGACACCATGTTTTATGTGTAAGAGTGTAAAACACCACTGTGTATGACACCATGTTTTATGTGTAAGAGTGTAAAACACCACTGTGTATGACACCATGTTTCACAGAGTTCCACAAGCTGCAGAACTTCTAGGAGTATGTTCAGTGACTGTATATTGGTATATATATTATAGAACAATAGTAATAAACAATTTTTTGTATTGTTTGTTTTTGTAAACAAGTTTTGTAAACAATATATTGATAATTATGTTTGTGTGCTTATTATGTTGTATACAATGAGTGTATATATATGTACATTGCACCTTACTTTGGTGTCACAGGCCACATAAGTTATGTGAAAAAATAAAATAGTGAAAAAAACAACAAACCTTCAAATACAAGTAAACTAAAGTTTACCGGGTGAGCGGCAGTCGCCGCTGTTGCCATACGCGGCTCATTTTCTGCAAACTTCATGCCTCTATATCTCGGTAAGTACTGATGGGAAAAAAATTTTTTGGGACTAAAACAATCAGAAAAATAATCTTAACATTTTCATAAGAAAAAATAATTTTTTTTTTTTCGAATATTTTGCGACACCAGGAGACACTTCAGGATTCGGCCTTTCGACAGTCAAAAGGTTAAAGTTAATGATAAGAGTGAACTTCCATGTGTATCTATGCATGTTAATAGTTCCCTTACATTGGGGTTACTACAGTTGCTAGGAAGTAAATTTTAAATAAATTAACTTAATCCTTACATCCAGGCATGCAATGCTGGCAGCAATGTGTGGTTGTCACAGTGGTCCAGTGGCAGCAGAATCAGTAGTGCCACCATCTCCAATGCCACTGATGTCTCCAACATCACCAACAATAATGTTAATTTCAGTCGAGACATCTTCCTCGCTGGATATGGCATGTTTGGTATTGGTCAAGGTAAAAATTATTTATGGTATATGATCTCAAAATATTGCTATATATGTTTAAAGTTTTAACCATTAAATTATTCATCTATGATTTTTATTTAAGGTACAATAACAATATTCTTTTACAGTATACAGGTACCATCCGACTTACGACTGAGTTTGGTTCCGACCAACCGGTTGTAAGTTGAAATGGACGTAAGTCAAACCTTACTACTCAATATCAACATCACATTTTTGTAATGACTTTATTTTATTGTTTTATTTCGGTAATTCATTTTCTACTTGTTATGCTCTTAGTACTGTATTTTATACTGTAAGGTTTAGGATAAATGCTGTGTACAACACAAACAGTTGTTTATTTTTCAGAAATTTGGCATACAAAACACGGTTGTAAGGCAAATGGTCGTTGTTGAGCAGGTCGTAAGTCGGATGGTAGGTGTATATATATATATATATATATATATATATATATATATATATATATATATATATATATATATATATATATATATATATATATAGTGTGGGAGTGGTTGGTACTTTTGTTTAATAAATGTATGAAAGAGGGGAAGGTACCTAGGGATTGGTGGAGAGCATGTATAGTCCCTTTATATAAAAGGAAAGGGGACAAAATAGATTGTAAAAATTATAGAGGAATAAGTTTACTGAGTATACCAGGAAAAGTGTACGGTAGGGTTATAATTGAAAGAATTAGAGGTAAGACAGAATGTAGGATTGAGGATGAGCAAGGATGTTTCAGAGTGAGTAGGGGATGTGTAGATCAAGTGTTTACATTGAAGCATATATGTGAACAGTATTTAGATAAAGGTAGGGAAATTTTTATTGTATTTATGGATTTAGAAAAGGCATATGATAGAGTGGACAGAGGAGCAATGTGGCAGATGTTGCAAGTATATGGAATAGGTGGTAAGTTATTAAATGCTGTGAAGAGTTTTTATGAGGATAGTGAGGCTCAGGTTAGGGTGTGTAGAAGAGAGGGAGACTACTTCCCGGTAAAAGTAGGTCTTAGACAGGGATGTGTAATGTCACCATGGTTGTTTAATATATTTATAGATGGGGTTGTAAAGGAAGTAAATGCTAGGGTGTTCGGGAGAGGGGTGGGATTAAATTTTGGGGAATCAAATTCAAAATGGGAATTGACACAGTTACTTTTTGCTGATGATACTGTGCTTATGGGAAATTCTAAAGAAAAATTGCAATGGTTAGTGGATGAGTTTGGGAATGTGTGTAAAGGTAGAAAGTTGAAAGTGAACATAGAAAAGAGTAAGGTGATGAGGGTATCAAATTTTTTAGATAAAGAAAAATTGGATATCAAATTGGGGAGGAGGAGTACGGAAGAAGTGAATGTTTTCAGATACTTGGGAGTTGACGTGTCGTTGGATGGATTTATGAAGGATGAGGTTAATCATAGAATTGATGAGGGAAAAAAGGTGAGTGGTGCATTGAGGTATATGTGGAGTCAAAAAACGTTATCTATGGAGGCAAAGAAGGGAACGTATGAAAGTATAGTAGTACCAACACTCTTATATGGGTGTGAAGCTTGGGTGGTAAATGCAGCAGCGAGGAGACGGTTGGAGGCAGTGGAGATGTCCTGTTTAAGGGCAATGTGTGGTGTAAATATTATGCAGAAAATTCGGAGTGTGGAAATTAGGAAAAGGTGTGGAGTTAATAAAAGTATTAGTCAGAGGGCAGAAGAGGGGTTGTTGAGGTGGTTTGGTCATTTAGAGAGAATGGATCAAAGTAGAATGACATGGAAAGCATATAAATCTATAGGGGAAGGAAGGCGGGGTAGGGGTCGTCCTCGAAAGGGTTGGAGAGAGGGGGTAAAGGAGGTTTTGTGGGCGAGGGGCTTGGACTTCCAGCAAGCATGCGTGAGCGTGTTAGGAGTGAATGGAGACGAATGGTACTTGGGACCTGACGATCTGTTGGAGTGTGAGCAGGGTAATATTTAGTGAAGGGATTCAGGGAAACCGGTTATTTTCATATAGCCGGACTTGAGTCCTGGAAATGGGAAGTACAATGCCTTCACTTTAAAGGAGGGGTTTGGGATATTGGCAGTTTGGAGGGATATGTCCACTGTACATATGTACAGTGGACCCCCGAATAACGATCACCTCCGAATGCGACCAATTATGTAAGTGTATGTAAGTGCGTTTGTACGTGTATGTTTGGGGGTCTGAAATGGACTAATCTACTTCACAATATTCCTTATGGGAACAAATTCGGTCAGTACTGGCACCTGAACATACTTCTGGAGTGAAAAAATATCGTTAACCGGGGGTCCACTGTATATGCTTCTAAATTGTTGTATTCTGAGCACCTCTGCAAAAACAGTGATAATGTGTGAGTGTGGTGAAAGTGTTGAATGATGATGAAAGTATTTTCTTTTTGGGGATTTTCTTTCTTTTCTGGGTCACCCTGCCTCGGTGGGAGACGGCCGACTTGTTGAAAAAAAAAATATATATATATATATATATATGTGTATATATATATATATATATATATACAGTGGACCCCCGCATAACGATCACCTCTGAATGCGACCAATTATGTAAGTGTATTTATGTAAGTGCGTTTGTATGTGTATGTTTGGGGGTCTGAAATGGACTAATCTACTTCACAATATTCCTTATGGGAACAAATTCGGTCAGTACTGACACCTGAACATACTTCTGGAGTGAAAAAATATCGTTAACCGGGGGTCCACTGTATATATATATTTATATATATATATATATATTTATATATATATATATATATATATATATATATTATAAATATATATTATATATATATATATATATATATATATATATATATATGTCGTGCCGAATAGGCAGAACTTGCGATCTTGGCTTAAATAGCAACGCTCATCTTGCCATATAGGACAAGCCAAAATTTGTGTATGCAATAATTTCGCCAAAATCATTCTGAACCTAATGAAAAAAAAATATTTCACTGTGTTTGTTTAGTATTAAATTATTGTAAACAAATCTAAAATATATTTAGTTGGGTTAGGCTAAAATAAATTGTTCTTGTTATAATAAGGTTAGGTAAGTTTTCTAAGATTCTTTTGGAGGAAAATTAAAAATTTTTGCATTAATGAAAAACATATATCTTTAAAAGTATAAGAGAAAATTTTAAAAAGGACTTAATTTTACATGAGTTCTTGCTAATTGACCAGTTTTACATATTCAGCATGATATATCAGATCACTTTCTAGTTGTAGCTACACTGAGAGTAAAAGGTAGATGGGATACAAGGAGAATAGAAGCATCAGGGAAGAGAGAGGTGAAGGTTTATAAACTAAAAGAGGAGGCAGTTAGGGTAAGATATAAACAGCTATTGGAGGATAGATGGGCTAATGAGAGCATAGGCAATGGGGTCGAAGAGGAATGGGGTAGGTTTAAAAATGTAGTGTTAGAGTGTTCAGCAGAAGTTTGTGGTTACAGGAAAGTGGGTGCAGGAGGGAAGAGGAGCGATTGGTGGAATGATGATGTAAAGAGAGTAGTAAGGGAGAAAAAGTTAGCATATGAGAAGTTTTTACAAAGTAGAAGTGATGCAAGGAGGGAAGAGTATATGGAGAAAAAGAGAGAGGTTAAGAGAGTGGTGAAGCAATGTAAAAAGAGAGCAAATGAGAGAGTGGGTGAGCTGTTATCAACAAATTTTGTTGAAAATAAGAAAAAGTTTTGGAGTGAGATTAACAAGTTAAGGAAGCCTAGAGAACAAATGGATTTGTCAGTTAAAAATAGGAGAGGAGAGTTATTAAATGGAGAGTTAGAGGTATTGGGAAGATGGAGGGAATATTTTGAGGAATTGTTAAATGTTGATGAAGATAGGGAAGCTGTGATTTCGTGTATAGGGCAAGGAGGAATAACATCTTGTAGGAGTGAGGAAGAGCCAGTTGTGAGTGTGGGGGAAGTTCGTGAGGCAGTAGGTAAAATGAAAGGGGGTAAGGCAGCCGGGATTGATGGGATAAAGATAGAAATGTTAAAAGCAGGTGGGGATATAGTTTTGGAGTGGTTGGTGCAATTATTTAATAAATGTATGGAAGAGGGTAAGGTACCTAGGGATTGGCAGAGAGCATGCATAGTTCCTTTGTATAAAGGCAAAGGGGATAAAAGAGAGTGCAAAAATTATAGGGGGATAAGTCTGTTGAGTGTACCTGGTAAAGTGTATGGTAGAGTTATAATTGAAAGAATTAAGAGTAAGACGGAGAATAGGATAGCAGATGAACAAGGAGGCTTTAGGAAAGGTAGGGGGTGTGTGGACCAGGTGTTTACAGTGAAACATATAAGTGAACAGTATTTAGATAAGGCTAAAGAGGTCTTTGTGGCATTTATGGATTTGGAAAAGGCGTATGACAGGGTGGATAGGGGGGCAATGTGGCAGATGTTGCAAGTGTATGGTGTAGGAGGTAGGTTACTGAAAGCAGTGAAGAGTTTTTACGAGGATAGTGAGGCTCAAGTTAGAGTATGTAGAAAAGAGGGAAATTTTTTCCCAGTAAAAGTAGGCCTTAGACAAGGATGTGTGATGTCACCGTGGTTGTTTAATATATTTATAGATGGGGTTGTAAGAGAAGTAAATGCGAGGGTCTTGGCAAGAGGCGTGGAGTTAAAAGATAAAGAATCACACACAGGGTGGGAGTTGTCACAGCTGCTCTTTGCTGATGACACTGTGCTCTTGGGAGATTCTGAAGAGAAGCTGCAGAGATTGGTGGATGAATTTGGTAGGGTGTGCAAAAGAAGAAAATTAAAGGTGAATACAGGAAAGAGTAAGGTTATGAGGATAACAAAAAGATTAGGTGATGAAAGATTGAATATCAGATTGGAGGGAGAGAGTATGGAGGAGGTGAACGTATTCAGATATTTGGGAGTGGACGTGTCAGCGGATGGGTCTATGAAAGATGAGGTGAATCATAGAATTGATGAGGGAAAAAGAGTGAGTGGTGCACTTAGGAGTCTGTGGAGACAGAGAACTTTGTCCTTGGAGGCAAAGAGGGGAATGTATGAGAGTATAGTTTTACCAATGCTCTTATATGGGTGTGAAGCATGGGTGATGAATGTTGCAGCGAGGAGAAGGCTGGAGGCAGTGGAGATGTCATGTCTGAGGGCAATGTGTGGTGTGAATATAATGCAGAGAATTCGTAGTTTGGAAGTTAGGAGGAGGTGCGGGATTACCAAAACTGTTGTCCAGAGGGCTGAGGAAGGGTTGTTGAGGTGGTTCGGACATGTAGAGAGAATGGAGCGAAACAGAATAACTTCAAGAGTGTATCAGTCTGTAGTGGAAGGACGGCGGGGTAGGGGTCGGCCTAGGAAGGGTTGGAGGGAGGGGGTAAAGGAGGTTTTGTGTGCGAGGGGCTTGGACTTCCAGCAGGCATGCGTGAGCGTGTTTGATAGGAGTGAATGGAGACAAATGGTTTTTAATACTTGACGTGCTGTTGGAGTGTGAGCAAAGTAACATTTATGAAGGGATTCAGGGAAACCGGCAGGCCGGACTTGAGTCCTGGAGATGGGAAGTACAGTGCCTGCACTCTGAAGGAGGGGTGTTAATGTTGCAGTTTAAAAACTGTAGTGTAAAGCACCCTTCTGGCAAGACAGTGATGGAGTGAATGATGGTGAAAGTTTTTTCTTTTTCGGGCCACCCTGCCTTGGTGGGAATCGGCCAGTGTGATAATAAATAATAAAATTATTATTATTAGGTATTAGGTATTCTTCTTCTTCTTCTTCTTCTTCTTCTTCTTCTTCTTCTTCTTCTTCTTCTTCTTCTTCTTCTTCTTCTTCTTCTTCTTCTTCTTCTTCTTCTTCCTCTTCTTCTTCTTCTTCTTCTTCTTCTTCCTCTTCTTCTTCTTCTTCTTCTTCTTCTTCTTCTTCTTCTTCTTCCTCCTCCTTCCACCTTCCTCCTCCTCCCTCCTCCTCCCTCCCTCCTTCCTCCTCCTCCCTCCTTCTTCCTCCCTCCCTCCTTCTTCCTCCTCCCTCCTTCCTCCTCCTCCCTCCTTCCTCCTCCCTCCTTCCTCCTCCTCCCTCCTTCCTCCTCCTCCCTCCTTCCTCCTCCTCCCTCCTTCCTTCCTCTTCCTCTTTCCTTCCTCTTCCTCCTTCCTTCCTCCTCCTCTTCTTCCTCCTCCTCTTCTTCCTCCTCCTCTTCCTCCTCCTCCTCCTCCTCCTCCTCCACCTCCTCTATTGCTTTTGGTCTCAAACTCCTCGAAATCATGAAATTGATCTTCATTGACACTTCCATCTGTGTTAGAGCATCACTTGGGAAGAGAAGAGTCCCAGATTTGCAGGGAAGTCACATATTTCTTACCGCTAGACATGCTGAAAAAGGACGACTGAAATGGTATTCCCACAATGCACCACTGGCTCCCCGATTTTTTTTATATGGTGCACACTGACCATGGAGACCCATTCTCTCACATGTGGGCCTACCAGCTTTCTCCTGCTTGATTTGAAGCCGCTAGAATTTATGCTTATAGATACGTCAAACACGGTATCTCCTATGACGTACATATACGACCTCGACAGTCAAAGGGTTAATATTTCATGTGGTAAAAGTTTTTCTTTCATACTTTTGGGTGTCTTGCACGGATTAATTTGATTTCCATTATTTCTTATGGGGAAAATTGATTCGCTTTTCGATAATTTTGCTTTACGATGAGCTCTCAGGAACGGATTAATGACGTGAACCAGAGGTTCACTGTATTCTAAATAGATATATACAGAATGTACAATTACAGCACTCACATTTTCAAAACATAAGCCTGCATACCCCTTAGCTGCTCTTCAAAGGCAGCCCACATGGTTGATCTGGACAAATTGCCTTTCTTTCTTCTGGACTATCTCTGGACTAACCAGTGTTTTGACACACTTTAGTCACCCTGGGTATGGTGGCCACAACTTAAGTTATAAAACTCACCCCTGGGGGCACACACAATGCCCAAAAAAAATAGAAAGAAGGACCCAAAGGTCCTACGAGCTTGAAGTCAACAAAAAGAGAGATGGAGAGGGAGGAGCCTAGCTAAGCTCCTCCCACACCCACCAAAAAACAGAAGACTGTTGCCAAACACACTTCTCTAGTTACCATAATTCTACCACACCTTAATTTTACTTTTATAAAAGAAATACAACTTTATAAACTACTTATTTAAATTGTGTGTGTGTGTGTCTATAGTATAACCTATTATATTGAGAAAAAACAGGCTTGACACTGCTGCCTTACAGCCATAAGAGTGATCTGCTCTTATGACATTTAGAGCTGAGTTCCCATCAATTCAATATAATTAGGTATTCCAGAGTAACTGTTACTTATATACATCAATGTGTGTTGAGTCCCATAGTCCCATAACAGTGACATCTTGTTTGTCATGCCACCGTAATGCCATGATGTCATTGGCAGTAAACACCTGCACTTCATCACCATGAGCACCTGCATTGAACCTGGGCATATATTTATGATTAGAACGCACTGTGCCACACACATCTGTCTTGTTCATTCGCAAGAAATCACTGAGTAAAGGGCTTGTGTACCAGTTCCTCTTCTTCTTCTTTCAAGAAACTGGCCATATCCCACTGAGGCGGGGTGACAGAAAAAGGAAAAACGAAAGTTTCTCCTTTTGAATTTAGTAATATATACAGGAGATGGGGTTACTAGCCCCTTGCTCCTGGCATTTTAGTCGCCTCTTACGACACGCATGGCTTACGGAGGAAGAATTATGTTCCACTTCCCCATGGAGGTAAGAGGAAATAAACAAGAACAAGAACTAGTAAGAAAAATAGAAGGAAACCCAGAGGGGTGTGTATATATATGCTTTTACATGTATGTGTAGTGTGACCTAAGTGTAAGTAGAAGTAGCAAGACATACCTGAAGCATGTTTATGAGACAGAAAAATGGACACCAGCAATCCTACCATCATGTAAAACAATCACAGGTTTCCATTTTACACTCACTTGGCAGGACGGTAGTACCTCCCTGGGCGGTTGCTGTCTACCAACCTACTACCTAGTTGTGTACCAGTTATTGGTATATAATGTTTGCCCCTTACCAAGATAAGGTGCCATCATGCTTCTCACTACATCACCTGAGATACCCAATAACATCCTGGTATCTTTCAATGTTTTACTTCCCGTGTATACAACAATATCCAATACCAGGCCACTGTCACAGTCACAGAGTACAAACAGTTTTATACCAAAGCGTTTCCTCTTGCTCGGTATATACTGTTTGAATGACAGTCTACCTTTGAACAAAATCAAAGATTCGTCAAGTACAAGATTCTTGAATGGATGAAAGTACATGTTGAACTTTTCTTTCAGATACATAACAACATTTCTAATCTTGTATAACCTGTCACTTCTGTCAGGCCTGGTTTTGTCAAAGAAGTGCAACATACGTAACAGTAAGATAAACCTGTTCACTGGGATGATTTCACTGAAGACTGGGGTACAAATTAGCCAATCTGTGGACCAGTATGCTTTTATATTATGCTTATAGACATGAGGCATAAGTATTATTGTTGCAAAAAGCAAATACAGTGGACCCCCGGTATTCGATATTAATCCGTTACTGAGAGCTCATCGAATACCGAAAATATCAAAGAGCGAATCAATTTTCCCCATAAGAAATAATGGAATTTAAATTAATCCGTGCAAGACACCTAAAAGTATGAAAAAAAATATTTTACCACATGAAATATTAAGTTTAATACAATAAAACAATTACAATAACAACAATAACAATGGAATAATTGGCACTTACCTTTAATGAAGATCTGGTGATGATTGATGGGATGGGAGGAGGGGAGAGTGTGGATGGTGTTAGTGTTTAGAAGGGGAATCCCCTTCCATTAGGACTTGGGTGGACCTGTGGCATGAGGCGAGGGAGAGCAGGAGGAGGGACGGGAGTGGAGGCAGCACATGGTTGAGGGGGTGCCGGGTGGTCCTTTGTCTGTCCACCCACCACGTCATGTGGTCCAGGCACCATGCCACCCACCACTACTTCCTCCATCCCCGCATATTCACTTTCATGATCACTATCACTATCAGTGGCTGGGGTTTTGGATCATAACCTGTCACAACCCTTGGGGACTGCATGTAGCACACTGCCTGAATGTAGGCGACGATGCCTAAAAGTATGCTTCACTGGTGAATAATGAACTTCACTATCACTAGACGAATCCTCAAATGGCATAAAATCACTCTCATCATTACTTATATCACTTTCACTATTACTAAAACACTGGGAAAATGATAGTTTCCTCTTGCGAAGTTGCCTGTGGGTAACACTCGCTACTCCAGAGGTGCCACTCCAGAAGTGCTTGGCCTAGGGTCTGGTATGGCCACACTGACCACCCCAGAGGTGATGGACTGAGGGTCATCTGGGTTATCATCGATATTTTCACTAATTCCTTGATTATTAGTGACTGATTTACTGAATGACTTGGCAGACATATTGAGTGACTTGACAGACTTACTGAGTGATTTGACTTACTGAATGACTTGACTGACTTACTGATTGGCTTGACTGACTTACTGAGTGATGTGACTGACTTACTGAGTGATGTGATTGACTTACTGAGTGACTTGACTGATTGAATGACTTACTGAGTGACTTGACTGACTTACTGGGTGACTTGACTGACTTATTGAATGACTTGACTGACTTACTGAATGACTTGACTGACTTACTGAGTGACCTGACTGAATGATTTACTGAGTGACTTGACTTACTGAGTGACTTGACTGAATTACTGAGTGACTTGACTGAATTACTGAGTGACTTGACTGAATTACTGAGTAACTTGATTGACTTACTGAATGACTTGACAGACTTACTGAGTGACTTGACTGACTTACTGAGTGATTCGATTTACCGAGTGACTTGACTGACTTACTGAGTGACTTGACTGATTTACTGAGTGACTTGACTGACTTATTGAGTGACTTGACTGACTTACTGAATGACTTGACTGACTTACTGAATGACTTGACTGACTTACTGAGTGACTTGACTGACTTACTGAGTGATTTGACTTACTGAGTAACTTGACTGACTTACTGAATGACTTGACAGACTTATTGAGTGACTTGACTGACTTACTGAGTGATTTGACTAACTTACTGAATGATTTGACTTACTGAGTGACTTGACTGACTGAATGACTTAAAGTTAGACACTCCAGTATAATCATCGACCAGAACCTCTACCAGCCACCTCAGCCCAGGAGGGCCAGAGCATAACTCGACACTCTCTTCACAATCATCCACAAACACCAGCACCTACAATTTAAGGTAAACAATAGTATTATTTCTGTTATATTTCTAGTCTTAAGCAGTAAAAACAACATAATACATCACAGTAATGAACTACAACTACATATTCACTTTTATTTTTGTAAGATGTGGAGACCTAAAAAAAATTTGTTTGACTTTTTGGGGGCTCCCAGGAACGTAGCCCTATTTTTCCCATAAGTTCTTCAGTTCATCTAACACGATTTTACCTAACAGGGCATTTTCAGGAACGTAGCTACTGTGCTAAATAATGGTCTACTGTATATATATTTGGACCATTTAGGGGCTAAAAGGGGAGTGTTAATTTGACATGACAATAGTGAATCCCTGGTGTTTGCCACGCTCTTTGCTCTGTCTGATACTCAATTGAACTGGTGCTCCCACAAGGTACTAAGTGGGCCCAGATTTTTTTAATACTGCTCACACCAAGTGTTAAGACCCATTCTATACTGACAAGGCATTTCAGGACAATCACCCCAAATTTGGAGACAGGAAAAATAAAACATTGATCTACGTTTGGAGCACTAGCAATAAGAACGTAGATCTACGTTTGGACAGTTAAGGGGTTAATAGTCTGAATATTGATCCTAAAATAATTTTTTGCCATTATAATACTATAACGGTGCTCATGCATAATATAATATGTAACAAGCTTCATTTGACTAAGGTACCTGAACTTTTACCTCTCCACCCCACCCCCAAAAAAAATTTCTGATATAAAAACATCGCAAAACACTCAGCATGATTTGAAAACTGGATTTTTGGCAGCAGATGTAAGGAAACATGCCCAGTGTTTCCACCCGTGCTGGGGATCAAACCACAGACACTCAGTATGTGAGCTGAGTGTGCTACTGAGTCACAAGACATTCTAGTGGACATTCATTTGCATACTTTCTCTGATATTTATTCCTTTTGCTGAGATGGATTTTCTTCAATTTGCAGCATTCTGTTTGTTTATGGGTCTTTTGATGGTGATGTTTAGTGTGCTGCGGGCAGCAAATGTGCTACACCACAATCTCCTGCGAAATATCATTTGTCTTCCCATGAGTTTCTTCGACACCAATCCGAGTGGACGCATCATCAACCGCTTCAGCAAGGAGATCAACGTACTTGATTATATACTGCCGTTAACACTCCGTGCCTTTGTCAGCATTATTTCCACGGTATGTTATTGGTGGTGGTGATATGTACCTGAGGGGGTGTGGGTTATAGAGTGTCCTTATACCAAAAGTTGACTTATGCCTAGTGATAACACCCAGTCATAAGCAAGACACATTGTTCTGCCACCCAAGGACTTGTATAGTCATCAGAAGAAACCTTCAGGTACACTGCACATTTTTCATTGAAGTGTGCATTGAGACATTATCATTGTCTAGATGGCTTCATACAAGTTCTGAAGGTTAGGCTGACATCACTTGGCCAGATTGATTAAATTTAGTTGGATGTGGCATGTAACTGCCTTAAAAAGTTCAGTAAAATGACAATGCTTTCATAAGACAACCACTTCTTCCAGTATTGTGTATATGCAACTAACTTGAAGATGTATGTCCATTCAAGGAAATGCCTTGATGCTGGTGAAGGTCTCCTGATCCAAGGAATTGGAGTTGCCCTCCCTATCCTTAGATCACATTTGATTCCCTCCTATTTATTTTTTTTTATTTATTAATTTGAACATGGTACAGAGAAGTACAAAGGAATACAGTTATTAAAGTGCAACATGCCAAAGCCCCTTTTAGGCAGAGCATTATGGGCAGGCTTAAAATTAACTTAAGATTAACTAAGCAATGATATATTCAGTGGTAAAAACATTATTGTAAACAGATAACAATTTAGCACAAATGAGTATTACAAAGACAGGTCCTATGGTCATTTACTGTGTTGCTGTGCATTCAGTAGAATGGAGTATTCTGTTAGGTAATGTAATTAAAAATAATAACAAAGTTTGATTGGGTCACAGGTTAGACATTTATTAGATACAGTGGACCCCTGGTTTGCAATGCCATCGGTATCCGATTAATCCGGTATTCGATGCATTTTAACAAAAAATTTTTGCCTCGGTTCCCGTTAAAAAACCCATTATATGCGATTTTTCCGAGACGTGTCCACGTGTGGCCTGAACTGCCCCGTGTGTGCCAGTGTTTACAAGCCAGCCAGTGTGCTCACATCTAAGGATACATTCGGTACATTCCATATTATCACAGTGTTTTTGGTGCTTCTTTCTGCAAAATAAGTCACCATGGGCCCCAAGAAAGCTTCTAGTGCCAACCCTTCGAGAAAAAGGGTGCTAATGACTATTGAAATGAAGAAAGAGATAATTGCAAAGTACGAAAGTGGAGCGCGTGTGTCGGAGCTGGCCAGGTTGTATACAAAACCCCAATCAACCATCTCTACTATAGTGAGCAGGAAAATGGCAATCAAGGAAGCTGTTGTTGCAAAAGGTGCAACTGTGATTACGAAACAGCGACCGCAAGTGTTAGAAGATGTTGAGAGACTGTTATTGGTGTGGATAAATGAAAAACAGATAGCAGGAGATAGCATCTCTCAAGCAATCATTTGTGAAAAGGCTAGGCAGTTGCATGACGATTTGGTAAAGAAATTGCTTGCAACTAGTGGTGATGTGAATGAATTTAAGGCTAGCAAAGGTTGGTTTGAAAGATTTAAGAATCGTAGTGGCATACATAGTGTGACTAGGCATGGTGAGGCTGCCAGTTTGGACCAAAAAGCAGCTGAAAAATATGTGAAGGAATTCAAGGATTACATAGACAGTGAAGACTTGAAACCTGAACAAGTGTTTAATTGTGACAGAACAGGCCTGTTTTGGAAGAAATTGCCAAGCAGGACCTACATTACTCAGGAAGAAAAGGCACTCCCAGGACATAAGCCTATGAAAGACAGGCTTACTCTTCTGATGTGTGCCAATGCTAGTGGTGATTGCAAAGTAAAGCCTTTATTGGTGTATCAGAAACTCCCAGAGCGTTCAGGCAAAAGAATATCCTCAAGGCTTATTTGTGTGTGCTGTGGAGGGCAAACAGTGAGGCATGAGTCACTAGGGACTTTTTCTATGACTGGTTACACCATGCATTTGCCCCCAATGTGAAAAATTACCTAATTGAAAGGAAATTAGACCTTAAGTGCCTCCTGGTATTAGACAATGCCCCTGGTCATCCTACAGACTTGGCAGAGCGACTTTCTGGGGACATGAGCTTCATTAAGATCAAGTTTTTGCCTCCTAATACCACTCCTCTCCTGCAGCCCATGGACCAGCAGGTCATTTCCAACTTCAAGAAACTGTACACAAAAGCTATGTTTGAAAGGTGCTTTGAAGTAACCACAGACACTCTATTGACTCTAAAAGAGTTTTGGAAGGATCACTTTAATATCTTCAATTGTATAAACCTTATAGGTAAGGCTTGGGAGGGAGTGACTAAGAGGACCTTGAACTCTGCCTGGAAAAAACTGTGGCCAGAATGTGTAGACAAAAGGGATTTCGAAGAGTTTGAGGCTAACCCTGGGAATCCTATGCCAGTTGAGGAATCCATTGTGACATTGGGGAAGTCCTTGGGGTTGGAGGTTAGTGGGGAGGATGTGGAAGAGTTGGTGGAGGAGGACAATGAAGAACTAACCACTGATGAGCTGCTAGATCATCTTCAACAGCAAGAGGCCAGACCTGAGGAAACTGCTTCGGAGGAGGGGATAGAGAAATTGAAGAACTTGCCTACTTCAAAGATTAAGGAAATGTGTGCAAAGTGGCTTGAAGTGCAAAGCTTTTTTGATGAAAATCACCCTAACACAGCTACTGCAAGCCGTGTTGCAACCTGTACAATAACACTGTTGTGAACCACTTTAGGAAAGTCATAAAGGAACGAGAGGTACAGGCCTCTATGGACAGATATGTTGTGCAACAGAAGTCCAGTGACTCTCAAGCTGGTCCTAGTGGCATTAAAAGAAGAAGGGAAGTAACCCCAGAAAAGGAATTGCTACCTCAAGTTCTAATGGAAGGGAATTCCCCTTATAAACATTAACAATGTCGACACTCTCCCCTCCTCCCATCCCATCAGTCATCACCAGATCTTCATTAAATGTAAGTGTCATGTATTCTATTGTTAGTAGAGTACATACTACAAACTGTGCATGTCTTGTTCAGTTTGTGTGCATTAAACTTAATATTTCATGTGGTAAATTTTTTTTTTATACTTTTGGGTGTCTTGCACAGATTAATTTGATTTCCATTATTTCTTATTGGGAAAATTGATTCGCTTTTCGATAATTTTGGTTTACGATGAGCTCTCAGGAACGGATTAATATCGCAAACCGGGGGTCCACTGTACAATAATGAGAAACATTTATGAGATACAATTTATGTGATACAATTATTCAGTATTTATTTAGTTGTGGGTGAGTAAGTGATTTTTGAGAAAAGACTTGAATTTATAAACAGACAGTGTTTCTTTTATATTCACAGGTAATGAATTCCAGATTTTAGGGCCTTTTATGTGCTTTGAGTTTTTGCATAGCGTGAGGTGGACACGAGGAACACCTATGGGAGTAGTGCTTCCCTATTAATATAGTAAGAATAATAATAATAATAATGTAAATTTTTTCTTTTTTGTATCATTCTGCCTTGGTGGAAGATGGCTGTTGAGGTAAAAAAAAAAAAATAACATATAGAATACATGACTCCCGAGTTCATAATGCAGGTGGTGATGACAATGGTGGTGATTATAGCAGCTACACCCATTGCCTCTGTCTTCATCTTGCCCATCATGTGTCTATACTGCTTCATCCAACACGTGTTCGTGGCCACCTCTCGCCAGCTCAAAAGGATCGAGTCTGTCACAAAGTCTCCCATCTTCTCCCATTTCAGTGAGAGCATACAGGGTGAGTTGAACATTATTTCTCATTAATGTCTCTCTCTTTCTCTCATTTTCATTATCTGTATTACCTATTTTGTGTCAGTTTTTTCTGTTTTGTCTGTCTTTTTTTTTTCTCTCTTTACCTTATTCAGATTACAATCAGCAGTCATACTCATGCACTTATTGTCACTGCTATATTTCTTCCCCCTATAATTATGAATAAAATTGTCTAATTTTATATTCCTGTATTATCTCTTCATATTAACATTGCTACATTGCTGTTTTTATTTTTTTTATTAATTTTTTATTATCACACTGGCCGATTCCCACCAAGGCAGCGTGGCCCGAAAAAGAAAAACTTTCACCATCATTCACTCCATCACTGTCTTGCCAGAAGGGTGCTTTACACTACAGTTTTTAAACTGCAACATTAACACCCCTCCGTCAGAGTGTAGGCACTGCACTTCCCATCTCCAGGACTCAAGTCCGGCCTGCCGGTTTCCCTGAACCCCTTCATAAATGTTACTTTGCTCACACTCCAACAGCACGTCAAGTATTAAAAACTATTTGTCTCCATTCACTCCTATCAAACATGCTCATGCACGCCTGCTGGAAGTCCAAGCCCCTCGCACACAAAACCTCCTTTACCCCCTCCCTCCAACCTTTCCTAGGCCGACCCCTACCCCACCTTCCTTCCACTACAGACTGATACACTCTTGAAGTCATTCTGTTTCGCTCCATTCTCTTTACATGTTCGAACCACTTCAACAACCCTTCCTCAGCCCTCTGGACAACAGTTTTGGTAATCCCGCACCTCCTCCTAACTTCCAAACTACGAATTCTCTGCATTATATTCACACCACACATTGCCCTCAGACATGACGTCTCCACTGCCTCCAGCCTTCTCCTCGCTGCAACATTCATCACCCATGCTTCACACCCATATAAGAGCGTTGGTAAAACTATACTCTCATACATTCCCCTCTTTGCCTCCAAGGACAAAGTTCTTTGTCTCCACAGACTCCTAAGTGCACCACTCACCCTTTTCCCCTCATCAATTCCATGATTCACCTCATCCTTCATAGACCCATCCGCTGACACGTCCACTCCCAAATATCCGAATACATTCACCTCCTCCATACTCTCTCCCTCCAATCTGATATCCAATCTTTCATCACCTAATATTTTTGTTATCCTCATAACCTTACTCTGTCCTGTATTCACTTTTAATTTTCTTCTTTTGCACACCCTACCAAATTCATCCACCAATCTCTGTAACTTCTCTTCAGAATCTCCCAAGAGCACAGTCTCATCAGCAAAGAGCAACTGTGACAACTCCCAATTTATGTGTGATTCTTTATCTTTTAACTCCACGCCTCTTGTCAAGACCCTCACATTTACTTCTCTTACAACCCCATCCATAAATATATTAGACAACCACGGTGACATCACACATCCTTGTCTAAGGCCTACTTTTACTGGGAAATAATTTCCCTCTTTCCTACATACTCTAACTTGAGCCTCACTATCCTCGTAAAAACTCTTCACTGCTTTCAGTAACCTACCTCCTTCACCATACACCTGCAACATCTGCCACATTGCCCCCCTATCCACCCTGTCATACGCCTTTTCCAAATCCATAAATGCCACAAAGACCTCTTTAGCCTTATCTAAATACTGTTCACTTATATATGTTTCACTGTAAACACCTGGTCCACACACCCCCTACCTTTCCTAAAGCCTCCTTGTTCATCTGCTATCCTATTCTCTGTCTTACTCTTAATTCTTTCAATTATAACTCTACCATACACTTTACCAGGTATACTCAACAGACTTATCCCCCTATAATTTTTGCACTCTCTTTTGTCCCCTTTGCCTTTATACAAAGGAACTATGTATGCTCTCTGCCAATCCCCAGGTACCTTACCCTCTTCCATACATTTATTAAATAATTGCACTAACCACTCCAAAACTATATCCCCACCTGCTTTTAACATTTCTATCTTTATCCCATCAATCCCGGCTGCCTTACCCCCTTTCATTTTACCTACTGCCTCACGAACTTCCCCCACACTCACAACTGGCTCTTCCTCACTCCTACAAGATGTTATTCCTCCTTGCCCTATACACAAAATCACAGCTTCCCTATCTTCATCAACATTTAACAATTCCTCAAAATATTCCCTCCATCTTCCCAATACCTCTAACTCTCCATTTAATAACTCTCCTCTCCTATTTTTAACTGACAAATCCATTTGTTCTCTAGGCTTCCTTAACTTGTTAATCTCGCTCCAAAACTTTTTCTTATTTTCAACAAAATTTGTTGATAACATCTCACCCACTCTCTCATTTGCTCTCTTTTTACATTGCTTCACCACTCTCTTAACCTCTCTCTTTTTCTCCATATACTCTTCCCTCCTTGCATCACTTCTACTTTGTAAAAACTTCTCATATGCTAACTTTTTCTCCCTTACTACTCTCTTTACATCATCAATCGCTCCTCTTACCTCCTGCACCCACTTTCCTGTAACCACAAACTTCTGCTGAACACTCTAACACTACATTTTTAAACCTACCCCATACCTCTTCGACCCCATTGCCTATGCTCTAATTAGCCCATCTATCCTCCAATAGCTGTTTATATCTTTCCCCTAACTGCCTCCTCTTTTAGTTTATAAACCTTCACCTCTCTCTTCCCTGATGCTTCTATTCTCCTTATATCCCATCTACCTTATACTCTCAGTGTAGCTACAACTAGAAAGTGATCTGATATATCTGTGGCCCCTCTATAAACATGTACATCCTGAAGTCTACTCAACAGTCTTTTATCTACCAATACATAATCCAACAAACTACTGTCATTTCGCCCTACATCATATCTTGTATACTTATTTATCCTCTTTTTCTTAAAATATGTATTACCTATAACTAAACCCCTTTCTATACAAAGTTCAATCAAAGGGCTCCCATTATCATTTACACCTGGCACCCCAAACTTACCTACCACACCCTCTCTAAAAGTTTCTCCTACTTTAGCATTCAGGTCCCCTACCACAATTACTCTCTCACTTGGCTCAAAGGCTCCTATACATTCACTTAACATCTCCCAAAATCTCTCTCTCTCCTCTGCATTCCTCTCTTCTCCAGGTGCATACACGCTTATTATGACCCACTTCTCGCATCCAACTTTTACTTTAATCCACATAATTCTTGCATTTACACATTCATATTCTCTTTTCTCCTTCCATAACTGATCATTCAACATTACTGCTACCCCTTCTTTTGCTCTAACTCTCTCAGATACTCCAGATTTAATCCCATTTATTTCCCCCCACCGAAACTCCCCTACCCCCTTCAGCTTTGTTTCGCTTAGGGCCAGGACATCCAACTTCTTTTCATTCATAACATCAGCAATCATCTGTTTCTTGTCATCCGCACTACATCCACGCACATTTAAGCAACCCAGTTTTATAAAGTTTTTCTTCTTCTCTTTTTTAGTAAATGTCTACAGGAGAAGGGGTTACTAGCCCATTGCTCCCGGCATTTTAGTCGCCTCATACGACACGCATGGCTTACGGAGGATAAATTCTTTTCCACTTCCCCATGGACAATAGAAGAAATAAAGAAGAACAAGAGCTATGTAGAAAAAGGAGAAAAACCTAGATGTATGTATATATATATGCATGTGTGTGTCTGTGAAGTGTGACCAAAGTGTAAGTTGGAGTAGCAAGATATCCCTGTTATCTAGCGTGTTTATGAAACAGAAAAAGAAACCAGCAATCCTACCATCATGCAAAACAGTTACAGGTTTCTGTTTCACAGTCATCTGGCAGGACGGTAGTACTTCCCTGGGTGGTTGCTGTCTACCAACCTACTACCTACCTGTTTTTATATAGTATATTAATTAAAATTATCTTAACTTAATTATATTAAATTTACCATTCAAACAGAAGCAACACCAAGGGGTAAACTAAGCCACCTAAAATTTTGTCAGCTCCCTGAAGCCTCAACCAAGTAAAAATACTACTACTACTACTACTAATAATAATAATAATAATAATTCAAGACAAGTCCCTTAGCACCTTTTCCCTCTGTCTTCCGACCAGAAATATGACAGAGAAACGCGTCTAGAACAATAAAATATGGCAAGGAAACCCGTCCAGAACATTAAAATATAACAGGGAAACCCGTCTAGAACAATGAAATATGACAGGGAAACCCGTTCAGAACAATGAAATATGACAGAGAAACCAGTCTAGAACAATGAAATATGGCAAGGAAACCCGTCCAGAACAATGAAATATGACAGGGAAACCCGTCAAGAACAATGAAATATGCCACCTCTGAGTCCCTTCTATACAAAACTTTTGGGGTGTCTGCATTCTAAAGGAAGGGTTTGGGATATTTGTTGTTTAGAGTGACATCTAAACTGTCGTATCTGAATGCCTATGGCAAAATAGTGATAGAGTGAATGGTGGTGAAAGTGTTTCTGTTTTGGATCACCCTGCCTCGGTGGGAGACAGCCAGCATGTTAAAAAAAATATCATCTACTTTAAAATTCTAGTTGTATTCTGCCCATGTTTCTTTGTGTAACCAGGGGCTTTCCAAAAATGTATAAAATATATGTCACCTTATTTTGTACTGTAGCAATTATGTACATTTCAAAAATAAAATTTCTTTGTTTTGCTTAACAGCTTAGTAATAGAAGATATTTTCTGATAAAATTATAACCTACTAACTAGTCACCTTAAATAATAACTGTTGATTTTGAATTTATATGCTGCTTAACCAAAACCTGAACTTATACCCTTTTATCATGAATAACTGTTTAATTTACTTCCTCTTGTGGGTGGATTAAATTAACTTTAAGTCAAAGACTAACTGACTTGGTGCTTTTATGATTGGCCTTAACCCTGTCATAGCCATACGATACTGCCATGACAATACTAGCAGGTCATCTTCAGGTTAAGGTCCACATACTGATTCCCACCATTATTAAGAAGGGTAAGAAAGACATTGAGACATACCTGTAACTGGTTTGAGGATTCTTCTACCCCTCACATCAGCCCTGTTGATGACCTGGTAAGTCATGTTGTTGGTGCTACCAGCCTGCATGTCTATATATAACCATCACAACCCAGTTGATCAGCCACTTGCAGAAGAGAGTAACCCAATTTCTTCTTGAAACTTGTACCTTCATTCTGGAAATATTTCGGATATCTGCTGGTAATGGGTTGAAGAGAATGAGTATAAAAGAAAATATGAACCATGAATAGAGTTAAGTTTAATATCTTTATTATGCATCCCATACCCATCCAGTGGGCAGTAGTCAAAAGATTACAGAAACATAATAGGCCCAGGGACTAGGCCACAAAGTAATAATAGCTGAACAAGTTACAATAGTAATGAACTGTTTACATGTTTATATCTGGTCACATCCCTAGGTAGTAGGTTGGTAGACAGCAGCCACCCAGGGAGGTACAGTGGAACCTCTGTTCATGAACGCTTCCGAACACAAACAAATCAGTTCACGACCAAAAAATTAGCCAAATTTTTGCATCTGGTCACGAACACATAATCGTGTGCTGAACAAACACAGCCATGCCAATTTTCACATTCCACTCCATTTTTTCACACATGCCAGTTATTCTCACTTCTTGTTGTTCATGTACTCCTTGTAGTCAGTCTCAGTCAAATGTGTGTTCATTCGCTGTGAATTCCTTGTGTTGTATAGTGGTACCTTGACTTACGAGTTTAATTTGTTTCTTGACTGAGCTCATAACTCAATTTGTTCATAAATCAAATCAATTTTCCTCACTGAAATTAATTGAAATGCTACTAATCCATTCCAGCCCCCCAAAAAACTACCCCAATTATTTTGTTATGGGTTTTAAATAAGAAAAATGTATTTATAAATAAGAAATATTGTATAAAAACATAATAAAAGAGAATGTAAAGAAATAAACTGGTTTTATAATGTGTATTCACCTTGGAAATCAGACGACTTGGGCTAATGGAAGATGCTGGCAGAGGTGTAGGATGGAAAAGATAGGCAGAGGAGATTGGAGGAGTTTGTTTTGTTTTGTGCTTTTTCGGTCGCTTTCGTTTGTCACAAACTCTGTTGCTTAATCGCATAACTTACTTGCTACACTCTTAATGCTACACTTTATCACTGAACTTAATTGCTACAATTTTTTTTTTTTTTTTTTACTTCATTTTCACCGATTTTTGCCTTTTTTGCCACACTTTCCTCACTTTCATCTGCAGGACATTTCAGTAAAAACCTGTCCAAGGAGGTTTCAACCTCCCTTTCAGAATTTTTTGGAAATGAGTTAGGCAAGTGTCAATAAATAGAGCAACACACAACCAGTTGCAACTTTTTCTGGGCATTTCCTTTCAATAAACTCTGAAAGTCTCTCCCAGATTCCCAACATTTCCTTTATCTCACTTGTAGAGATAACCTCCTCCACATCTGACTCCTCTGCAATACCAATTTCCTGCAAAACCTCCATATGCTGCTGCTTCTGTAGTTCCTTTAACTCCTCCATCGTCAGTTCCTTGGAGGGCTCCTCGATGAACTCATTCACATCTCCTTCATTCACCTCCACACCCATGGACTTTCCGATGGACACAATCTCCTCCACCACTGTCACTTTGGGTTTGAATCCTTCGAAGTCCCTTTTGGGCTCAACCTCAGGCCACAGCTTCTTCCACATGGAGGTCAAGGTCCTCCTTGCAACACCCTGCCAGGCCATATCTATAATTCTGAAACACATCACGATGTTATAGTGGTCCTTCCAGAACTCTCGAAGGGTTAAGATTATTGTGTTTAGTAAATTTCTATTTTAAATCAACAACCTTTGTCAGACTCTATTAATATAACTGTTCAATATTAAATCATGAAATTGTACCATATGAAGAGTTAACTGTATCTCTCAAATTTCTTAATACTACTTGAAGCAATCTGTTAGCTAGTAAGATAAATAAGTTTAGTTTCATAATATTAAGTTTAACATAATACTTTGTTATAAAAGATAGTTGTAGAATCACACTCAATCATATGATTATAAGCATTGATCCTGATATCAGCCTTTTATTAAATGACTTACATGCATCGAACAGCAACTGTAATTATTATACAGCAAACCAAGCAAAGACATTACTCAGAGTCAACAGTAACATAACTATTTTTAATTACAATGTCATATTTTTGAGCAAACATTAGAATGACCTCACAGTATTACTCAGTTCCCTGCATACCAGTATGTCAATCATCACACTCACCGAAACCTGGTTAAAGCCTGGTATGACAGATGTCTATGCCATTCCTGGTTACACAGCCATACACAACTGTAGGACAGCCCAGCAAGGGGATGGAACAGCTATATACTACTCAGATCAAAATGAATGTAGCATTAATTCTTGCACAAGAGACAAACATGGAGAATATGTTATAGTTAAATTTAAATTGAAAAACCTGCCAAAACCCCTCACAGTCATAAACATCTACAGAGTACCACAGTCAAACATTTACCATTTTAGTGAAAAACTAGGAAACATGATAACAGATGCACACATGAACAAAAACCACTTGCTGCTCAAAGGAGATTTCAACATAAATCTCCTACATGACCAGGACCCACAAGTAATTGAATTCACAAATACTATGAGCAACTGCTTGTTGCTACCAACAATAACAAAACCTACAAGAATCTCTGAGACTAGTATCTCCTTATTAGATCACATCTGGACTAACAACATATACCCTCTAAAATCAGGCATAATCCCTGACAGCACCACAGACCACTACCATACCTTTCTCATAACCAACCTAGGTAAATTGCCCCAAGACACTACTAAAGTTACCTTCAGACTACATAATGAAACAGCAGTTAATAGCTTTATAACAGCTGTGATAAAAGTCGACTGGCATAATGAGCTAGAAAAAATATACAGATACTGGTGAATGTATTAATAATTTTCTAAAAAAAAAAAAAAACACTACCTCTATAACAAGCATTGCCCTAAAAAAAAAACTAAACAGATCACAGCTAAGAGACTGAACAGTCCCTGGCTTACACCCAGCATCCTTAAGTCCATTAACACAAGTCACCTATATGAAAAACAGTACAGAATGGGTCAAATAACCAGAGACCATTCTAAACGTTACTTGTCAGTCCTTACCAGGCTGATAAGAAGGTCAAAAAAAACTGTATTATAAGAACAGATTGCATAACATAAAAGTGATATGAAAAAGACCTAGAAAACCCTATCTGAAATTCTAGGAACTAAAATGATATCCAAAAACAAAACGCTCAAATTAACAAAATCAGATGAACCTCTACTCCCACCAACTGAAACAAGAGGCAGACTCAGTGTTTTCTTCTTCACCACAGGAAAGAAGCTAGCAAGCAAAATTCCAAGCTCAAACACCCATCCATGAGACTACCTCACGGGCACCTACCTGAATACACTGTTCCTAGTTCCAATCAACCCAACAGAAGTCTTGCTCATCATCAACACCCTTAAAACCAAGGCAGGAGATATAAATAACTTACCACCTTTTATGCACAAAAAAGCTTCTCAAGTACTGTCACCAATTATTGCAACATTCTTTAACAAATCCATCGAATCCTCCACCTTCCCATCAATTCTCAAAATAATGAGGGTCACTCTGATCCACATAGGAGGAGATCAAACAGATTTGAATAACAATAGACCAATATCTAACTTACTTTTGCTCTTTAAAATCTTTGAAAAATTAATTCATAAGCAGATCCATTCCTACCTCGACTCACAAAACATACTCAACCACCTGTCAATTTGGATTCAGGACTAATAAAAGCACAAATTATGCTATTATACACATGCTAGAACTAATATACACCGCTCTCGAGAAGAAAGAAGTCCTGCTGGGAATCTTCATTGATTTATGTAAAGTTTTTGATACAGTCAACCATGATTTGCTGCATATTAAATTAACACACTATGATATAAGAGGGCACTCCCTCAACTACCTAAAGTCATACCTTAGTAACAGAAGCCAATACATGTATGTGTACACAAATGAAGCTAACTCTTCCACTCAACCTATTACAGTCAGGGTCCCACAAGGAAGTGTCCTTGGCCCACTTCTCTTTCTCATTTACATCAGTGACCTACCGAATGCATCACAACTACTCAAAACAGTGTTGGCCAGTCATACTGGCCACCAATATTCAGAAGTCTAAAACTACTCACCGTAAAGAACATCCATACTTATTCTTGTGCCTACTACATGCATAGAACACTGCACCCAAACATAAACCCTCCACTTAAACTTCTCACCAATCTTAACAGGACACACAACCATAACATGAGACACAGGTCACTTTTTGATGCACCCTGTGTCCATATCGCACTGTGTAAGAACCCTATTCACATAAAGGGTCCCAAAATTTGGAATACATTACCAGTAAATACTAAAGTAACCTGGTCAGAACATCAATGTCCCAATGTAATATCCCCAGATTGTAATTTGAGTAAACTTACTATCTGCTATAAATAAAAACAGATGTACAACTTAAAAAAAAACTATGATCAATTTCTCTAGTATTAACCCTTTGACTGTTTTGGTTGTATATATATGTCTTATGAGCCAATGTGTTCTAGCGGCTTCAAATCAAGCAGGAGAAAGCTGGTAGGCCCACATGTGAGAGAATGGATCTGTGTGGTCAGTGTGTGCAGTATAAAAAAAACCTGCAGCACGCAGTGCATAATGAGAAAAAAAACTCCAACCGTGTTTTTGGATTAACCCATTGACTGTTTCAGTCGTATATGTACGTCTTATGAGCCAATGTGTTTGACGTATATATACTCAAAAATTCTAGTGGCTTCATATCAAGCAGGAGAAAGTTGTTAGGCCCACATGTGAGAGAATGGGTCTGTGTGGTCAGTGTGCACCATATAAAAAAATCCTGCAGCATGCAGTGCATAATGAGAAAAAAAAAACTCCGACCGTGTTTTTGGATTAAAATGCCGACTTTGAGGTGTGTTTTTGTATAGTATTTATGGTTGTATTCTTGTTTTCTTGGTCTCATTTGATACAATGGAAAACATATAGAAATAGAAGTGATTTTGATTGGTTTTACTATGAATAGGATTTTGAAATGGAGCTCAAAGTGGCAGAAATGTTCGATTTTTGCCGATGTTCAAGAGTAAACAAATGACATCATTGTTCAATAAATGTCCAACTAGCCATTCTAATATGCAGTCATGAATGGGTTGACGTTATTTATACAATTATTACAATATTGCAGTAGTCTGCATAACAGTAAATCTTCTATTTTTTGTGTGAATAGAAATTCAAAATAGAAAGCAAGAATATTATAACAGGGGCCTGGAGATGTGACTGATGAACAGAGAAAATGTTATTTTAGTGCCAGGAATGTCTGAATTGTTCATTCTGGACCCTGTTTTGAAATTGGCACATTTTTTAATTTGCATGAAATTGGCCAAATTGCCAATTTCTGACCACTTTATTGGGCAAATGGGCGGTTTCTTGTACTCAATCTATAGAACTAATGGAGTTCTCAAGAAATAGCTATGAGTTTGGTGGCCTGGATCAATGGAATTGACCGAAAATAGGGCTCAAAGTGGGCATAAATGTCTCCGAGGTCGCTAATTTTGTGAGAGCATAATTCCGTAAGTTTTCCATCAAATTTCATATTTTTGGTGTCATTATCATCAGGAAAAGATTCTCTACCATTTCATAAAAAAATAATTTTTTTTTTTTTCAAATATTTTGTGATACCAGGAGACACTTCAGGATTTGGGGTTGCAACAGTCAAAGGGTTAAATAGTCTGAAAGCCATTAAATTTAGTCTGCCCATAATGCCATGGTATTATAGTGGCTCTCTTTGCACTGCAACTCATTATTGTAATTACATAATCTCAATGTAAACTTGCAAAGAAATAAAAATTTGTATTTGTAAGTGTGTGCTCTCTGTCACCTCAAAGCAGCGGTGGAACAGGTGCTTGGCAAAGAGCTTCTTGAAATTAGAAATCACCTGCTGGTCCATGGGCTGCAGGATAAGGGTGGTGTTGGGTGGAGGGTAGAGAACCTTTATAAACTTGAACTCTTTGAGGATGTTGTCTTCGAGGTTTGGTGGGTGAACAGGTGCATTGTCCAGGATGAGAATGGCTTGCATGGGTAGGTTATTTCCCTGGAGATACTTCTTAATGGCAGGACCAAGGATCAGGTTTACCCACTCCACAAAGAACTGCCTGGTGACCCATGCCTTCAGGTTTGCCCTCCACATAACTTGCAGTTTTTCTTTTAGAATCTTTTGTGACTTAAAGGCTTTGGAGTTTTCTGAATGATATACAAGCAAAGGCTTGATCTTGCAGTCACCACTCACATTAGTGCACAGTGTGAAGGTTAACCTATCCTTCGTGGGTTTGTGGCCTAGCATCTTCTCCTCTGCATTTATATAAGTCCTTGGCATCTTCTTCCAGAAGAGTCCTTTCTCATCACAGTCGAAGGCTTGCTAAGGGATGTATCCTTCAGCTGCTATCAAGTTTTGAGGTAATCCTCAGCTGCCTTCACATCCGAGCTCACTGCCTCACCATGCCTAATGACAGAGTGAATGCCAGTCCTCCTTTTAAAATTGTTGAACTAGCCCCAACTGGCTTTAAACAACTTCCAATGCCTCGTCCGTTGAAGCGCCTGGGGTCTGCTGTAGCAAATCAGAGTAAATGCTTCATGCCTTCTCGCAGAGGATACCCTCTGTCACAGTATCCTGTGAGCTGCTTCTCCATCAACCACATCAACAGCAGCTTCTCCATCTTTTCAGGGACAGAGGTCTGCAGCTTAGAAATTATTTTAACGCCCTTGGCTGGCATTATAGCCTTTATCAACTTCTGCTTTAGTATGGTACATACCGTAGAAGTACTATGCTCGTACTGCCTCACCAAGTCGACTACATGCACACTTTTCTCGTGTTTTTCTATGATTTCATGCTTTAATTCAATGGACATCATCCTCTTCTACTCAGCAGTGTCCTTTGCACTTACTTTCCTAGGACCCATGGTTAGAAAAAGGAAATTTGGCAAAATAACTGCACAAAGAGCACAAAACGCAAGCACAACACAAAAGAGATGCTTCCATGGCGAGGTAACCATGTGCACTGAACGATTGAGATGCTGGAAGCTGGGCAGATGTTGTGGCGTTTACTGAGCCAACTAGTGGTGGCATATCTGAAGCTCGCTCGTAACTCAGATTCTGGCTCACAACTCAAAGCAAAAAATCTGCCGAGCAATGGCTCATAACTTAGAAAACTCATAAGTTGGGGCACTCATAAGTTAAGGTACCATTGTATTTTGTGTTTTTAAATTCGTTTTGTTTTTTTGGTTGGTTGTTTACAGTATGTTTTTTCTCTGTTATTTAAAGTTTTTCTCTGTTAAACTGTGCATTATTTTGTGTAATTAAGATTTTTCAAACTTTGTTTATTTTTTCTGTGCTTAAAATTCTTAAAAAAAAAAAAAGCTGTTTACAGTGAACGGTCCATAGGGGTCTAGAATGGGCTCGTGCAATGTTAGTTTTCTCTCTTGTTCAAGGTTTTCTCAGTGCTATTCAAGGTTCAAGGTCTTTACATTTAGTTTACTGTTACACTGTGTATTCTGTGGTATAATTAACTATTTTTGTTCTTAAAAATCTTAAAAAAACAATATTTACATACAGTTTGTAGGGGTCTGGAATGGATTAATCATATTTACATACAGTCCAATAGGGAAATTAGGTTTGGGTCACGACCAAATCAGGTCGCGACCAGAGTTTTGGAATGAATTATGGTCATGACAAGAGGTTCCAGTGTACTACCATTCTGCCAAGTGAGTGTGAAACAGAAACATGTAATTGTTTTCCATGATAGTAGGTTTGCTGGTGTCTTTTCTCTTTCTCTGTTACGTTGGTTTGTCCCTTATTACTTTGATAGTAAGGTTCTCACTACATGTTCTAGTGTGGGGTAGCTTTTACTTAATGGTCTTATTTGTCTAGGGGTAATACTTACATCATGGCTGATCATCCTGAGTGTCTCTGATACCCTTTCACCAGCCCTCTTCACAGGTTATGTAAACTACTACTATAAAAATATAACTGTATTCTCAATAGATATGTACAGAATATACAATTACAGCCTCACATTTTCAAAACAACGATCTACACACTGCATAGCTGTTCTCCCACATGGTGTATCTCAACAACTTTTGTCCTCTCTTCTTCACATAACTCTGGGCTAACCAGTGTTTTGACACACTTTAGTCACCCTGGGTATGGTGGTCACAACTTAAATTATAAAAACTCACCCCTGGAGCACACATAATGCCCCAAAAGATAGAAGAAGGACCCAGAGATCCTGCCAGGTTGAAGGCCAGCCACAGAGAGAGAGAGTCAGTCAGAGGGAGAGAGAGAGAGAGCCTGGCTAACTCCTCCCACCAAAACAAAAGACTGTTGCCAAGCACAATTCTCCAGTTACCACAATTCTACCACCTCTTAACTTTACTTTTACAAAAAGAAATACAACTTTATAAACTACTTATTTAAATTGTGTGTTTATGTGTCTATAGTATAACCTATTATATTGAGAAAAATAGGTTTGACCCAGCTGCCTCTCAGTCATAAGGTTGATCAGTCCTTCTGACATTTAGAGCAAAGTCCCCATCAATTCAATATAATTAGGTATTCCAGAGTAACTGTTACTTATAAATACATGTTGGGTCCTATAGCCCCATAACACCCCCACCTCCAGACGAAGTCTCACAAAAGCTAGCCGTGTCCCTCAGGATACGGCTAGTAAAAAGTATATTGCTTAAGTCTGAAGGCGGTAAACAAGACTACTAGAAATGCTACATTTTCCCAGCACCATAACTACTCTTCACTTTACTGTTATTTACAAGAGATTGCAGAATTTTTTAGAAAAGCATTTTAACCATACCCATATACTCAAGGGTGTAACTATCTACAATTTTAGTGACTTTTAAACAATACACATTACAATGCAAAATTTGCACACAATGCCCACTGTGAAAGCCCGCACCAACAGGCCTGTGCCTCTGCTACGGTAATCCAGCAAGCAACTGGTAATCCAGGGTGGCAACTTCCTGATCAGGAGACGAGAGTAGAGCCAAACCCAGAGCAGTCAGGTGTACACCAGGCAGGAAACTTCACAAAACATGTCAAGGTGTCTCTCACTTGGTGGCCGAACCAAACAGTGAGACTTCCAGTCAACACTCACGATCCTTAACATGGTCAGGCACTCAAGCCCATCTTCCGAGGTCCCACTCCACACAGATCCTCCAAACTTATGAAGAGGAGGCTGTCATAGAACATGGAGGGGTCCAGGGGACCACAAAGGCAAACCGTCGGGCCGTTTTGTATATAGAGCACACCAAGACACAACATCACATACCTTCCTGAACGTCTCATGTTACCGAAGGTTGTCAACCACTGCCTCAACTCACATTTAAGTACACCCTGACCCTCGTCACACTTTTGGCTCTGACTCGACTCCTTCACAGTCAGATGGCTGGTAGAGAGTACTCAGGCTCGCTGAGAGTTCACCACTGCAAAAACAACAAGGTCAGCACATGACAAACACTATGTACAAAGTACGCACCATGCATCTACATGAAACATCTAGAGAGAGCATCAGCAACCACATTCTCTGAGCCTTTTATATATTTAACTTTCAAATTAAAAGGCTGTAGGAACAAAGCCCATTTTAAGAGTCTGATTTTAGTCACTATACACAGGAACAGGATGAAGAGATCCTGAGACATGTACAAATGCTGAATAGCCAGCCCCAAAATGAAAATTTTCTTTCCTGTGGTAAAATGTTGACATTTAAACTTAGAAGGTTGTTCATAGACAATAACAGTTCTGCAACCTCTCGCAGTGCAACAACAAACACCAAAGACTTCTCTTTGCACCCAGGTTGGATACATCAAGTTTACACAAACACCATCACGTTCCATCTCACACACAAATTTTAAGCACACAATGAACACAATTTGCATTACACACATTAAAATGGTACTGGAACACAGGCCATGGAAATCACATCTTCCATGTTTTAGCTTATTTAAAATGTTTGCATCTTTTAGTGCATAAGTATCAATCTTTCTAATTCTGTAAACCTTAGTTGTTAAACGTACTCTGTGGTAGTCAGTGTTTATGCCCAGGGTGCCATCTAATTTGGGAACCATGAAGCATGGGAATGCCCACTGACTCTCACTAAGCACTACAAACTGGTGTTGGAAGAATTTCACTTCTTCCTCCATCTCCAATTTTTCATACAGATTTTTCCCACACAAAAATTGTTGAATTGGCTCAGTTTCCTTAACAATTTCCTCATGGAGTTTCAATTTTTCCCCATTACTGACATCCCAACTTTTATATACGTAGTTCCAAGGTGGCTGAGCCAACTCTCCAACATTTTTCTCATTAAACCCAAGCATGCATTTCCCAAAATCTTTTACACACATGTTATTTCTTAAATACGCTTTTGGTATTTCATACAGATTGTTTTGCAGCCCTTTACATTCCATTAAAACATTGGTCTCTCTGAATTTTTGACACAACTTCAAACCCTTTGACCGGTTACTGTGTACATTATACTCATTCTTTTTCTGCTCAGGGGTATGGGTTTTATATCTAACCCCTGGGAACTTCCCCCACAACATGTTCAGCTCACAGCAACTTGCCATTCAGATTTTCACTTGAATTGGCTCCAGTATCAGCACTTCCTCTCCAGCCTCCAGAGTATCATGGTCCATATTATGGTCCCACATCATCATCCTGGTCTGGTTGATGGGCACGTTCACTGGTACCATCCACCTCATACGAGTCAAACAGTATCTGAAACTGAGAAAAAGCTCCGAGGGGGGAGCATCACCATCCTCCCCAAGCCAATAGCTCAGAAATTCCAGAGTGCTTCCCCACTCAGCAAATACAAAGAAAGGGATCCTCTCATCCCAGTTGTTAGTATTGTCTATACCATAGGCTTGCATCATTGTCTTGAGGGCTTGATGTAATTTCTCTATTTCCCCTTGAGATGGAGGGTGATAGGCCATTGCAAAGTTAGGCTCTACTTTTAATTCCTTCAAAACATTTCTAAAAGACTTTGAGGTAAAGTTAGGCCCCTGGTCTTTTTGCACTGCTTGTGGAAAACCAACATGAAAAAAGAACTTCATCAAAGCCCTTAAGACTACATGAGCTGTTATCTTATGCAGAGGGACTGCTTCCAGGTACCTGGTAGTGGAGCAAATATTTGTGAGTAAATAATCATTTCCCATTCTGGTCCTTGGGAGTGGGCCAACGACATCCACTACCAGCTTGCTGAAGGGTTCACCTGGTGCTGAAATCGGCTGAAGGGGAACAGGTTTAATACTTCGACTAGGTTTCCCTATAATTTGAAAGGCATGATAGGTCTCAATATGCTCTCTGACAGTCTCCCACAGCTGAGACCAGAAGAAATGCCTGGAAACCTTGGACATCACCACCTGGGGACAAAGCCCTTGTTCTCCTTCCATCGATACTGCAAACAGAGGTGAATTCTTTATAAGAGTTTCCTCCCTGAAATGAAAACACTTATTTAACTGTAAAATCTCTTCCTCAGCAACAGCGACATTTTCCTGCACAGAAATTAATTGCACCCTAGCAGGTGCAGCCTCTCTCACACTATTTAACTGATCCATTCTCCAATCATGCTCAGCTCTGGCTGGAACATCCTTTTCTTCAGTTGACTGCAGTTCAACATCAGAAAGCAGAGTTACCAAACTTAAGCCCTCACCATCCTCATGAGAAATATCATGAAGACTGTTGGTAGCATGATCATGAGCCATACTTCTCATGGTGGAACCATCAGGGAGAAGGTCTGGCAGGGTTTTCCTAGCCATTTCCTCCCAACATTTCGGACTTGGTTTCCCCCAAACTAGTTGTTCCTCACTGTCTAACAGGCCCATAACATTATTCCCTAATAAGAGGTCGACCCCTTCGAAGGGAATTTCATCGGAGATACCTACAGGGAGATAGCCAACTTGGTATGCAGATTCTACCCATAATTTGTGTACAGGTGTCCTTATGGTTGAACCCGTAATACCCTTCAACAATATATCTACCCCAGTATAGGTATCCTTAGACACTGGTAGCACTCCAGCACGTAGCAAAGAGTAGGTGCTACATCCATCTCTCAAGGACAATATGTTCTCAACTCTGCCTACATTCTTTTGCAAACCAACTGTGGACCTACTAGAAAATATACACATCCTGGGGTCTAGATCCAAAGGTTCCTCCTCACCTTGCCTTGAAGACCTAATGCAGGCAACTGGATGTATCTCTGCAGTTAGAGTCCTCTGGGGTGGTTCCTCCCTTTCCTGATCTCGCCGCCTTGACCAGCAAAACTTTTGTGTGTGTCCAGTTTTGTTACAGTAATAACAGATAAAACTCTTAAAGGTATTTTTACCATTTGGTGTAGGACTGGTACTGTTTACTCGAGGATCTGAAACATCTGATTGTCTAAGTAAACTTTGAACTCCAGCTGACTTACCTTTTCCTTCTATTTTAGAGGGCACCTCAGCCTTCATTTGTCCCTGAAAATTCTTGTCCCACTTACCTTTATGACCATAGGACTTGGAATAAGGTTTAGAATGAGTGGGGAAATTTTCAGGAGCATGACTGTTTTTACTTACCAATTCCCTGCGAGCCAAGAATCGGTCACCTAGATCCAGTGCTTCTGAAAGATTATCTGGGTTTTTGTCCTCCAAATATTCTCTGAGGTCAACAGGGATTGTATTGTACAATTCCTCATGAACCATTAGATCTACTAATTTGTTATAGTCTTTATTAACTCCTTTAGAACAAACCCATTTCTTAAAAAGGAACAGTTTCTCATTCCCAAACTCAGTTAAGGTCTGCCCATCCTGAAATTTTTGATTCCTGAACTTTTGTCTATATTTCTCAGGTATCATTTGGTATGCAAGCAATACTTCCTCTTTAATCTTATCATAATCAGAAAAATCTTGCCCCTCCAGAGTCTCTACTCTTTGGAATCCTTTACCTACAAGTTGTGTGCGAACTAGGGTAGCCCACTTCTGTTTGGGCCATCCTTGCTCCAAAGCAGTCTTCTCAAAAAAAGAAAAATACCTATCTGGGTCACTCTCTGTAAACTTAGGGACAAAATTTGCAGCTTTAGTTATGTTAAAGTACTGCTCAGGCTCTTGTTCTGAACCTCCTAACCTTTGACGTTCTTTCTCCTTAGCTTTCATTAATTTCATTTCAGCCTCTAGTACAGCTAATTTCAGTCTCATTCTCTCCATTTCCATATCACCTGGAGTAGGTGATTCCTCATCTTCACTATTAACAGGCATGTTTACTGATGAATTATTACCTTCTTCCCTGAAGCCTAAAAAATCTGAAGACTCATCTTCTGACATAGTTTTATCTTTAAACACTTGCTTCCCTCTTACAGTATCAGTGGACAAAGTTTTCCCACAGGCACATAAAATAACACAAATTGAATGTAAACTATGCACATAGCACTTACCATAACCACAACAAAAATGTGTTACTCCCTTTCCCCCACCTTAGGAGAAAAACAACCTGTAAACTAATATATGAAAATAACACTTCCACTGACACCACCTTGGTAAATCTTCTACCAGAAACATGCAACTGTTATTACCCCATACCAGCACATATAGTTCAAAGAATGTTTTGAGTTATTTTAGCAGTCAAATAACTATCCCGGACAGGCCCCCATGTTACGTTGGTTTGTCCCTTATTACTTTGATAGTAAGGTTCTCACTACATGTTCTAGTGTGGGGTAGCTTTTACTTAATGGTCTTATTTGTCTAGGGGTAATACTTACATCATGGCTGATCATCCTGAGTGTCTCTGATACCCTTTCACCAGCCCTCTTCACAGGTTATGTAAACTACTACTATAAAAATATAACTGTATTCTCAATAGATATGTACAGAATATACAATTACAGCCTCACATTTTCAAAACAACGATCTACACACTGCATAGCTGTTCTCCCACATGGTGTATCTCAACAACTTTTGTCCTCTCTTCTTCACATAACTCTGGGCTAACCAGTGTTTTGACACACTTTAGTCACCCTGGGTATGGTGGTCACAACTTAAATTATAAAAACTCACCCCTGGAGCACACATAATGCCCCAAAAGATAGAAGAAGGACCCAGAGATCCTGCCAGGTTGAAGGCCAGCCACAGAGAGAGAGAGTCAGTCAGAGGGAGAGAGAGAGAGAGCCTGGCTAACTCCTCCCACCAAAACAAAAGACTGTTGCCAAGCACAATTCTCCAGTTACCACAATTCTACCACCTCTTAACTTTACTTTTACAAAAAGAAATACAACTTTATAAACTACTTATTTAAATTGTGTGTTTATGTGTCTATAGTATAACCTATTATATTGAGAAAAATAGGTTTGACCCAGCTGCCTCTCAGTCATAAGGTTGATCAGTCCTTCTGACATTTAGAGCAAAGTCCCCATCAATTCAATATAATTAGGTATTCCAGAGTAACTGTTACTTATAAATACATGTTGGGTCCTATAGCCCCATAACATTCTCATAAACACGTGGGATAACAGGTACAACTTGCTACTTCTAATTACACTTAGGTCACATTACACATGCATGTACACACATATATACATGTATACATATCCATCTGGGTTTTCTTCTATTTACCTAACAGTTCTTGTTCTTTTCTATTTCCTCCTATCTCCATGGGAAAGTGGAAAAGAATTCTTCCTCTGTAAGCCATGTGTGTCATAAGAGACGACTAAAATGCCAGGAGCAAGGGGCCAGTAACCCCTTCTCCTGTATTAATTTCTAAATTTAAAAAGAAAAACCTTTGCTTTTCTTTTTTAGGTCACCCTGCCTCAGTGGGATATGGCCATTTCATTGAAAAAATCTGGTCACATCATAACGAATTACTTATACAGACATGAATTAGGTCACACACACATGCAAAAATTCATGTCTGCATAAACCATGATTATAGAAAATAATAAATTTGTAGGTACCCTTTCTTTGTTGCACTAACATTACTTCATAACTTAGAACTTGTAACTGGAATCGTTCATGTTTCTTAACATATTCCTTTTCTCAGGTGCATCAATAATCAGAGCCTACAAAAAACAGGACAAATTCTTCAAAGAGTCATTGAAGCTGTTAGAGAACAGCCAGAAATCTCTCTATGCCAACATTGCTGTTAATAGGTAATCTTGATTTACAATAAAATTCTTTTATGAGTGAAAGAATATTTGTGCAAAATATTGCATGTATGTTTTCGTGTATATTCACATATCTATTCACTTTAATATTTAGCTTTAGATTTAGATTTAGCTTTGACTTCTGGGCCAGTCTGATGTATCCCTGACCCCATAAGTTATATCATATTTTTACTTCTCTATATGCTTTCACTAACTTATACTTAAAAAATGCCTTCTTCTTTCTCTTTGGTTTACTTTAGTGTCTTTCCGTATGTTACCTTTTCTTACTCTCACTCTTTTCAAATGATCTGTTTACTGTCTTCAATGTTGTAATGAATACAGTCAGCCATCTATTTACTGCATTCAGTATTTATTTATTTATTTATTTATTTGAACATAATACAGGAAAGTACAAAGGAATACGGTTATTAAAGTGCAACATGCCAAAGCCCCTTGTATGCAAAGCATTATGGGCAGGCTTAAAATTAACTTAAGATTAACTAAGCAATGATATAGTCAGTGGTAAAAACATTATTGTAAACAGATAACAATTAAGCACAAATGAGTATTTCAAAGACAGGTCATATGGTCATTTACTATGTTGCTGTGCATTCAATAGAATGGAGTATTCTGTTTGGTAATGTAATTAAAAAAATAACAAAGTTTGATTGGGTCACAGATTAGACATTTATGAGATACAATATTTTTTTTATTTTTTTTTTTTATTATCACACCGGCCGATTCCCACCAAGGCAGGGTGGCCCGAAAAAGAAAAACTTTCACCATCATTCACTCCATCACTGTCTTGCCAGAAGGGTGCTTTACACTACAGTTTTTAAACTGCAACATTAACACCCCTCCTTCAGAGTGCAGGCACTGTACTTCCCATCTCCAGGACTCAAGTCCGGCCTGCCGGTTTCCCTGAATCCCTTCATAAATGTTACTTTGCTCACACTCCAACAGCACGTCAAGTATTAAAAACCATTTGTCTCCATTCACTCCTATCAAACACGCTCACGCATGCCTGCTGGAAGTCCAAGCCCCTCGCACACAAAACCTCCTTTACCCCCTCCCTCCAACCCTTCCTAGGCCGACCCCTACCCCGCCTTCCTTCCACTACAGACTGATACACTCTTGAAGTCATTCTGTTTCGCTCCATTCTCTCTACATGTCCGAACCACCTCAACAACCCTTCCTCAGCCCTCTGGACAACAGTTTTGGTAATCCCGCACCTCCTCCTAACTTCCAAACAACGAATTCTCTGCATTATATTCACACCACACATTGCCCTCAGACATGACATCTCCACTGCCTCCAGCCTTCTCCTCGCTGCAACATTCATCACCCACGCTTCACACCCATATAAGAGCGTTGGTAAAACTATACTCTCATACATTCCCCTCTTTGCCTCCAAGGACAAAGTTCTTTGTCTCCACAAACTCCTAAGTGCACCACTCACTCTTTTTCCCTCATCAATTCTATGATTCACCTCATCTTTCATAGACCCATCCGCTGACACGTCCACTCCCAAATATCTGAATACGTTCACCTCCTCCATACTCTCTCCCTCCAATCTGATATTCAATCTTTCATCACCTAATCTTTTTGTTATCCTCATAACCTTACTCTTTCCTGTATTCACCTTTAATTTTC
Source organism: Cherax quadricarinatus (assembly GCF_038502225.1). Taxonomy (NCBI): domain Eukaryota; kingdom Metazoa; phylum Arthropoda; class Malacostraca; order Decapoda; family Parastacidae; genus Cherax; species Cherax quadricarinatus. Next base: position 15,472,134 of record NC_091314.1, read on the forward strand.
TTCTTTTGCACACCCTACCAAATTCATCCACCAATCTCTGCAGCTTCTCTTCAGAATCTCCCAAGAGCACAGTGTCATCAGCAAAGAGCAGCTGTGACAACTCCCACTTTGTGTGTGATTCTTTATCTTTTAACTCCACGCCTCTTGCCAAGACCCTCGCATTTACTTCTCTTACAACCCCATCTATAAATATATTAAACAACCACGGTGACATCACACATCCTTGTCTAAGGCCTACTTTTACTGGGAAAAAATTTCCCTCTTTCCTACATACTCTAACTTGAGCCTCACTATCCTCGTAAAAACTCTTCACTGCTTTCAGTAACCTACCTCCTACACCATACACTTGCAACATCTGCCACATTGCCCCCCTATCCACCCTGTCATACGCCTTTTCCAAATCCATAAATGCCACAAAGACCTCTTTAGCCTTATCTAAATACTGTTCACTTATATGTTTCACTGTAAACACCTGGTCCACACACCCCCTACCTTTCCTAAAGCCTCCTTGTTCATCTGCTATCCTATTCTCCGTCTTACTCTTAATTCTTTCAATTATAACTCTACCATACACTTTACCAGGTACACTCAACAGACTTATCCCCCTATAATTTTTGCACTCTCTTTTATCCCCTTTGCCTTTATACAAAGGAACTATGCATGCTCTCTGCCAATCCCTAGGTACCTTACCCTCTTCCATACATTTATTAAATAATTGCACCAACTACTCCAAAACTATATCCCCACCTGCTTTTAACATTTCTATCTTTATCCCATCAATCCCGGCTGCCTTACCCCCTTTCATTTTACCTACTGCCTCACGAACTTCCCCCACACTCACAACTGGCTCTTCCTCACTCCTACAAGATGTTATTCCTCCTTGCCCTATACACGAAATCACAGCTTCCCTATCTTCATCAACATTTAACAATTCCTCAAAATATTCCTTCCATCTTCCCAATACCTCTAACTCTCCATTTAATAACTCTCCTCTCCTATTTTTAACTGACAAATCCATTTGTTCTCTAGGCTTTCTTAACTTGTTAATCTCACTCCAAAACTTTTTCTTATTTTCAACAAAATTTGTTGATAACATCTCACCCACTCTCTCATTTGCTCTCTTTTTACATTGCTTCACCACTCTCTTAACTTCTCTCTTTTTCTCCATATACTCTTCCCTCCTTGCATCACTTCTACTTTGTAAAAACTTCTCATATGCTAACTTTTTCTCCCTTACTACTCTCTTTACATCATCATTCCACCAATCGCTCCTCTTCCCTCCTGCACCCACTTTCCTGTAACCACAAACTTCTGCTGAACACTCTAACACTACATTTTTAAACCTACCCCATACCTCTTCGACCCCATTGCCTATGCTCTCATTAGCCCATCTATCCTCCAATAGCTGTTTATATCTTACCCTAACTGCCTCCTCTTTTAGTTTATAAACCTTCACCTCTCTCTTCCCTGATGCTTCTATTCTCCTTGTATCCCATCTACCTTTTACTCTCAGTGTAGCTACAACTAGAAAGTGATCTGATATATCTGTGGCCCCTCTATAAACATGTACATCCTGAAGTCTACTCAACAGTCTTTTATCTACCAATACATAATCCAACAAACTACTGTCATTTCGCCCTACATCATATCGTGTATACTTATTTATTCTCTTTTTCTTAAAATATGTATTACCTATAACTAAACCCCTTTCTATACAAAGTTCAATCAAAGGGCTCCCATTATCATTTACACCTGGCACCCCAAACTTACCTACCACACCCTCTCTAAAAGTTTCTCCTACTTTAGCATTCAAGTCCCCTACCACAATTACTCTCTCACTTGGTTCAAAGGCTCCTATACATTCACTTAACATCTCCCAAAATCTCTCTCTCTCCTCTGCATTCCTCTCTTCTCCAGGTGCATACACGCTTATTATGACCCACTTCTCGCATCCAACCTTTACTTTAATCCACATAATTCTTGAATTTACACATTCATATTCTCTTTTCTCCTTCCATAACTGATCATTTAACATTACTGCTACCCCTTCCTTTGCTCTAACTCTCTCAGATACTCCAGATTTAATCCCATTTATTTCCCCCCACTGAAACTCTCCTACCCCCTTCAGCTTTGTTTCGCTTAGGGCCAGGACATCCAACTTCTTTTCATTCATAACATCAGCAATCATCTGTTTCTTGTCATCCGCACTACATCCACGCACATTTAAGCAACCCAGTTTTATAAAGTTTTTCTTCTTCTCTTTTTTAGTAATTGTATACAGGAGAAGGGGTTACTAGCCCATTGCTCCCGGCATTTTAGTCGCCTCATACGACACGCATGGCTTACGGAGGAAAGATTCTTTTCCACTTCCCCATGGACAATAGAAGAAATAAAAAAGAACAAGAGCTATTTAGAAAAAGGGGAAAAACCTAGATGTATGTATATATATATATGCATGTGCGTGTCTGTGAAGTGTGACCAAAGTGTAAGTAGGAGTAGCAAGATATCCCTGTTATCTTAGCGTGTTTATGAGACAGAAAAAGAAAAAAGAAAAACCAGCAATCCTACCATCATGCAAAACAGTTACAGGTTTTTGTTTCACAGTCATCTGTGAAACAATCATCTGTGAAACATTTATGAGATACAATTTATGTGATACAATTATTCAGTATTTATTTAGTTGTGGGTGAGTAAGTGATTTTTGAGAAGAGACTTAAATTTATAAACTGACAGTGTTTCTTTTATATTCACAGGTAGTGAATTCCAGATTTTAGGGCCTTTTATGTGCATTGAGTTTTTGCATACCGTGAGGTGGACACGAGGAACATCAAAGAGTGATCTGTGCATTGTGTGACGGTCATGTGTTCTGTTGAGGTTGGTAAGGAGAAGTTTGAGGGGAGGGTTTATATCAGAATTAAGTGTTCTATGTATGTAGGAGGTGCAGTAATAAGTATGGATGTTTTGTATGGTGAGCAGGTGTAGAGTTTAGAATATTGGTGGAGTGCGCTGCATGTAGTGAGAATTTGTTATCATTCTGACTGCAGCCTTTTGTTGGGTAATTAATGGTCTGAGATGGTTTATTGTTGAGCCCCATGCACAAATTCCATAGGTGAGATAGGGGTAAATAAGTGAGTGATATAGGGCCAGGAGGGCTGACTGTGGAACATAGTACTGTATCTTCAATAGTATGTTTACAGTCTTGGAATTTTTTTTGGAAATTTGTTGTATATGTGTTTGAAATTTGAGTCTATTATCAAGGTGGATTCCTAAGAATTTTCCCTCTGTGAGCTTTGTGATAGATGATCTGTTTATCATTATGTTAAGAGGGGCATCTGTAGCTCTGTTACCAGACTGAATGAAGTAGGTTTTGTCAATGTTGAGAGTAAGTTTGTTAGACCTCATCCAGGTAGATATTTTCTGTAATTTGGTATTCACAGTATTGGCTAGCATGACTGGGCTTGGGTGAGAGAAGACTATGTAGTGTCATCTGCAAATAGTGTGGGTTTGAGTAGTTGCAATGCATTTGGAGGGTCATTTATGTAAATGAGAAAGAGAAGAGGACCAAGGACACTTCTCTGTGGGACACCAACTGTAATTGGCTGTGTGGAATAGTTTGCTCCATTTGTGTAGACATACTGGCTTCTGTTGCTGAGGTATGACTTTAGGTAGTTGAGGGAGTGCCTTCTTATACCACAGTATGACAATTGTGGAGCAAGTCATGGTCAACTGTATCAAAAGCTTTATGTAAATCAATGAAGATCCCCAGTGGGACTTCTTTTTTCTCTAGTGCAGAGTATATTTGTTCTAGCATGTGTATAATAGCATCATTCATATTTTTATTAGGCCTGAACCCAAACTGACAGGGGTTGAGTATGTTGTGGGAGATGAGGCAGGAATAGATTCACTTATGAATTAATTTTTCAAAGATTTTAGAGAGAGGGTGTAAGTTGGATATTGGCCTATAGTTATTCAAGTCTGTTTGGTCTCCTCCTTTATGGATCGGGTGACCCTCGCTATTTTGAGAACTGTAGGGAAGGTAGAGGATTTGATGGATTTGTTGAAGAGTGTTGCAATGATTGGTGACAGCACTTGCAACGCTTTTTTGTATATAAAGGGTGGTAAGGTATTTAAATCTCCTGTCTTGTTTTTTGGTGTGTTGATAATAAGGGAGACTTCTGTTGGGTTAGCCGGAGCTAGGAACAGTGTGTTTGGGTAGTTGCCAGTGAGGTAGTCATTGGGTGGGGTATTTGAGCTTGGGATTTTATTGGCTAGGTTTTTTCCTATGGTGGAGAAGAAATCATTGAGTCTGTTTACTGTTTCAGTTGGTGCGAGTAGGGGTTCATCCTGTTTTGTTAGTTCAGTTGTGCTATTTCGTGATATCTTTTTTGTTCCTAGAATTTCTGATAGGGTTTTCCAGGTCTTTTTTATGTCACCTTTTAAGTTGGATAATCTGTTCTCATAATACAATTTTTTTGCCCATCTTCTCAGGCTGGTTAGGATTGATGAGTAACGTTTTGTTTGGTCTCTGGTTATGTGACCCATTCTGTACTGTTTTTCATATAGGTGCTTTGTATTTATGGATTTGAGGATGCTGGGTGTTAGCCATGGACTGTTCAGTCTCTTAGCTGTCATCTGTTTAGTTTTTTTAGGGCAGTGCTTGTTATAGCATTGCCCTGTATAGATTTCTAGCTCAGTGTGCCAGTCAATGTTTATCACTGCTGTTGTGAAGTTATTAATGGCTGCCTCATTGTGAAGTCTGAAAGTGACTTTAGCAGTGTCTTGGGGTAATTTGCCTAGATTAGTTATGAGGAAGGTAGGGTAGTGGTCTGTGGTATTATCTGTGATTATGCCTGATTTTAAAGGGGATATGGTGTTGGTCCAGATGTGGTCTAGTAGGAAAACACTAGTCTCTGTACTTCTTGTAGGTTTTGTTACTATTGGTAGCAACAAGCAGTTACTCATAGTGTTTGTGAATTCAGTAATGTGTGGGTCCTGATCTTGCAGGAGATTTATATTGAAGTCATCTGAGAGTAGTAAGTGATCTTTATTCATGCATGCATCAGTTATCATACTTCCTAGGTTTTCACTAAAATGGCTAATGTTTGACTGTGGTACTCTGTAGATGTTTATCACTGTGAGAGGTTTTTGTAGATATTTGGATTTGAATTTAGCTATTATACATTCCCCATGTTCATCCCTTGTGCAAGTATTAGTGATACATTCTAGTTGGTCTGAGTAGTATATAGCTGTGCCACCCCCTTGTTGATCTAGCCTACAGTTGTGTATGGCTGTGTAACCAGGAATGGCATAGACATCTGTAGTATCAGACTTTAGCCAGGTTTTGGTGAAAGTAATGATGGATATACTCGCATGCAGGGAATTTAGTAATGCTATGAGGTCATCATAATGTTTACTTAAAGATCTGATATTGTAGTTAAAGACAGTTATGTTGTTGTTGGCTCTGAGAAGTGCCTTTGATTGTTCTGATGTGTAGTAATTACAGTTACTCTTTGATTCATTTAAGTCATTCAATAAGAGGTTGGTATCAGGATCAATGCTTGTTATCATAAGATTTATAGTGAATCTATAGTTAGAATTAAGTATAAGACAAAGTAAATATTCTAAAGCTAAAAAATAGCACCTGAATTATTTTAACAAATGTAAAAATATGAGCTAAGGTAGTTCTTTAAGGAGACAATATAAAAGGGACTAAAACAATTTGTGGTGAGCAAATAAAGTGATGATCAAATAAAGGAGCTTGGGAATATAATAGTAGGTAGGTCTTTAACTGCTTGAGGGTCCATGCCGTAGATCTACGGCTTTACGTTGAGGGTCCAAACCGTAGATCTACATCATGAGCTCAGCTCACTCTGATAAGCTGTGAGTGGTAAATTTTGGCCTAGATATGAGAGAATACATCTATGTGGTACGTGTGCACCACATAAAACAAATCCTGCAGCACACAGTGCATAATGAGAGAAAAATAACTGAGACCGTAATTTTCGATTAAAACAGCGAATTTGCAGTGGTTTTTCGTATGCTTTTTATAGTTGTATTTGCAATTTCTTGGTCTCATTTGATAGAATGGAAGATATATTACAGAAATAGAGAGGATTTTGATTGGTTTTAGTACTGAAAATGGCTTGAAACTGAGCTCAGAATAGCAGAAATGTTAAATTTTTGCCAATGTTCAAGAGTAAACAAATGACTTCACATGTCTAATACACACCAGCTGGTGGGTCTAATATACATTCACAAATGTGGTGATATTATTTATACAATTATTACAATATTGCATAACAGTAATCTTCTATTTTTTGGTTTGAATAAAAATTCATTATGTGAATAAAAAATCAAAATGGAATTCATTAGTAAAGCCTGAAAACATAACTAATAAACAGGGAAAATGTTAGTTTAGTGCCAGGAATGTCTGCATTGTTTATTCTGGACCCTATTTTGAAATTGGAGCATATTGAATTTTGCATTAAATTGGCCAAATTACCAATTTCCGATCACTTTATTTTGTAGTTTAAACAGTTGACTTGGTGAATTCTTGTTCTCAGTCGATAGAATAGAGGTAATACTAATGAAATAGCTAAGAATTTGGTCAACTGGAATAATGTAATTGGCCTAAAATGAGAGTCAAAGTCGGCAAAATTGCTGATGCTTAAATATCGCTGACACATCAAAATTCGCGAGAGCATAATTTCGTCAATTTTCCATCAAATTTCGTACTTTTTGTTTTATTATCTTCAGAAAAAGATTCTCTACCATCTCATAAGAAAAAATAACAAAATTATTTTTTGAAAATTCTTGGACACTGGTGCACACTTTGAAATTTGGCCTCTGGACCCTGAAAGGGTTAAAGGTAGTCCTTTAAAGTTAAAATAAAGGAGACAATATAAAAGGGACTAATATAAGTTGTGGTGAACAAATAAAGTGGTAACAAATAAATGAGCTTGGGAATATAATGGCAAAATAGTGAACTTATTACACTTTAGCACCTGAGAATAGCACCTTGATTATTTTAACAATTGTGAATATATGAACTAAGGTAGTTACATAAAGCTAAAACAAAGGAGAAAATATAAAAGGGACTAAATTAAGTAATGGTAAACAAATGGAGAGATAGTCACTATGATATAATATTGATTTTTGTAATACATAGTAAGTTGAGCAATTAATTGCACTGTAAAATGTAAAAAAAAAATATGAGGTAGTTGGTACTAGCTAGCAAAAGATAGTTTTGGGACTTGCACAGTAATGTAATTGGAATAAACACAAATTGCACACACAATATAAAAGAACTAAAAAAAGTAGTGGTAAACAAAATTAAATGGGCACAGCAACCCAAAAAGAAAGGAAATCCCCAAAAAGAAAATACTTTCATCATCATTCAACACTTTCACCTCACTCATACATAATCACTTTTTGCAGAGGTGCCCAGAATACATTAGTTTAGAAGCATATATGTATAAAGATACACAACATATCCCTCCAAACTATCAATATCCCAAACCCCTCCCTTAAAGTGCAGGCATTGTACTTACCATTTCCAGTACTCAAGTCTGGCTATATAAATATAACAGGTTTCCCTGAATCCCTTCACTAAATATTATCCTGCTCACACTCCAACAGATCGTCAGGTCCCAAATACCATTTGTCTTCATTCACTCCTATCTAACACCCCTTGCCCACAACACCTCCTTTACCCCCTCCCTCCAACCATTTTGAGGCCGACCCTGACCCCGCCTTCCTTTCCCTACAGTTTTATACGCTCTCCATGTCATTCTACTTTGATTCATTCTCTCTAAATGACCAAACCACCTCAACAACCCCTCTTCAGCCCTCTGACTAATACTTTTATTAACTCTACATCTTCTCTTAATTTCCACACTCTGAATTCTCTGCATAATATTTACACCACACATTGCCCTTAGACAGGACATCACCACCTCCAACCACCTCCTCACTGTAGCATTTACAACCCAAGCTTCACACCTATATAAGAGTGTTGGTACCACTATACTTTCATACATTCCCTTCTTTGCCTCCATAGATGTTTTTTGTCTCCAAATAAACCTCAATCCGCCACTCACCTTTTTTCCTTCATCAATTCTGTGGTTAACCTCATCCTTCATACATCCATCCACTGACACGTCAGCTCCCAAATATCTGAAAAACATTCACTTCTTCCATACTCCTCCTCTCCAATTTGATATCCAATTTTTCTTTATCTAAATCATTTGATACCCTCATCACCTTACTCTTTTCTATGTTCACTTTTAACTTTCTACCTTCACACACTCTCCCAAATTCGTCCACTAACCTTTGCAACTTTTCTTTAGACTCTCCCATACTCACAATATCATCAGCAAAAAGTAACTGTGTCAATTTCCATTTTGTATTAGATTCCCCATAATTTAATCCCACCCCTTTCCCCAACACCCTAACAGTTACTTCTTTTACAAACCCATCTATAAATATATTAAACAACCATGGTGACATTACACATCCCTGTCTAAGACCCACCTTTACTGGGAAATAGTCTCCCTCTCTTCTACACACCCTAACCTGAGCCTCACTATCCTCATAAAAACTCCTTACAGCATTTAGTAACTTACTACCTATTCCATATACTTGCAACATCTACATTGCTTCCCTATCCACTCTATCATATGCCTTTTCTAAATCCATAAATGCAATGAAAATTTTGCTACCTTTATCTAAATACTGCTCACATATATGCTTCAAGGTAAATACTTGATCTACACATCCCCTACCCACTCTAGAACCTCCTTGCTCATCTGCAATCCTACATTCTGTCTTGCATCTAATTCTTTCAATAATGACCCTACCATACACTTTTCCTGGTTATTATTATTATTATCACACTGGCCGATTCCCACCAAGGCAGGGTGGCCCGAAAAAGAAAAACTTTCACCATCATTCACTCCATCACTGTCTTGCCAGAAGGGTGCTTTACACTACAGTTTTTAAACTGCAACATTAACACCCCTCCTTCAGAGTGCAGGCACTGTACTTCCCATCTCCAGGACTCAAGTCCGGCCTGCCGGTTTCCCTGAACGCTTCATAAATGTTACTTTGCTCACACTCCAACAGCACGTCAAGTATTAAAAACCATTTGTCTCCATTCACTCCTATCAAACACGCTCACGCATGCCTGCTGGAGTCCAAGCCCCTCGCACACAAAACCTCCTTTGCCCCCTCCCTCCAACCTTTCCTAGGCCGACCCCTACCCCGCCTTCCTTCCACTACAGACTGATACACTCTTGAAGTCACTCTGTTTCACTCCATTCTCTCTACATGTCCGAACCACCTCAACAACCCTTCCTCAGCCCTCTGGACAACAGTTTTGGTAATCCCGCACCTCCTCCTAACTTCCAGACTACGAATTCTCTGCATTATATTCACACCACACATTGCCCTCAGACATGACATCTCCACTGCCTCCAGCCTTCTCCTTGCTGCAACATTCATCACCCATGCTTCACACCCATATAAGAGCGTTGGTAAAACTATACTCTCATACATTCCCCTCTTTGCCTCCAAGGACGAAGTTCTTTGTCTCCACAGACTCCTAAGTGCACCACTCACCCTTTTCCCCTCATCAATTCTATGATTCACCTCATCTTACATAGACCCATCCGCTGACACGTCCACTCCCAAATATCTGAATACATTCACCTCCTCCATACTCTCTCCCTCCAATTTGATATCCAATCTTTCATCACCTAATCTTTTTGTTATCCTCATAACCTTACTCTTTCCTGTATTCACTTTTAATTTTCTTCTTTTGCACACCCTACCAAATTCATCCACCAATCTCTGCAACTTCTCTTCAGAATTTTCCAAGAGCACGGTGTCATCAGCAAAGAGCAACTGTGACAACTCCCACTTTATGTGTGATTCTTTATCTTTTAACTCCACGACTCTTGACAAGACCCTCGCATTTACTTCTCTTACAACCCCATCTATAAATATATTAAACAACCATGGTGACATCACACATCCTTGTCTAAGGCCTACTTTTACTGGGAAATAATTTCCCTCTTTCCTACATACTCTAACTTGAGCCTCACTATCCTCGTAAAAACTCTTCACTGCTTTCAGTAACCTACCTCCTACACCATACACCTGCAACATCTGCCACATTGCCCCCCTATCCACCCCGTCATACGCCTTTTCCAAATCCATAAATGCCACAAAGACCTCTTTAGCCTTATCTAAATACTGTTCACTTATATATGTTTCACTGTAAACACCTGGTCCACACACCCCCTACCTTTCCTAAAGCCTCCTTGTTCATCTGCTATCCTATTCTCCATCTTACTCTTAATTCTTTCAATAATAACTCTACCATATACTTTACCAGGTTTACTCAACAGACTTATCCCCCTATAATTTTTGCACTCTCTTTTGTCCCCTTTGCCTTTATACAAAGGAACTATGCATGCTCTCTGCCAATCCCTAGGTACCTTACCCTCTTCCATACATTTATTAAATAATTGCACCAACCACTCCAAAACTATATCCCCACCTGCTTTTAACATTTCTATCTTTATCCCATCAATCCCGGCTGCCTTACCCCCTTTCATTTTACCTACTGCCTCACGAACTTCCCCCACACTCACAACTGGCTCTTTCTCACTCCTACAAGATGTTATTCCTCCTTGTCCTATACACGAAATCACAGCTTCCCTATCTTCATCAACATTTAACAATTCCTCAAAATATTCCCTCCATCTTCCCAATACCTCTAACTCTCCATTTAATAACTCTCCTCTCCTACTTTTAACTGACAAATCCATTTGTTCTCTAGGCTTCCTTAACTTGTTAATCTCACTCCAAAACTTTTTCTTATTTTCAACAAAATTTGTTGATAACATCTCACCCACTCTCTCATTTGCTCTCTTTTTACATTGCTTCACCACTCTCTTAACCTCTCTCTTTTTCTCCATATACTCTTCCCTCCTTGCATCGCTTCTACTCAGTAAACTTATTCCTTTATAGTTTTTACAATTTCTTTTGTCCCCCTTCCCTTTATATAGAGGAATTATACATGCTCTCTGCCAATCCCTAGGTACCTTCCCCTCTTTCATACATTTATTAAACAAAATTATGAACCACTCCAACACTATATCCCCCCCTGCTTTTAGCATTTCTGTCATGATTCCGTCAGTTCCAGCTGCTTTACCTGCTTTTATTCTATGTAATGCCTCACTCACCTACCCCACACTCACATCCTGCTCTTTTTCACTTCTAAAAGATGGTATACCTCCCTGGCCAGTGCATGAAATTATCACCTTCCTTTCTTCATCGATATTTAAAAGTTCCTCAAAATATTCCTGCCATCAACCCAATACCTCCATCTCCCCATCTACTAACTCCCCTACTCTGTTTTTAACTGACAAATCCATTCGTTCCCTAGGTTTTCTTAACTTGTTTATCTCACTCCAAAATTTTTTCTTATTTTCATCAAAATTTCTTGACAGTGTCTCTCCCACTCTATCATCTGCTCTCCTTTTACACTCTCTCACCACTCTCTTCACCTTTCTTTTACTCTCCATATAGTACTCTGCTCTTCTTATAACACTTCTGCTTTGTAAAAACCTCTCATAAGCTACCTTTTTCTCTTTTATCATATCACACCCTTTACTTCATCATTTCACCAATCACTCCTCTTTCCTCCTGTACCCACCCTTCTATAGCCACAAACTTCTGCCCCACATTCTAATACTGCACTTTTGAAACTATTCCAACCCTCTTCAACCCTCCCCCCCCCCCCACTACTCGTACTTGCACTAGCCCACCTTTCTGCCAAGAGTTGCTTATATCTCACCCGAACTTCTTCCTCCTTTAGTTTATACACTTTCACCTCTCTCTTACTTGTTGTTGCCATTTTCCTTTTGTCCCATCTACCCCTTACTCTAACTGTAGCTACAACTAAATAATGATCCGATATATCAGTTGCCCCTTTATAAAGATGTACATTCTGAAGCCTACCCATCAACCTATTATCCACCAATATATAATCTAACAAACTACTTTCATTACATACTGTATCATAGCTTGTATATTTATTTATCCTGTTTTTCATAAAATATGTATTACTTATTACCAAACCCCTTTCTACACATAGCTCAATTAAAGGCTCCCCATTTTCATTTACCCCTGGCATCCCAGATTTACCTACTACTCCCTCCACAAGTACTCTCACACTTGGTTCAAAACTCCCCACATACTCAACAATTCCCAAAACCTCTCTTTCTTCTCCACACTTCTCTCTTCTCCAGGTGCATATACACTTACTATAACCCACTTTTCACATCCAATCTTTATTTTACTCCACCTTTATTTTACTCCCTCTTTTCCTGCCATAGCTTATCCTTCAACATTATTGCTACTCCTTCTTTAGCTCTAACTCTGTTTGAAACCCCTGACCTAATCCCATTTACTTCTCTCCACTGAAACTCTTCCACCCCCTTCAGCTTTGTTTCACTTAAAGTCAGGACATCCTGCTTCTTCTCATTCATAACATCCACAGTCATATCTTTCTTATCATTGTGCGTGGATGTTGTGCAAACATCCACGCACATTCAGACATCCCACTTTGATAATTTTCTTCTTCTTCTTTATAGTAATCCTTACAGAAAACGGGGTTACTAGGCCATTGTTCCTGGCATTTTAGTTGACTTTTACAACACACATGGCTTACGGAGGAAAGATTCTTATTCCACTTCCCCATGGATATAAAAGGAAAAGTAATAAGAACAAGGACTATTAAGATAAAATCAAAGAAAACTCAGATGAGTGTATATAAATAAATGTGTACATGTATGTGTAATGTGACCGAAGTGTAAGTAGAAGTAGCAAGACGTACCTGTAATCTTGCATATTTATGAGACAGACAAAAGACACCAGCAATCCTACCATCATGTAAAACAATTACAGGCTCTCGTTTTACACTCGCTTGGCAGGACGGTAGTACCTCCCTGGGTGGTTGCTGTCTAGGGTTAGTACTTACTGAGATATGAGGCTGCAAAGTTGGTGCTTAATGCTCATCTGATGGCAACATCGAGTCCTGCTGCTTGAGGAAGTGTTGCCGATATACCATTTTTTCTTATTTTTATATTTATATAATTTTTATGCTCTGATAATTACAATTTATTGTAATTCTTGGCATTTCATAACCAATCTATGTTCTAACACTAATATTTGTACTCAAATTGTCACGAACACATTGACAGGTGGACATTTACACCTGCCTTGGTCATTTACTATTGTCTAGGAATATATACAGAGTATTTATAGGTCCCAGCAATGTTTTGGATACACGAGAGTATAGAAGAAGAAGGAAGGAGGAGGAGGAAGGAAGAATTTTCCTTGAAGCAATGTGACAAGCATCTGGGAGGGCAGTGATGAGATATTGGATGACATTTGATGGATGCCAGCAAGGGTGCAGAGATGAGATAGTGCAGAGATAAGACGAGGTAAGCTATGACATTTGATGGGCACCAGCGAGGGTGCAGAGATAAGGGATGGCATTTGATAAGCTCATATCACAGTCTCTGGTTATCTGTCTCTCTGTCTGCTTGTCTCTTTCTGTCTCTCTGCTTGTCTGTCTGTCTCAGAGAGAGCCACTGTGAACCAACAGGTATTCTTATGCATTATATCAACAAGCACAGTATAGCACTTTGGATTTTTTAGGTTATCCTAGGTAATTTACACTATGTATAATTGTATTTGTGTGTACCTGTGAGACAGATAAAAAGAGATAGAGTGACAGGTAGACAGAGACAGATAGACAGAGACAAATAGACAGAGACAGAGATAGACAGACCCTAAACTTGGGGTTAACATCACTTCCTAGTAAGAGACTTAGTGATCTAGGAATCCACCTTGACAGTAGCCTCAAGTTCCATGATCAGCTCTCCTTGCACTGTATCATTCACTCATCTACCTTTATCTCACAGTAGCCTATATTATACCTTGACAGTAGCCTATGTTCCACAATCAGCTCTCCTTGCACTGTATCATTCACTCATCTACCCTTATCTCACATATGGAATTTGTGCATGGGGATCAACAACATTAAATCACCTAAGACCATTAATAACCCAGCAATAGGCTGCAGTCAGAATAATAACAAATTCCCACTCCCGACAGCATACTCCACCAATATTCAAAAGTCTAAATCTGCTCACCATTAAGAACATCCATACTTATTCATGTGCCTACTATATACATAGAACAATACAAGCAAACATAAACCCTCCACTCAAACTTCTCCTCACCAACCTTAACAGGATACACGACCATAACACAAGACAGATCTCTTTTTGATGTACCCCGTGTCCATATCACACTGTGTAAAAACTCTATGCACATAAAGGGCCCCAAAATTTGGAATTCATTACCAGAAAATACTAAAGCAATCCAGTCTGAAAATTAACCCTTTCAGGGTCCAAGGCCCAAATCTGGAGTCACGCACCAGTGTCCAAGAATTTTCAAAAAAAAAATTTGTTATTTTTTCTTATGAAATCGTAGAGAATCTTTTTGTGAAGGTAATAAAACAAAAAGTACGAAATTTGGTGGAAAATTGACGAAATTATGCTCTCGTGAATTTTGATGTGTCAGCGACATTTATGAATCGGCGATTTTGCCGACTTTGACTCCCATTTTAGGCCAATTACATTATTCCAATCAACCAAATTCTTAGCTATTTCACTAGTATTACTTCTATTCTATCGATTGAACACAAGAAATCGCCAAGTCAACTGTTTCAACTACAAAATAAAGTGATCGGAAATTGTTAATTTGGGCAATTTAACACAAAGTTCAAAATATTCCAATTTCAAAATAGGGTCCAGAATAAACAATGTAGGCATTCCTGGCACTAAACTAACGTTTCCTCTGTTCATTAGTTATGTTTTGAGGCTTTACAAATAAATTCCATTTTGATTTTTTATTCACATAATGAATTTTTATTCACACCAAAAAATAGAAGATTTACTGTTATGCAATACTGTAATAATTGTATAAATATCATCACCATATTTGTGAATGTATATTAGACCCACCAGCTGACGTGTATTAGACGTGTGAGGTCGTTTGTTTACTCTTGAATATAGGCAAAAATTTAACATTTCTGCTACTTTGAGCTCAGTTTCAAGCCATTTCCAGTGCTAAAACCAATCAAAATAATCTCTATTTCTGTAATATGTCTTCCATTCTATCAAATGAGACCAAGAAATCGCAAATACAACTATAAAAAACATACGAAAAAACACTGCAAAGTTGCTGTTTTAATCGAAAAATCATGATTTAAGTTTTTTTCTCTCATTATACACAGTGTGCTGCAGGATCTGTTTTATGTGGTGCACACATACCACATAGATGTATTCTCTCATATCTAGGCCCAAATGTACCACTCACAGTTTATCAGAGTCAGCTGAGCTCACGGTTTGGACCCTGAATGTAAAGCCGTAGATCTACGGGACGGACCCTGAAAGGGTTAATTTAAGACTTTTCTTAAAAGCCACTTAATCACCTTAGACTAAATGATAAATACTCATTATTTAACATTACCAATAAATTTACCAATTACCTAAATCTTAAAACTTCAAAACTAGACAACCAAGTTCATATATTGACAAATCATCACATAGAAGTATACATACCTACCAAAAGCAGTGCTGCCCTTCACCAAATTGTAGTAGTTTCATACTGTAAACTGCTGTAAACTACTGGAAACTACTCTTGAATCATGTTTCAAAAAAAGCATTTTTGAATATATGAATATATTCTTTTGGTTTGTATAAATTAGATTCACTTATAATTAATAGAACTGCTGTACAACTATAATAAATTTCTTTAGTGTTAAGTAGTCAGTAGGCCATTAACCCTTAAACGGTCCAAACATATACATGTATATACGTTCACTCGCGTAGCGCCCCAAATTTCTTGAGAGAAAAAAAATTTCTTTTTTAAATAGGAAAAAAAGCATATGGTACCCAGGCATCCCCAATTATTTTAATATGGTGCACAGTGAGTGCACACACCCATTCTCTCATGTCTAGGTGACTCAGGCTTATTGTGGCAATGTTGAATGAATGACAAAGAAAATGTATATATATGTTTGGGGCGCTACGCACGTGAACGTATATATACGTTTGGACCGTTTAAGGGTTAAATTAAGTTGGCCCATAATGCATAGGCATAATAGAGGCTCTCTTTGCACTGCAACCCATTATTGTAAAAATATAATCTCAATGTACTACTTGCAAAGAAATAAATTTAAAATTGAAATTTAAAATTGAAATTTGAAATTGAAAATTGTACCTGTATGCCAGCACAGTGTGTAAGTATATTTAGATACAGATACACATAAATATAATTATCAGAGTATATTTAGGTACAGGTACACATAAGTATAATTATCGAAGTACATAAAAAATATGCAGTAACTTTAAAACACTTGAAATTCTGGAAAATTTCCAGACATAATAGAGAGATGTGCTCACAGAGAATGTAAACAAGCCAGGTGGGGCGTGCCGTATTAGAAAGACTGCTCACCGTATGGTAGGTTTTGGTCAGGATTTGAAATCGCTGTATTAGTGGAAGAGTCAACTTGCATGTCACATTTGTCAACCAAATGCATGTTTTGTATATAGTCAATCACTGTTGCTGGTTTTAGAATACGTTCATTTGTCACTCTATCCACCCTGTCACGGTCTTTCATTTCGTTATGGTGAATGGATGTCAACAGCGTAACATCTCATTTGTCATGCCACTGTAATGCCGTGACGTCATTGACAGCAAACACCTGCTCCTCACCACTACGAGTGCCTGGTTGATCCTGGGCATATGTTTACAATTAGAACACACTGTGCCACACACATCTGTCATGTTCACTCCCAAGAAATCACTGAGTAAGGGGCTTGAGTACCAGTTATCAATATTTAATGTATGCCCCTTACCAAGATATGATGCCAGCATCGTTCTCACTACTGGTCACCTGAGATACCCAATAACATCCTGGTATCTTTCAGTGTTTTACTTCCCGTGTATACAGTTATGTCCAATACCAGGCCACTGTCACAGTCACAGAGTACAAACAGTTTTATGTCAAAGTGTTTCTTCTTGTTCAGTATATACTGCTTGAATGACAGTCTACCTTTCAACAAAATCAAAGACTTGCCAAATTCAAGATTCTCGAGTGGATAAAAGTACATGTTGAACTTTTGTTTCAGATACATAAAAACATTTCTGATCTTGTATAACCTGTTATTTCTGTCAGGCCAGGTTTTGTCAGAGAAGTGCAACATACGTAACAGTAAGATAAATCTGTTCACTGGGATGAATGAATTCACTGAAGGCTGGGTAGAAATTGGCCCATCTGTAGACCAGTATGATTTTATATTATGCTTATAGATATGAGGCATAAGCATTATTGTTGCAAAAAAGCAAATATATTTCAGTCACAGTTGTCTCTTTCTACTGTGTAGTCTTGACTGTGGTAATATCATTGTATTTGCCATGGTGTAATCAATATACTTGCTACTTTCCCAGACAATATTTTCCATCAAGGGCTGGTCAAAGAATAGTTCAAAGTCAAAGTTAAATTTTATTTCTTTGCAAGTAGTACATTGAGATTATGTATTTACAATAATGAGTTGTAGTGCAAAGAGAGCCTCTATCATGCCTAGGCATTATGGGCCGACTTAATTTAATGGCTTACTGACTACTTAATACTAAAGAAATTTTTCATAGTTTAAGCTGTACAATAGTTCTATTAATTATAAATGAATCTAATTTATAGCTCACAGAATTCAAGTTCACTTGCAGTGTTTCCAAGGTAACAAGATAGCAGGATTTCACTTTGAGTGTCATCAAATTGACGGGGATTGGGAACAAAATTGGGATTTTGCTGCCAATCTCAGTTGTGGTTTGCTGGTGGGCACTTGACGTCATAAGTTGGTTGTGGTGGTAGTGCAGGTTGTGGTGTTGTATGTCTGGATGATGATGTACTTTGTCCTGGACCTGCTGAGTCTTGGGCTCAGGTCCCAGCCTGGGCTGGTACCACATACTGTATGCCTGTGACACCACCACCCACTGATGCATGTGGTTTGTCCATCCCAATTGTAGCCACATCATCGTCACTTTCACTGTGTGTTCCAGGTGTAGGGCCATGGGATGTACTCCGGGATGTACTCTGTCCCCTTTGAATTGCATATGGTGCACTACCCGAGCGCATGTGGCGTCATATAAATTGACACTTCTGGTGAATATGATTCCTCAATATCACTACTTGAATGGTCATCAAGAGCAATAAAATCAAAGTACATGTCATTATCATCACCATTACTCAAATCCGAGGCCTGGTCAGGCGAAAATATTAGTACAGTGGAACCTCAAATTTCAAACGTATCGCTTATTGAACTCTCCGAAAATAGAACCCTTTTTTCGAACCAACTTTGTCCCTATTATCGAACTTGCCTCTATTTTCAAGCTGCCAGGTACTGGACATGTCTGCCAGCCCGCTCTGTCCGTGTCCCCATGCAGGCACCATGAGCCAGTCTGGTTTCGTTGATGCTTGAGTGAACACTAAACTTCGTTCTCATTCAAACATTTTATGATTATTTCATTGTGTTTAGTGCTTGTGGGACTGTGAAATAAGCTACAATGGGTCCAAAGAAACTTGCTAATGGTACCCCTGTGGTAAACAAAGTGAGAAACACCATAGATGTGAAGAAGGAAATAATACAGAAGTGGAATGATGTCCAAGTAGAAGGATATCCAAATGTCTGTGGAGAAGTGCCACCCTGAGCAAGCTGAAGCAAGCCATCTTTGCAACAAGTTAGGAAAATCTTAAAGAGGCACCAGAAACAGAGGACTGTGGACAGATATTTTGAGACAGCGGTCCAGTGGCTCAAGCTGGTCCTAGTGGCATTAAAAGACAGAAGGGAAGTAACCCCAGAGAGGGCTCTGATACCTGAAGTCCTCATGGAGGGGGATTCTCCTTCCAAGCACTAACCCCAACTCCCTTTCTCCTCCTCCCTATCTTCCAGATGCCATCACCAATCTTCAATAGAGGTAAGTAAAATGTTATTTTATATGTTTATTTAAATTTATTAATACATAATTGAACACTATATTTGTTGTGTGTATGTAAAACTATAATTAATCTCTATAAAATGTATTTTTTTGTGAATATTTTTGGGCTTTTGGAACGAATTAATTGTATTTCCATTATTTCTTATGGGAAATATTGCTTCGCTTTTCAGACTTTTCGAATTTAGAACTAATTCCTGGAACGGATTAAGTTCAATATTTAAGGTTCCACTGTATTCTCTTGTGACGAGGTATAACTGAATGTGACTAAGATGCACCAGCACCAGAAGTCGAAGGTTGAGGGTCGTTAGGATTTTCGGCACTATTTTTGATATCTTGAGCATTGCTTTGGGTCACAAATTGATCAAAACCATAGAATTCCTCTTCAGATCCACTTCCATCAGTGTTAGAACTCAGTGGTGTCATAAGGGGGGGCGGGGGCTGCCCCAGGTGACACCATTTAGGGGGTGACACCATAGAGCCTCTAAAAAAGGTGACACTAATGCACAAAACACTGCTGCAGCACTGTTTGATTACAGGGTACAAATAGACCTATATAAGGAAAATCATTGATTTTGATGATGTGATAGATGATTTTGCAGGATTTAAAGCAAGAAAATGTAAGATCAGATTCACTGAGATGTTGCCTGCACTCAATGTCAGATTGGAACTAGTGTTTTTCTGATATTGCAGTTATTTTTCATTTTTTTTTTTTTTTGCATTGTTGAAGATGAATAAATGTAGGATCTGTTGCCTCTACTCAAAGTGGTATTTGAGTTTATGTTCCCTCAATATTACTATGATTATTTATTTTATCATTAATAAAGTTGAGAAGTATTCTCCTGTTCGGTTTATGGCCCTTAAACGTTCTCATTGCTAAACATTAGTCACTGGTCATGCAGTAGTGATGTAACTGGAGTTTACTCCCCTCATCCCCCTGCCCTTGGATTTCATGGGAGTGACACCAAAAAATGCCGCCCTGGGTGACACCAAAGATTCCCTCCCGGGTGACACCAACCCTAGCGATGCCACTGTTAGAACTATCACTTGGGAAGAGGAGAGTCCCAATTTGCTGGGGAGTGAGAGCTTCCTTGCCGTGAGGCATGGTGAACAAAGTATATTGAAATGGCGTTCCCACAATGCCATGCAAGCACCCCAATTTTTTGTTACTGTACACACTGACCACACAGACCCATTCGAATAGAATAGAACTGATTTAAGGAGTTGGGATGCACTGAGGAAATCATTGATGTAGATGAGAAAGAGGAGTGGGCCTAGGACACTACCTTGGGGCACTCTGACAGCTACAGGCTGAATAGTAGAGTTGACTCCATTTGCATATATATACTGGTATCTATTGTTAAGATAAGATTTTAGGTATTCGAGGGAATGTCCTCTGATGCCGTAATGATTTCATTTTAGGTGCAGGAGATTGTGGTCCATTGTATCAAATGCTTACCGTAGTCAGCGAAGAGCCCCAGAGGATATTCATTTTTATCGAGGGCTGTATATGTTAGTTCAAGTATTTTTATAATAGCATCATACTTTTTTTTTGGTCTAAACCCAAATTGGCAGGGGTTAAGTATGTTGTTGGATATAAGGTAGGAGTAAAGTTGTTTGTGTATTATTTTTTTCAAATATTTTAGAAAATCAGAGCAAGTTTGATATGGGTCTGTAGTTGTTCAGATTAGTTAGATCATCTCATTTGAGGATCAGGATAACCCTTTCTGTCTTGAATATGGATGGGAAGGTTGAGAACTCTTCAGATTTGTTTAACAGTGTTGCAATAATGGGTGACAGCACATGAGCAGGTTTTTTATATATGAATGGTGGCAAGTTATCTAGATCTCCTGCTTTGTTTTATAATGATTTAATGATGAGTTAGACTTCAGTAGAATTAGTTGGAGCTAGATATAGAGTACAGTGGAACCTCTACTTACGAGTTTAATCCATTCCATGACCTTGCTCACAACTGGATTTGCTCGTTTGCAGAGTAAATTTTCCTCATTTAAATTAATTGAAATGCAATTAATCCATTCCAGTGGAATTCTGTACTTCAATAATTTCGCTAATATCAACTCTATGTCTTATATATCTATCTCACTTCATCTAATATGACATAATAAACAATATAAATAACATACAAACCTGATATATACTCTAAAATGAATAAAATATGTCATTCATGTGGTGGTATGGGCTGTGTTGGCAGTGGACGAGAGTTTCTCTGGAGACCATGCAAAATACTTCATGAATAATTTAGCTAATATCATCTATACAGCTTATTAATCTATCATAGTTCATCTAATATGACATAACAAACAATATAAATAACATAGAAACACGATATATACTCTAGAATGAATAAAATGTCATTCATGTAGTGGTATGGGCAGTGTCGGCAGTGGACGAGAGTTTGTCTGGAGACCGATGAAAATACTTCATGAATAATTTTGCTAATATCATCTATATGGCTTATTTATATATCACAGTTCATCTAATATGACATAACAAACTATAAAAATAACATAGAAACATGATATATGCTCTAGAATGAATAAAATATGTCATTATGTAACAGGTGGAGGCAGCCACAGCCTCTCCCTCTTTGTTGTGGTAAACACTGCCATCTAGTGACAGCCTTTTGAAGCCATCTATTATAATTGTTTTATGTAGTACATTATTATTATATATGTATTATTATTATACATATTACAGTGGACCCCCGCATAGCGACCTTAATCCGTGCAAGAGGGCTGGCTGTTATGCGAAATGTTCGCTATGTGAATGAATTTTCCCCATAAGAAATAATGGAAATCAAATTAATCCGTGCAAGACACCCAAAAGTTTGAAAAAAAAAATTTTACCACATGAAATATACATTTTCCTACACACAAAGAGAAGGATACATGCACAATATATATTGTGCATGTACTACTCTACTAAATGAAGAATAAATGACACTTACCTTTATTGAAGATGCAGCAATGACTGATGAGACACTGTGTCCTGGGAGTGCCTTTTCCTCCTGAGTACTGTAGGTCCTGTTTGGTATTTTCTTCCAGAACAGGCCTTATCACACTGTGTATGTCACTACGATTCTTAAATCTCTCAAACCAACCTTTGCTGGCTCTAAATTCACCAATATGAGCACTAGTTCCAGGCATTTTCCCTGTTCACCTGGGTGTTAGTCGACTGGTGTGGGTTGCATCCTGGGAGACAAGATTAAGGACCCCAATGGAAATAAGTTAGACAGTCTTCGATGACACTGACTTTTTTGGGCTATCCTGGGTGGCAAATCCTCTGGGGTTAATTGTTTCTTGGTATTCTCAATAAGCCACACCAACAACGGTGCTACAGCAGCAGCAGCAGCAGCTGACGATGTTACAGCAGCAGCAGACGATGCTACAGCAGCAACAGACGATGCTACAGCAGCAGCAGACGATGCTACAGCAGCAACTGACGATGTTACAGCAGCAGCAGACGATGCTACAGCAGCAGCAGCAGCAGACGATGCTACAGCAGCAGCAGCAGCTGACGGTGGTACAGCAGCAACAGACGATGCTACAGCATCAACAGACGATGCTACAGCAGCAGCAGACGATGCTACAGCAGCAGCAGATGATGCTACAGCAGCAGCAGACGGTACTACAGCAGCAGGAGCAGCTGACGGTGGTACAGCAGCAGCAGCTGACAGTGCAGCAGCAGCTGACGGTGATACAGCAGCAGCAGCAGCTGTACCACCAATAGTAGCGATGGTTGATTGGGGTTTATTATACAACCTGGCCAGCTCGGAGACACGCACTCCACTTTCATACTTATCAATGATCTTTTTCTTCATCTCCATAGTAATTCTCACCCTTATTGCTGTAGGGTTGGCACTAGAAGCTTTCTTGGGGCCCATGGTCACTTATTTTCCAGAAAAAAATCACCAAAAACACTGTAATAATACAAAATGTTCCGATTGTATGCTTGGATGTTACCGCGGAGGCTGGCTGGTAAACAATGCCACCCGCGGAACATGTGAGCGTGGCTCAGGCCGCACACTGGACGCGTCTCGGACGAAGGCCGCTGAGCGGGTTTTTGGGCGCTATGCGGGGCAAAATTT
>NC_091314.1:15500378-15635378 GCF_038502225.1 Cherax quadricarinatus
AACTTTTTATTATTGCACTATTTTATTTTAAACTTTTTATTATTGCCCTATTTTATTTTAGACTTTATTACCCAATTTCATACTTTTCTTGCCCAATTTTATTTTATATTTTATTGCTCAATCTTACTACAAATTTTTATTGTTGCTCTATTTTATTTTAGACTTATTACCCAATTTTATTTTAAACTTTTTGTTATTGTCCTATTTTATTTTAGACTTTGTTATCCAACTTTATTTTATGCTTTTCTTAACCTATTGTTGCCAAATTTTCAAGCTTGTAATATTCAACGCCAACTTTTTTATTATCTTGTGTACCATCTTACCATCATGTTATTTACAACCAAATCATTGCCATTTTTTTATTTTATTATACTTTTGCTACTTTAATTTGTAATTTTATCTTATTAATTTATATCTAGTTATACTTTAGTTCATGCAAACAACTTATACAGTGGACCCCCGGTTAACGATATTTTTTCATTCCAGAAGTATGTTCAGGTGCCAGTACTGACCGAATTTGTTCCCATAAGGAATATTGTGAAGTAGATTAGTCCATTTCAGACCCCCAAACATACACGTACAAACACACTTACATAAATACACTTACATAATTGGTCGCATTGGGAGGTGATCGTTATGCGGGGGTCCACTGTATAAGCCTTAGTGCAATTACAAGTGATAGTCTGGTGCTATTTTTAATTTGTAATTTTATCTTATTAGTTTATACCTAGTTGTACTTTAGTTCATTCTAGCTCAATACATAGTCAACACCAAATCCATTATGTTTATTAGTTACTACACTCTATTTGACCAATGTGCATTAGCTGTGTACTTGTCCAAACATCCCATTACTACAGGTATCAGTACTAGAACTCACCACACTATACAGGATATAAAGAATTATTATTTAAACCTAAAAGATGAATGATCATGTTGACCCTGATCTAAACCTACATAATCTAACACCCAATCAAAATTTATTGGAAAGTAACTGCCTTTATTACACAGCATCACAAGCCAGCGCTATCCTATCAGGTCTTTAAGCAAACACTATGATGACCTCCTGGCACTCCTTGATTCCCTAAAGACACCCTTCTCCTGTATTATTCTCACTGAGACCTGGCTTAACCCTTTGACTGTTTCAGGCCCCTCTCTGAAACTGTCATTCTATGTCGCCAAATATTCGAAAAAAAAAAATTATTTTTTCTTATGAAAATGTTAGGAATATTTTTACTAGTGTTTTAAGCCTAAAAAAAATTTTTTGCCATCAGTACTTACCGAGATATAGAGCCGCAAAGTTTGCAGAAATTGACGTGCGTACGGCAACAGCGGCGACTGCCGCCCACCCGGTATTCTTTTATTTACTCTAATTCAAAGGTTTCTTGCATTTTTCAATATTTTTCTTTTTCAGGTAACTTATGTGGCCTGTGAGACCAATGTAAGGTGCATTGTTCAAATATACACTCATTATTTACAACACAATAACAGAACAAACTTTATCACTATTAGTTTGTGTATACACTTTGTTTACACAAACAAACAATACAAAACAATGTTTATTACTATTGTTCCATAATATATATACATATGTACAGTCACTAACCACGTTCCTAGAACTGCTGCAGCTTGTGGAACTCTTTGAAACATGGGTATATGCAGAGGGGCACTTCACACTCCTCACACATAAAACGAGTGTCTCTGCGTGTTTGTGAGCGTTTTGTGGTATGCATACATACATAACACCTCTTCTGAGCATTTTTCTTGGCAGTAGTAGGAGGCAGTTGTATGGGGTAGTGATCACCAGGCCTCATACGAGATGACGTCTGTGGGCGCTGGTCTATTGCAGGAGTTGCTCCTTTGTACTTTGCAATTATTTGTCTGATTACTGACAGGCAAAATTCACCATATTTTGGTGTTTTGTTGGTCTTCAACTTGTATATGTTATAAGCATTTAGCATAGAGATATCAACAAGATGGAAAAAAAGTTTGATATACCACTTATAACTCTTGCGTACACAGTCTGCAAACCCAATCTGCATGTCACATTTGTCCACTAAGCGCATATTGAGGTTGTAGTCCATGACAGCTGCAGGCTTTAGAATGGGTTCATTGGTCTCTCTGTTGTCCCTGCCACTGGGTACCATTTCGTTTGTGTGAACTGATGTCAACAATGTGACATCACGTTTGTCATGCCACCGAAATGCCATGATGTCATTGGCAGCAAAGGCTTGCACCTCACCTCTGCGAGTGCCAGCGTCGAACCTTGGCATATGTTTGCGATTACCACGCACTGTGCCACACACGTCTGTCAAGTTCACTCGCAAGAAATCACTGAGTAAGGGGCTTGTGTACCAGTTATCAGTAAATAACATATGCCCCTTACCAAGATATGGTTCCATCATTGTTCGAACCACATCACCAGAGATACCCAATAACTTCATGGTATCTCTCAAAGTATTACTGCCAGTGTACACAATAATATCTAAAACAAGACCACTTCTGCAATCACACAGTACAAATAGCTTTATACCAAAGCGTTTCCTCTTGCTTGGTATATATTGCTTGAATGAGAGTCTTCCTTTGAATAAAATCAAGGACTCATCAATAACAAGCTTCCTGAAGGGATAAAAATACATGCAGCACTTTTGTTTCAGGTACATAAACACATTTCTTATCTTATATAACCTGTCGCTTCTGTCAGGCCTGGTTTTGTCTGAAAAGTGTAACATACGCAACAGTATCAGGAAACGATTGACACCTATAATGTCACTAAAACCTGGAGTTGAAATCAGGCGATCTGTTGTCCAGTATGTGGTGACAGTGTGCTTATACACATGTGGCATAAGCATTATTGTGGCAAAAAACAGGTACATCTCTGCCACAGTTGTCTCCTTCCAATTGTGTAGCCGTGATTTTGGTGAGAGAATTGTATTTGCCATGGTGTAATCACAGTATGTATTTGTTTCCCTGACAATGATGTCCATCAGGGGTTCATCGAAAAATAACTCAAAGCAGTCCAGTTCACTGGCATTGTTCCCAAGTGGACAAGATGGCTTTATTCCACTTTGTGTTTCATCAAAGTCATGGGGACTGGGAACAAACTCGTCACCGTCCTGCCAATCCCAGATGCGGTCTGCTGGTGGGGTCTGGATATTGTACCGTGGTTGTGGCTGTGCAGGTTGTGGTGGTGCAGGTTGTGGCAGTGTGGGGTAGGGTGAGGCTGGTTGTTCTGCTGAGTCAGCCGCGTGGCTAGTAGCGTGGCCCAGTGATGGTGCCACATGGGCCGTGCCACCCTCACTATCACCACCACTGCCTCCTCCCTCACTGTCACCATTCATACCCATCGTTACAATATCGTCATCTTCACTATCAGGTCGTGGTGTTGGGCCACGGGATGTGCTCCCAGAATTTCTCCTTCCCCTTGGAACAACATATGAAACACTACCAGACCGCATGCTACGTCGTACATACTGGCGCTTCACTGGGGAATATTCACTCTCACTGTCACTAGAACTGCTTTCAATGACCTTGAAATCACTATCACTATCACTGCTATCATCAGGGTGTTGTACACGACCAAATAGTTTCCTCTTTCGTCCTGGTACAGGCGAACGTGAACGTGAACAAGCCGGCACAGCACCAGAGGTCGAAGGTTGTGGGTCATCTGGGTTTTCGTCACTATTTACGTTATCCTGGGCACTTTTTTCGGTAACACTCACTTGAAAACCCTTGAATTCACTGTCACTGACACTTTCATCGCTGTTAGAGCTATCACTTGGGAACAAAAGACCTCCAATCCGCCGAGGAGTGAGGAACTTCTTACCGAGAGGCATGGTGAAAATGGACTGACAACATGGCGTTCCCACAATGCACCGCTAGGTCCCAGATTTTTTTCACAGGGTGCACACCGACCACTGAGACCCATTCTCTCCCGTGTAGGCCTACCAGGCCTTTGGCGCTCGATTTGAAGCCGCTAGAATTTGTGCGTATAAATACGTCAGAAACATTGGCTCGTAAGACGTATTTATACGTCGGAAACAGTCAAAGGGTTAAGCAAGACACAATTGATATCTACCCACTACCAGGATACACAGCAAACCACAACTGCAGACCATACCAAGTTGGAGGTGGTATTGCAGTCTATTACTCTAACCAACTATCTCGTATTAGCACCACTTGCTATAGTGATGAATATGGAGAATATATTTTTGCTAATTTTACTATAAAAATCCTTAAGACTCCTATAACAGTAGGTGCCATTTACCGGATGCCCCACACAAACATCCCAAATTTCAGTGAGAAATTAAAGACACTAATAGCAAACAGAGAAATGAATAAGCACCACCTTCTCTTAGCTGGAGACTTCAGTATCAACATTGGCCTACCAGATGATCAGCCTGTAACTGATTTCATCAGCAATATGAAGAACACACTTTTCATACCAACAATAACTAAACCAACCAAGCTGACTGAGACAAGTGCAACCATAATTGACCATATATGGACCAATATACTAGCCCCACTTAAGTCAGGGATAATCACAGACAGCACTACTGACCACTACCCCACCTTCCTCTTAACAAACATGAGTAAACCACCACTAGAATACAACAAAGTTTTATTTAGACTCCATGACAAGGCCTCAATAAGTAATTTTACAGCAGAGCTAGAGATGGTTGACTGGCCTACAGAATTCTCCAAGGCCGATGGTACTGACAATTGGACAGACATATTTCTGAATAAATTACTTAGACTATACAACAAACATTGTCCTATAAAAACAAAACAGATCATGAATAAATGGCTCGGTTGCCCATGGCTAACTAGCAGCATACTGAAATCCATTGATAAGAAACACCAATATGAAAAGCAATATAGACAGGGCTTAATACACAAAGATAGTCTTAAACACTATTCATCAGTTCTCACCAGACTAATAACAAAAAAAAAAAGTCAAACAATTGTACTACTCCAGCAGATTCACTGAAACAAGAGGCGATATAAATAAGACCTGGAAAACACTCATACAGATTCTGGGAGCCCACAAACTGAAAAAAAAAAAACAACGATATTGTCCTTACTAAACTGAACAAAGCACCACTGCATCCTATTGATACAGTTAACAACTCCTTAGCCATAGGATCTAATCTCGCCAGTAAAATCCCAGGTACCAACTCCCGTGCAAATGATTGCTTAAATGGGAATTTCCCAAACTACTTCTATCTTGCACCTACTGAGCCCATTGAAGTCACCACGATTATTAAGTCACTTAAAAATAATTCAGGGAATCTGTCTCATGCCCCACCATTATTGTACAAGCGGGCAGCCCATGTCCTTTCGCATGCTATTTCATTACTTTTTAACAAGTCATTAGAAACTAGCACTTTCCCAACACTACTCAAGACAGCGAGGGTTACACCAATAAATACATAAAGGTGGTGACCCCACAGATGTAAACAGCTATAGGCCAATATCAACCTTACCATTGCTATCCAGAATCTTTCAGAAACTCATGCACAAGAGATTATATTCATTTATAACAGCACAATGCATACTCAACCCCTGCCAATTTGGCTTCAGAACAAATAAAAGCACTAATGATGCAATTGTGAAAATGCTAGATCGGCTTTACACAGCACTGGAAAATAAGGAATATCCATTAGGACTTTTTATTGAACTAAGAAAAGGTTTTGGCACAGTAGATCACGGCATCCTACTCCACAAACTTGATCATTATGGTATAATAGGCCATGCACTTGCATATTTCAAATCCTACCTTACTAATAGGTATCAGTATGTCATCATTAAAGACACAACCTCATCAACATGGTCACTTGGTACTGGAGTACCACAGGGAAGTGTCCTTGGTCCCCTGTTCTTCCTATTATACATCAGTGATCTTCCCAACGTATCACAACACCTGAAACCCATTCTCTTTGCTGACAACACGACTTGTGCCATCTCCCACCCAAATCTGGCCACCCTCAACACCATTGTTAATGAGGAGCTACTCAAAATATCTACTTGGATGACAGCCAATAAACTTACACTTAACACTGACAAAACCTTCTATATTATGTTTGGTAACAGAGCAGGTGTAGCACAACTTAACATTAAGATTGACAACACTCTTATTGCCAGACATAATGAGGGCAAATTCTTAGGCCTGCACCTCGACAGCAACTTGAATTTCAGCACCCATATCCAGTACATAACAAAAAAAGTATCCAAAACGGTTGGGATCTTCTCCAAGATACATTACTACGTGCCACAATCTGCCCTTCTCACACTATACCATTCACTCATTTATCCCTACCTCACCTATGCTATTTATGATTGGGGATCAACTGCAGCAACACACCTAAAGCCAATAATAACCCAACAAAAAGCCACAGTAAGAATAATCATGGTCTGACTACAGTGGCAGCGGCAGCAGCGACCTCCGAGCTCCGTACTTTTCTCCAACTATCAGAGCTACCAATGCTCCTATGATGACCTAGTTACATGCAAAACTGCACTACCCAACGTAGCACCCAGAATGACCAAAGATTACCAACAGTGAAACCTACAAATCGAACATAATAGAGATCAAAGGAAGACTGCCCACAAACCGAAAGCAACACCCCGCTGCCAGCCAAACAACGTAACCCTAAACTTTGTATAACTACAACTTCTTCTTAACTACAACAATTCCTGTAGTATTATGAGGCACAATCTAAGAGGAAACAGCACCAAGGCCAGCAAGAAAACGCCAAAAAATCAACTATTCAACAAGTGTAGCCAGGTGGACGCCGGC
Source organism: Cherax quadricarinatus (assembly GCF_038502225.1). NCBI lineage: Eukaryota > Metazoa > Arthropoda > Malacostraca > Decapoda > Parastacidae > Cherax > Cherax quadricarinatus. Next base: position 15,507,175 of record NC_091314.1, read on the forward strand.
CCAGCAACCACCCCACTCACCACCACTCAAGGCGACACCACAACAATAACAACAAACATGGCTGCCACCAGCCCATCCTCCCCTCTTTTCCCCGGATTCAACCTACCAAGTAGTCTCTCAGGTATGACCAACGATCCAGATACCCTAAAGTCATGCATCTCCAACTTAGTTATTGAAAATATGAATCTTCGAGAGACACTAACAAAACAAGACACCAGGATAACACAACTCGAGAACAAAATCCTCAGTCTTGAACAAAAGTTATCAACACCAGGAATGACAAACTGTGGCAAGACCATCCAGACAGTCATAGATAGCCATACCCAACAAATAATATCTCTTAATACAAAGGTTGAAGAAGCAGTAAAAGAATGGAAGAACAACTTAGATAACCAGTTCAGCGACTACTTTGCTCTCCAAGAAGATAAAACTGAACAAGATAAACTATCGGATGCAGTAATAGTTAACAGTCCACTTTTTCCCAGTGATATGAACCAAACGAACAGTAAAGAAATTACTATCCAGATCATAAAGGACCAAACAAGAGTTACAGTACCAGAGTCAAAAATAAAGGAAGCCAGGTTACTAGGATCCCATGGTAGAAAAAGTGTTATGCTTAGATTCCACTCACATGACAGGAAAAAAGACTTAATTATTGCATCTATTAAAGTAAAGAAAGAGGTATACATAAACGAGTGTCTTACCAAAAAACGTCAGAACCTCCTGTATAGAGTAAGAAAACTTAAGCGGGAGAATAACGACACAATACACCAATGCTTCACACGGGATGGGAAAATTCTTGTTAGGAAAACAAATGTAGGTCAACTGTACACAATCACGAACGAGAATGATCTATCACGATTTCTCAGGGATACTAATCTTACAGAGAATAACTAAGCAAAGTCCAGCTTAAAAGCCTACGTAGCGTAGTGTATGTTTTGCTCCATTATTGTTCAAATTTCATTGTACAATCTCTTAGTATTTAAATAATCAACTACCTCTTTTTGTGATTTTACTAGTAAGCATAAGTCACCTTATGTAATTTTCTTATTTACTATTGTTTGCTTAAACATTAGCTGAATTGATACTTTCTCTGTCCATATTACTACCTCATATTTTTTTTGAATACTATCAATTGATATTACCTACTAAAATTAATAATTATCATTTTTACTATAATTTCAATTTACTATTAACATTTTTGACATTTAATAACCATTACTTGTCTAATTACCTTTACCTGTTTTATACCACATTTACTATCTTAGAGTACTCTTAATTACCTTATACTGCCATATAACCTCTAGTATAACTACCAGTGCAATATTGAATGAAATAAACATTACTTTTTCACTTTTTTTGTAATCATTATTACTTACTAAAATTTTATTAAACACCATATTTACTACCAGTCAATTTTACTTTTGTACATTAAACATTATTTTATACTTCCCATAACATTTTGTTGCCAAATTTTCAAGTTTGCATATTCAACTCCAACCTTTATATTATCCTTTGTACCTGTCTACCATCTTACTATCATATTATAACCAAGACATTACCATTATTCATTGTTCTTACCTGTCCATTTAATTTTGTTTACCACTACTTGTTTTTTTAGTCACTTTTTATTGTGTGTGCAATTAGTGTATATTCCAATTACTTTTTTGCAAGTACCAATACTATCTTTTGCTAGCTAGTACCAACTACCTCATTTTTTTTTTTTTTTTTTTTTTTTTACTTTTTATTGTGCAATAAACTGCTCAACTTATTTAATATTACAAATCAGATCTTACTCCTAAACCAATATTATTTCATAGTGACTATCTGTCCATTTAACTTGTTTACCATTACTCAATTGTAGTCCCTTATATATTTTTTGTCCTTTATTTTAGCTCTATATAACTACCTTAGATTATATATTCGCAATTGTTAAACTAATCAAGGTGCTATTCTCAGGTGCTAAAGTTAATAAGTTCACTATTTTGCCATTATACTCCAAAGCTCATTTATTTGATTACCACTTTATTGTTCACCACAACTTATATTAGTCCCTTTTATATTATAATTTTATATTATAATTCTAACTTTAAAGAATTACCTTTAAAGTACTACCTACTATCATATTCACAAGCTCCATTATTTGATCATCACTTTGTTCACCACAAATTATTTTAGTCCCTTTTATATTGTCTCCTTTATTTTAGCTTTAAAAAACTACCGTAGCTCATTATTATTTACATTTGTTAAATAATTCAGGTGCTATTTTTTTTTAGCTTTAGAATATTTACTTTATTTTTTACTTAATTCTAACTATAGATTCACTACAAATCTTATGATTACAAGCATTGATCCTGATACCAACCTCTTATTTAATGACTTAAATGATTCAAACAGTTACTGTAATTACTACACAGCAGAACAATCAAAGGCACTTCTCAGAGCCAACAACAACATACCTATCTTTAACTACAATATCAGATCTTTAAGCAAGCATTATGATGACCTCCTAGCATTAATAAATTCCTTGCATGCCAATATGTCCATTATTACACTAACTGAAACCTGGCTAAAGCCTGATACTACAGATGTCTATGCCATTCCTAGTTACACAGCCATACACAACTGTAGGCCAGACCAACAAGGGGGTGGCACAGCTATATACTACTCAGACCAACTAGAATGTATCACTAATACTTGCACAAGGGATGAACATGGGGAATATATAATAGCTAAATTCAAATCCAAATACCTACAAAAACCTCTCACAGTGATAAACATCTACAGAATTCCACAATCAAACATTAGCCAATTTAGTCAAAACCTAGGAAGTATGATAACTGATGCACGCATGAACAAAGATCACTTACTACTCTCAGGTGACTTCAGTATAAATCTCCTGCAAGACCAGGACCCACACGTTACTGAATTCACAAACACAATGAGTAACTGCATGTTGCTACCAACAGTAACAAAACCTACAAGAGTTACAGAGACTAGTGTTTCCCTACTTGACCACATCTGGACCAACACCATATCCCCTTTAAAATCAGGCATAATTACAGATAATACCACAGACCACTACCCTACTTTCCTCATAACAACTCTTGGTAAAATACCCCAAGACACTACTAAAGTCACCTTCAAACTTCACAATGAGGCAGCCATTAATAACTTCACAACAGCAGTAACAAACATTGACTGGCACACTGAGCTAGAAATCTATACAGATATTGACGAATCTTTTAATAATTTTCTAAAAAAGACCCAATACCTTTATAACAAGCACTGCCCTAAAAAAACTAAGCAGATGACAGCTAAGAGACTGAACAGTCCCTGGCTAACACCCAGCATTCTCAAATCCATAAATACAAAACACCGATATGAAAAACAGTACAGAATGGGTCACATAACCAGAGACCAAACAAAACATTACTCGTCAATCCTAACCAGCCTGATAAGAAGGGCAAAAAAATTGTATTATGAGAACAGATTATCCAACTTACGAGGTGATATAAAAAAGACCTGGAAGACCCTATCAGAAATTCTGGGAACAAAAAAGATATCACGACATAGCGAAATAAAATTAGCAAAATCAGATGAACCCCAACTCCCACCAACAGAAACAGCAAACAGACTCAATGATTTCTTCTCCACTATAGGTCAAAACCTTGCCAACCAAGCTCAGATACCCCACCAAATGACTACCTCACTGGCAACTACCCGAACACACTGTTCCTAGCTCTGACTAACCCATACGAAGTCTCCCTTATTATCAATGCACTGAAAAACAAGGCAGGAGATTTAAATACCTTACCACCCTTTATATACAAAAAAGCGTCACAAGTACTATCACCAATCATTGCAACACTCTTTAACAAATCCATTGAATCCTCCACCTTCCCTACAGTTCTCAGAATAGCAAGGGTCACCCCGATCCATAAAGGAGGAGACCAAACAGAGTTGAATAACTATAGGCCAATATCCAATTTACACCCTCTCTCAAAAATCTTCGAAAAATTAATTCATAAACGAATCCACTCCTACCTCATCTCCCATAACATTCTCAACCCCTGCCAATTTGGATTCAGGCCTAATAAAAATACTAATGATGCTATTATACACATGCTAGAACATATATACACTGCAATAGAGAAAAAAGAAGTCCCATTGGGGATCTTCATTGACTTACGTAAAGCTTTTGATACAGTTGACCATGACTTGCTCCACGTAAAATTGTCACACTATGGTATTAGAGGGCACTCCCTCAACTACCTCAAGTCTTACCTCAGCAACAGAAGCCAATATGTATACGCAAATGGGGCAAGCTCTTCCGCACAACCAATTACAGTTGGTGTCCTACAGGGAAGTGTCCTCGGCCCTCTTCTCTTTCTCCTATACATAAATGACCTACCAAATGCTTCGCAATTACTCAAACCCACACTTTTTGCAGATGACACCACATACGTCTTCTCTCACTGGAGCCCAGTCACGCTAGCAAATACTGTAAACACCGAATTACAGAAAATATCTACCTGGAAGAGGACTAACAAACTTACACTAAACATTGACAAAACCTACTTCATTCAGTTTGGTAGCAGAGCTACAGATGTACCTCTTAACATAACGATAAACGGATCACCTATCACAAAGCTAACAGAGGGAAAATTCTTAGGAATCCACCTCGATAATAGACTCAAATTTCATACACATATACAACAAATTTCTAAGAAAATTTCCAAGACTGTAGGCATACTATCGAAGATACGGTACTATGTTACACAGTCAGCCCTCCTGGCCCTTTATCACTCTCTTATTTACCCCTATCTCACCTATGGAATTTGTGCATGGGGCTCAACAACAAGTAACCATCTCAGACCACTAATTACCCAACAAAAGGCTGCAGTTAGAATGATAACAAATTCTCACTACAGGCAGCACACTCCACCAATATTCAAAACACTCAACCTACTCACCATACAAAACATCCATACTTATTATTGCACTTATTACATACATAGAACACTTAACTCTGATATTAACCCTCCCCTCAAACATCTCCTTGCCAACCTCAACAGAACACATGACCATAATACAAGGCACAGATCACTCTTTGATGTTCCTCGTGTCCATCTCACGCTATGCAAAAACTCAATGCACATAAAAGGCCCTAAAATCTGGAATTCATTACCTGTAAATATAAAAGAAATACTACCTGTTTATAAATTCAAGTCTCTTCTCAAAGTTCACTTACTCACTCAAAACCAAATAAATACTGAATAACTGAACCATATAAATTGTATATCCTAAATGTTACTCACAATTATATCACACAAATGTTAAACCTAACTTTGTTATTTTTTTAAATACACTACCTAACAGAATACTCCATTCTACTGAATGAACAGCAATGCATGCAACCATTGGACCTGTCTTTGTAATACTCATTTGTATTTTATAGTTATCTGTTTACAATAATGTCTTATCACTGATTTCATCATTGCTTAGTTAATCTTAAGTTAATTTTAAGCCAGCCCGTAATGCTATGCATATAAGTGGCTTTGGCATGCTGCTCTTACCTGTATTTTTTGTACCTCTGTTTGTATGCTAAATTTCTAAAATAAATAAAATCCAATCCCAGGCAACAACCCCCCCCCACTCTTCATAGATCTAAACTTACTCACTGTTCAGAACATCCACACTTACTACTGTCTAACCTACATTTACATAACCTTAAATTCCAAAATTAACCCTGACCTAAAACACTTTCTTGATAGTTGTGACAGGACCCACAGGCATAACACCAGATACAAACATCTCTATGACATTCCCCGTTTCCAGCTAAACCTATACAAAAATTCAATGTACATAAAAGGGCCTAAAATCTGGAACACCCTGCCTGAAAACTCTAGAACTGCAGATACATTCATCACTTTCAAAACTACCATTAGAAAACATCTTATCTCCCTGACACACCCCACCATCACCTAACTACATGAAAACTACCTATTCTCTTGTTTCATATACACATAAAAAACAACCTAGACCTCCCCTTGATATCTGTGATTCTCCACAATTCGCACTTACACTCATCCAATTGACTATAAACATAGAAATACATAATACAACTACAGTATTACCTAATGAATATTAACTAGTCAAAAGGTTGTCTGTGCTGTTCTAATATAGGAGCTTCAATAGAAACTATGTATTGTACCAAAATAAAACCATTCACATTTTTAAATTTATGAACCATAATGCAGTTACTTAGCATTAACACCAATATGCTCCATAATCTGTACCAATATAGAGTTTTGAATTAATGTTAGTCTGCCTGAAATGCCTAGTCATGCTAGGTGTGATAGTGGCCCCCTCTGTAATTAGTTTTATATAATATGCAAACCACACAATACCCTATAATATGTAAACCCCACATTGTAATCTTTATAGAGAATAAACTTGATTTGATTTGATTTGATTTGATGTGCTGTGATCTGCTTCGTTTTAATTGGACAATGCATGTTATAGAGGTTTTGGGTTTTATGTAAATAAATTTTGACATCTTTGTCATTATTATTGCTGTCAGCTAGCTCTTTCTGCCAATCCATGTCACCTAGTGCTAATATTAAATTATTTACTGATGGCTAGTCATGCAGGTGAAATTAGATCTTCAAATTCAAATTCAAATATTTATTTCCTTGTAAAGCTTACATTGTGTGGTTTACATATTATAAGATTTTAATTACAAAGATGGCCACTATTGTGCCTAGGCACTTCGGGCAGACTAACACTAATTCTTATGCTATATTGATATAGGTTATATTTGAGAAGTACATTTGAACATATTATTAGATATGCAATTTGACACATTCCCAGTTAGGTACATACATAATTAGGTTTAAAGTAGTTAGGTAGTACAAATCATATATGTAATAATATTACAAATGGTAGATTTAGTAATGGGATTCAATTTGTCTTGGCATGATACATTGTTTCTATTAAAGCCATACTGGAAGAGTATCTTAGACAAACTTAGGATTAACTTAAGATTTAACCCTTGCAGGGTTGAAACCCTTGATCCTTAACTCCCACTCAGGGTCAAAAAATATTCGAAAAAATAAATAATTTTTTCTTATGAAATGATAGTTTTTTTTTTTTTTTGTAAATATTATAGGCTAAAAATTTTTTTGCGATCAGTACTTACCAAGATATGGAAGCGTGAAGTTGACAGAAATTGAACCACTTATGGCAACATTTCTGGCTGCTGGTCACCCGATAAGAGTTTATTTTCTTTTTTTTCTGCTTTTTTCTTTTCTTCTTTAGTTTTTTTTTTTTTTTTTTTCAAATAACTTTTATGGCCTGTGATCCCAATATAAGGCCTGTTTTTTTATATATTCACTCATTCTGTACTACACAATAACTGCACAAACTTTGTTGTCAATATATTGTTTACAAAACTTGTTTACACAAACTAACAATATAAAATGATGGTTATTACTATTTTTCTATCATATATATACACAAATAAAGTCACTGAACATGTTCCTAGAAGTGCTGCAGCCTATGGAACTCTTTGAAACATGGTGTCATGCACAATGGTGTTTTACACTCCTCGCACATAAAACAAGTGTCTCTGCATGTTGTGGGCATTTTTTTTGTATGTGCACAGACATGACACCTCCTCTGAGAATTTTTCTTGAAAGCAGTAGCAGGCAGTTTTATTAGGAAGTGATCACCAGGCCTCAGACAAGAGGGTAGTTGATAATTTCGTGGGCGGTGTTCTACTGCAGGTGTTGTTACTTGGTACTTGAATATTATTTGTCTAGTTTATTTATTTATTTATGTCTTTGCAAATAGTACATTGAGATTTTGTATTTACAATAATGGGTTGCAATGCAAAGAGAGCATTTATTATGCTTAGGCATTATGGGCCGACTTAACATTATTGGCTTACAGACTACTTAACACTAAGAATTATGTCATAGCTGTACAGTAGAATATTAATTATATCATAGTTGTACAGTAGATTATTAATTATAAGTGAATCTAATTTATATAAGACAAAAGATATATTCATATATTCAAAAAATGTTTTTGTGAAAACAATGATTCAAAAATGCTTTTGTGAAAACAATGATTCAGTTATATTCCTGTCAACAATGGATAAAAGGTTCAAAGTAATTGTTGAAATTATGATGTGGGAATAACATAAGTGAGTATGTGTGTACTGAGTATTTATCATTTAGTCTAGGGTGACTAAGTGTCTTTTGAGAAGAGTCTTAAATTGATTTTCAGACTGGGTTACTTTAGTATCTTCTGGTAATGAATTCCAAATTTTGGGGCCCTTTATGTGCATAGCATTTTTACACAGTGCGATATGGGCACGAGGTATATCAAAAAGAGATCTTGTGTTATGGTCATGTGTCCTGCTAAGGTTGGTGAGGAGAAGTTTGAGTGGAGGGCTTATATTTGCATGTATTGTTCTGTGTATGTAGTAGGCACATGAATAAGTATGGATGTTCTTAATGGTGAGCAGATTCAGACTTTTGAAAATTAGTGGAGTATGCTGGCGGGAGTGGGAATTTGTTATCATTCTTACTGCTGCCTTTTGCTGGGTTATTAGAGGTCTTAGGTGATTGAATGTTGTTGATCCCCACGCACAAATTCCGTAGGTGAGGTAAGAGTATATGAGTGAATGGTACAGTGCCAGGAGAGCTGATTGTGGAATGTAGTATCTTATCTTTGATAGTATACCTACAGTCTTAGAGATTTTCTTGGTGATTTGTTGTATGTGTGTCTGGAACTTAAGGCTACTGTCAAGGTGGATACCTAGGAATTTTCCCTCTGTAAGTCTTGTGGCTCATGATCCATTTAGCGCTATGTTAACTGGATGATTTGCAGTTTTGTTTCAAACTGAATGAAATATGTTTTATCTGTATTCAGGGTAAGTTTATTAGTCAGACAAACAAAATTCGCCATATGGTGGTTTGTTTCTGGACTTCAGCTTGTACATATTTCAAGCAATGAGAATGGAAATGTCCAGAATATGGGAGAGTGTTTTATGTACCAATTATAACTCTGGTGAACACAATCAGCAAACCCAATCTGCATGTCACATTTGTCCACTGAATGCATATTGAGGGTGTAGTCCATCACATCTGCAGGTTTTAGAATGGGTTCATTGGTCTCTCTATTCTGCCTGCTAGTGTTTGTCATTTCATTAGGGTGAACTGATGACAACAGTGTGACATCTCGTTTGTCATGCCACCAAAATGCCATGATGTCATTGGCAGCAAACGCCTGCACCTGACCTGTACGAGTACCTGCATCGAACCTAGGCATATGCTTACGATTTCCGCACACTGTACTGCACACATCTGTCATGTTCATTCACAAAAAAAAATCACTGAGGAAAGAGCTTGTGCACCAGTTATCAGTATATAATATATGCCCCTTACCAAGATATGGTTCCATCATTGTTCTAACCACATCACCAGAGATACCCAATAACTTCCTGGTATCTTGCAATTCATTACTTCCAGTGTACACAATAATATCCAATACAAGACCACTGTAGCAATCACAAAGCACAAACAACTTTATACTAAAGCGCTTCCTCTTGCTTGGTACATACTGCTTGAACGACAGTCTACCTTTGAACAGAATCAAAGACTCATCAATAACAAGCTTCCTTGAAGGGATAAAAATACATAGTGAATTTCTGTTTCAGATACACAAACACATTCCTAATCTTATATAACCTGTCGTTTCTGTCAGGCCTGGTTTTGTCTGAGAAGTGTAGCATAGGCAATAGTAGCACAAATCGATTCGCTGGTATTATATCACTGAAACCTGGGGTTGCAATCAGGCAGTCTGTTGACCAGTATGATTTGACACTGTGCTTATACATATGTGGCATAAGCACTATTGTGGCACAGAAAAGATACGTCTCAGCCACAGTTGTCTCTTTCCACTGGTGTAGGCATGATTTTGATGAAAGTATTGTGTTTGCCATGGTGTAATCGAAGTATCTGTTGCTTTCCCTGACAATAATATCCATCAGGTGTTCATCAAAGAATAACTCGAAACATTCCAGTTCAGTGGCATTGTTCCCAAGTGTACAATATGGCTGTATTCCACTTTGATTTTCATCAAACTGATGGGGATGGGGAACAAAATTATCAGCTTCCTGCCAATCCCATGTACAGTCTGCTGGTGGGAACTGGATATTGATAGGTGGTTGTGGTTGTGGAGGTTGGTGTGGTGGGTGGGTGAGGGTGGCCTTTGTTGAAGCTCAACTGAGTCAGCTGTCTGGGTATCAGCATGGCCCACTGCTAGTGCTTCATGACTGGCACCACCACTACCACCACCACCAAATACATGCACATTTTTCATCCCATTTGCAGCAACATCATTTTCATTTTTACTATCTGTTTCTGTTGTACAGCCACAGGATGTACTCCAAGATGTACTCCTTCCCCTTGGAATAGCATATGGCACACTACCAGAGCGCATATAGTGTCATATATACTGATGCTTCACTGGAGAATATTCCACTTCGCTCTTCCTACTGGAACTGTTTCAAGAGCTTGGAGTTTATATTCACTATCACTATCATCACCATTACCTGGAGTTTACCTGGAGAGAGTTCCGGGGGTCAACGCCTCCGCAGCACGGTCTGTGACCAGGCCTCCTGGTGGATCAGAGCCTGATCAACCACGCTGTTACTGCTGGCTGCACACAATCCATACAATCCAACGTACGAGCCACAGCCCAGCTGGTCAGGTACCGGCTTTAGGTGCTTGTCCATTGCCTGCTTGAAGACAGCCAAGGGTCTATTGGTAATCCCCCTTATGTATGCTGGGAGGCAGTTGAACAGTCTCGGGCCCCTGACACTTATTGTATTGTCTCTTAACGTGCTAGTGACACCCCTGCTTTTCATTGGGGGATGTTTCATCGTCTGCCAAGTCTTTTGCTTTCATTGTGAGTGATTTTCATGTGCAAGTTCGGTACTAGTCCCTCTAGGATTTTCCGGGTGTATATAATCATGTATCTCTCCCGCCTGCATTCCAGGGAGTACAGGTTCAGGAACTTCAAGCGCTCCCAGTAATTGAGGTGTTTTATCTCCATTTTGTACGCCATGAAGGTTCTCTGCACATTTTCTAGGTCAGCAGTTTCACCTGCCTTGAAAGATGCTGTTAGTGTGCAGCAATATTCCAGCCTAGATAGAACAAGTGACCTGAAGAGTGTCATCATGGGCTCGGCTTCCCTAGTTTTGAAGGTTCTCATTATCCATCCTGTCATTTTTCTAGCAGATGTGATTGATACAATGTTATGGTCCTTGAAGGTGAGATCCACCGACATGATCACTCCCAGGTCTTTGACGTTGGTTTTTCCCTCTATTTTGTGGAAGGAATTTGTTTTGTACTCTGATGAAGTTTTAATTTCCTCATGTTTACCATATCGAAGTAATTGAAATTTCTCATCGTTGAACTTCATATTGTTTTCTGCAGCCCACTGAAAGATTTGGTTGATGTCTGCCTGGAGCCTTGCAGTGTCTGCAGTGGAAGACACTGTCATGCAGATTCAGGTGTCATCTGCAAAGGAAGACACGGTGCTGTGGCTGACATCCTTGTCTATATCAGATATGAGGATGAGAAACAAGATGGGAGCGAGTACTGTGCCTTGTGGAACAGAGCTTTTCACTGTAGCCGCCTCAGACTTTACTCTGTTGACTGCTACTCTTTGTGTTCTGTTTGTGAGGAAATTATAGATCCATTGACCAACTTTTCCTGTTATTCCTTTAGCATGCATTTTGTGTGCTATTATGCCATGGTCACACTTGTCGAAGGCTTTTGCAAAGTCTGTATATATTACATCTGCATTCTTTTTGTCTTCTAGTGCATCTAGGACCTTGTCATAGTGATCCAGTAGTTGAGACAGACAGGAGCAACCTGCTCTAAACCCATGATGTTGCCCTGGGTTGTGTAACTGATGGGTATCTAGATGGGTGGCAGTCTTGCTTCTTAGGACCCTTTCAAAGATTTTTATGATATGGGATGTTAGTGCTATCGGTCTGTAGTTCTTTGCTATTGCTTTACTGCCCCCTTTGTGGAGTGGGGCTATGTCTGTTGTTTTTAGTAACTGTGGGACTACCCCCGTGTCCATGCTCCCTCTCCATAGGATGGTAAGAGCTCGTGATAGGGGCTTCTTGCAGTTCTTGATGAACACGGAGTTCCATGAGTCTGGCCCTGGGGCAGAGTGCATGGGCATGTCATGTGTCGCCTGTTCGAAGTCATTTGGCATCAGGATAACATCAGATAGGCTTGTGTTAGCCAAATTCTATGGCTCTCTCATAAAAAATTAATTTTGATCTTCGACTCTCAGTCTGGTTAGCGGCTTGCTAAAAACTGAGTCATATTGGGACTTGAGTAGCTCACTCATTTCCTTGCTGTCATCTGTGTAGGACCCATCTTGTTTAAGTAGGGGCTCAATATTGGATGTTGTTCTCGACTTTGATTTGGCATAAGAAAAGAAATACATACTTTGGGCTTCTTTCGATTTCGTTTATGGCTTTTAGTTCTTCCCACGATTCCTGACTCCTATAAGATTCCTTAAGCTTAAGTTCGATGTTTACTATTTCTCTGACCAGTGACTCCCTATGCATTTCAGATATATTGGCCTCTTTTAGCCGCTCTGTTATTCTTTTCCGTTGCCTGTAAAGGGAGCGCCTATCTCTTTCCATTTTACATCTACTCCTCCTTTTTCTTAAAGGAATAAGCTTTGAGCATACATCGAGTGCCACCAAGTTAATCTGTTCTATGCATAAGTTGGGGTCTGTGTTGCTTAGTCTATCTTCCCAGCTTATATCGTTTAGGACTTGTTTTACTTGGTCCCACTTTATGTTCTTGTTATTGAAGTTGAGTCTGAGTCCTGGACATGGGAAAATATGAGTTTCCTCTTTTGTTCTGGTACAATTGAATGGGAACAAGACAGCCCAGCACCAGAGGTTGAAGGTTGAGGGTCGTCTGGGTTCTCCTCACTATTACCGGTATTATGGTCATTTGTTTCAGTCACAACCTCCTCAAAACCTTAAGTGTCATCTTCACTGACACTCCCATCTGTATTAAAACTGTCACTGGGCAGCAAAAGTGTTCCAATTTGCCAAGGAGTGAGGTATTTCTTGGTGCCAGGCATGGTGAACAAGGACTACTTATATGGTGTTCCCACAATGCACCACTGGGTCCCCAATTTTTTTGCTACTGCGCACACTGACCACACAGACCCATTCTCTCACATCTAGGCTTACCAGCCTTTTCCTGCTTGATTTGAGGGCGCTAGAATTTATGCGTACAAGTACGTCACCAACCCTGGAGCGTAAGACGTACTAGTACGCCAAAAAACATGAAAGGGTTAATAGAACTAACTTAAGATTTAATAGGCAATCCCTATACAGTGGACCCCCGCATAACGATCACCTCCGAATGCGACCAATTATGTAAGTGTATTTATGTAAGTGCGTTTGCACGTGTATGTTTGGGGGTCTGAAATGGACTAATCTACTTCACAATATTCCTTATGGGAACAAATTCGGTCAGTACTGGCACCTGAACATACTTCTGGAGTGAAAAAATATCGTTAACCGGGGGTCCACTGTATTAGGAATTTTGTGATTAGTCATTTGGGTGGATGTAGGTGTAAATTATGGGGGAATTACAGATAACAAGAATAAGTCTATATTGTTTTGGATGTGATCATGATACAAAAAAGAGAACTGGTTGGTTTTCATTTGGTTAGCTGATGATGGGGTGTGTTAGGGAGACAAGGTGTTTTTTAATGGTAGTTTTGAAAATAGTGGTTGAGTTCCAGATTTTAGGCCCTTTTATGTACATCGAATTTTTGTAAAGGTTTAGCCAGACACATGGAACGTCATAGAGATTTTTGTGTCAGGTGTTGTATCTATGGGTCCTGTTGCAACTATCAAGAAATTGTTTTAGTTCAGGGTTAAAATTAGAGTTGATGGTTCTGTAAATGTAGGTTGCACAATAGTAGGTGTGAATGTTCTTTACGGTGAGTAGGTTTAAGTTTTTGAAGAGGGGGGGGTGTGCTGTCTTGCATTGGATTACGTGATAATTCTTACTGCAGCTTTCTGTTGGGTTATTATTAGCTTTAGGTGAGTTGCTGCTGTTGATCCCTATGCACAAATGGAATAGGTGAGGTAGGAATAGATGAGTGAATAGTATAGTGTAAGGCTAATTGTGGTATGTAGTAGCGTATCTTGGAGAGGATCCCAACTGATTTGGATACTTTTTTTTGTTGGATATGAGTGTCGAATTTCAGGTTGCTGTCAAGGAGCAGGCCCAGGAATTTGCCCTTATTATGTCTAGCAATTGGGGTGGTGTCAGTCGTTACATTCAGCTGGGCAGCACCTGTTCTGTTCTCAAACATAGATGGTTTTGTCACTGTTAAGTGTAAGTTTATTAGCAGTCATCCAGGTCGATATTTTTACTAGTTCTTCATTAACAATTGTGTTAAGTGAGGCAAGATTAGGGTGGGAGGTGACATATGTCGTATTGTCAGCAAAGCTTAAGGTGTTGTGAAAAATTAGAAAGATCATTGATGTATAAGAGGATGCTTCCTTGTGGTACTCCAGTATCCAGTGGTCTTGTTGATGAGGTTGTGTCCTTAATAGATAGTTTAATATGTTTATTATGCACCCCATGCCCATTCTGTGGGTGGTAGTCAAAAGATTACAGAGGTATATAATAATAGAGACATATTGCTGCCTGTTAGTTACGTAGGATTTGAAATATATAAGTGTGTGGCCTCTTATGCCATAATGCTCGGGTTTGTGGAATAGAATGCTGTGGTCTACTGTAACAAATGCTTTTCTTAGGTCAATAAAGAGTCCTAATGGAAATTCATTTTTTCAAGCGCAGTGTAAAGCAGGTCTAGCATTTTTACAATTGCATCATTTGTGTTTTTGATTTTTCTGAACCAAATTGGCAGTTGGTTATGAGAAAGGTGGGGTAGTGGTCTGTAGTGTTGTCTGTGATTATACCTGCTTGTAGTGGAGATATCGTGTTGGTCCAGATATGGTCAAATAATGAGGCACTTGTCTCAGAGATTCTTGTTGGCTTAGAAGGTACAGGTCGGCGATCACTAATCCGGCATCACTGACTTAGTGAGCTTGCCAGATTACAAAGTGGTTCGGTTAGAATACACTTAATTAACCTGTCAATAGACTCTTTCTGCTACATCTTCCTCATTTTCATCACTGCTTTCTCCTCCACTGGTTTGTTGCTGTGGATTTACGACTATCTGCACAATTTCTGAGTCAGTATAATGATGAAATTTGAGTCATTATTATGATCTGAGTCAGCATAATGATGATATTTGAAATTATACTAGCTGAAACTAGTGCTGGATTACTGATGGAACCGGATAACTGATTGCCGCATTAGTGATGGTTGACCTGTAGTAGCAAGCGGTTGGTCATAGTGTTTGTGAAATCAGCTACTGGAGGGTTTCTTTTTTTTTTCTAGCAAAAGTACTTAGTGACTTCAAGGTCCTAGTACTTAGTAAATTTTAAAATTATTCCTTCACATTTATTTTCATGTCACCCTCCACTCCACCACAAGCCCACTCTTCTACTTCCTGCTCAACCCCAGTCTCCCTTGAAACACATCACCACATTAAGTCACACCCTCCTTCATCAATTAAAGCCACTACTTCTCAGTCCTCTACAATTCCCCAACACCCCCACTTTACCATTTCCCCACACAAGATTTCTCAGTAACCCTCATTCCTCCATCTCACCCCCTTCTTTTCTACCATAGAATGAGATTGTAATCTGTTAAGTGAGTCAGTAATTTTTATCAGTAATAAGCTCTGTGTAAAACTGAGTGTGTACCTATATATAGCATCAACTTTATAATTAACAGTTAAGTGTATTACTGTAATCTCCAAAAGATATATTCATTCATATATTCATTTAGTTTATTTGGACATGATACATAGGTTTACAAGGAATTTTAGTAGTTGGGTGTACATACCAAAAGCTCCTTTTATGCAGAGCATTATGGGCAAGCTTAAAATTAACAAGCAATGAAAGGTTCAGTGGTAAAATTACCATAAACAATTTACATTATGAAGTACAGTTGAGTATTTGAAACAATGAAATTTGAACATTTCGATATTGAATCATTATAGTTGTACAAATTTGTCCCATTACAGTGTGTGACAGACAAGAAGATCAATTTACTGTATGTTGTCTTGAAGTTTTAATATTTAAGTAATTGGGAGAATTATTGGTAATGTTAAATAATGAGTGTTGATTATTTAGTCCTGGGCAAGTAAGTGGTTTTTTAGAAGAGTCTTAAATTGATTTTCAGGCCTGGTTACTTTGTGTGTTCTGGTAATGAATTCCAGATTTTGAGACCCTTTATGTGCATAGAGTTTTTATTTAATAAAGACTCTCTAAGGCTTCTGAAATCCATTTTTTGTGCAGCCACTCACAGGTTGAGCATAGGGGCACACTAAACTGTGAAAAATGAAGTGAACTTCCGAATGATCCAACATGAGTGTAGCAGATGTAATTTACTAAGCGTGGAAAGAGTAACAGGAAACTCCATACAAGGATTCAAGTACTATAAATATGAAAAAAAAGTCCAGAGGTTAGGAGAAGTAGGCCTTCTTAATACCACACAAGTCATTTAACAGTTAAGGATAATTAAGAAGCAAGACCAAGGAGCTGGTGCTTGTGTCTGGCAATCCTCAATAGTTTACTGAACCATAAGATTTAATTTTTCATCACTGCAGGTGGCTTGGCGTACACTTGGAGACTATAGGCAACCTCATCACCTTCTCAGCAGCTATCTTGGGTGTAGCTGGACGAGACTCTATCAGCCCTGGAATTGTTGGTCTGTCTGTCACTTATGCTCTTAATGTGAGTGCTTTTCATTAATTATTCTTTTTGTATGTGTAACTATTTTATTTTTTGTTACCTACTTTGTAAAAAAATTTCCCGTATACGTTTTACCTATGTTACAACTTATAAAAGATTTTCCATCTGCTCTCTCCTTCCTTATTGTACACCAATATAAGGTTCTCATAACTAAGGGTATGCCAAAGTATTGGTGGTATTAGCTAATTTTGATGATATCAGTATCAGCCTAAAACTGAGTATAGGTGTCAGTATCAGTGCATATCATTTAATTTTGACTGGTATCAGTATTGGTGGGTATTAGCTAATTTTGGCAATATTGATAGTGACCAAAAAACTGGGTACCAGTATTTGTATTGGCAAAAATTTAAGTATTGTCCTGTCCTTACTCAAACTTCTATCAGGTTTTCTAACAAAGTCAGCTTCTTTTAGTACATCTGTTGCAGTAATGTACACTTAATGAATGTTATTTGCAAGGTATTATCCAACAATAAAAGCATTATGGGGAGTACAAAAATTATCAACTGGAAAATGCTTGATGTGTACAGATGTTTTTCACAACATGACTGTACAGTGGTACCTTGGGATACGAAGTTATTTTGTTCCAGAAGGCTGTTCGAGTGCTGATACCGAAATAATTTGTTCCCATAAGGAATAATGTAAATTAGTTTAATATGTTTCAGACCCCCAAAAATACACTTACAAAAGCACTTACATAAATACACTTACATAATTGTTCGCGTTTTGAGCTGTTCATATCCCGAGGTACCACTGTATGAGTTTTGTTAGGTTAGATTAGGTAAGGTTCATCAGGAAACAGGAAGTGCCTCTTTGATATGTTGTGGTTACTGCCTATACATATTATTTTAAGTGATAAGCTTACTTTCACAAATTTCCCATGCACTCATTTTTTCTGAATAAAAATGTAGGCGAAGGGGCTTGGACTTCCAGCAAGCGTGCATGAGTGTGTTAGATAGGAGTGAGTAGAGACAAATAGCTTTTGGGACCTGACAGTGATTATGTATGAGTGATAGTGAAAGTGTTGAATGATGATGAAAGTTATTTCTTTCTTTTTGCATTTTTCTTTTTGGGTCACCCTGCCTTGGTGGGAAATGGCTGATGTGTTAATAATAATAATAATAATAATAATAATAATAATAATAATCACATTTTATATCATCATGATACAGTGGCTGTACAAAGGAGAATGACATTGGGTATACATGCAGAAAGCCCATGTATATGCAGAGCATTTCAGGCAAACTTAAGATTAACAAAACCAGAACAACCTCTCCTTCAGCCAACTGATACTTCCAACAAACTTAATGTCTTTTTCTTGATTGAAGGAACAAAGCTAGCAGGTAAAATCCCAAACTCAAACTTTCAACCAAAAGACTACTTCACTGGCAACTACCCAAATACTTTATTTTTAGCCCCAACAAACCCTAATCACTACGACAAGGTCCTAGATGCACTAGAAACAAAAAGAATGCAGAAGCAATATATACAGACTTTGCAAAAGCCTTCGACAAGTGTGACCATGGCGTAATAGCGCACAAAATGCGTGCTAAAGGAATAACAGGAAAAGTTGGTCGATGGATCTATAATTTCCTCACTAACAGAACACAGAGAGTAGTAGTCAACAGAGTAAAGTCCGAGGCAGCTACGGTGAAAAGCTCTGTTTCACAAGGCACAGTACTCGCTCCCATCTTGTTCCTCATCCTCATATCTGACATAGACAAGGATGTCAGCCACAGCACCGTGTCTTCCTTTGCAGATGACACCTGAATCTGCATGACAGTGTCTTCCATTGCAGACACTGCAAGACTCCAGGCGGACATCAACCAAATCTTTCAGTGAGCTGCAGAAAACAATATGAAGTTCAACGATGAGAAATTTCAATTACTCAGATATGGTAAACACGAGGAAATTAAATCTTCACCAGAGTACAAAACAAATTATGGCCACAAAATAGAGCGAAACACCAATGTCAAAGACCTGGGAGTGATCATGTCGGAGGATCTCACCTTCAAGGACCATAACATTGTATCAATCGCATCTGCTAGAAAAATGACAGGATGGATAATGAGAACCTTCAAAACTAGGGATGCCAAGCCCATAATGACACTTGTTCTATCTAGGTCACTTGTTCTATCTAGGCTGGAATATTGCTGCACACTAACAGCACCTTTCAAGGCAGGTGACATTGCTGACCTAGAAAATGTACAGAGAACCTTCACGGCGTGCATAACGGAGATAAAACACCTCAATTACTGGGAGCACTTGAGGTTCCTGAACCTGTATTCCCTGGAACGCAGGCGGGAGAGATACATGATTATATACACCTGGAAAATCCTAGTGGGACTAGTACCGAACTTGCACACGAAAATCACTCACTATGAAAGCAAAAGACTTGGCAGACAATGCAACATCCCCCCAATGAAAAGCAGGGGTGTCACTAGCACGTTAAGAGACCATACAATAAGTGTCAGGGGCCCGAGACTGTTCAACTGCCTCCCAGCATACATAAGGGGGATTACCAACAGACCCCTGGCAGTCTTCAAGCTGGCACTGGACAAGCACCTAAAGTCGGTACCTGACCAGCCGGGCTGTGGCTCGTATGTTGGTTTGCGTGCAGCCAGCAGTAACAGCCTGGTTGATCAGGCTCTGATCCACCAGGAGGCCTGGTCACAGACCGGGCCGTGGGGGCGTTGACCCCCGGAACTCTCTCCAGGTAAACTCCAGGTAATGAAATCTCGCTTATTATCAAAACACTAAAGAACAAGGCAAGAAACCTAAATAACTTACCACCATTCATGTATAAAAAGCTTCTCATGTGTTGTCTCCAGTTATTGTAACTCTTTTTAACAAATCCATTGAATCTTCCATTCATTTATTTATTTTATGTCTTTGCAAACAGTACATTGAGATTTTGTATTTACAATAGTCAGTTGCAATGCAAAGAGAGCCTCTATTATGCCTAGGCATTATGGGCCAACTTAACATTATTGGCTTACTGACTACTTAACACTAAGAATTATATCATAGTTGTACAGTAGAATATTAATTATATCATAGTTGTACAGTAGATTATTAATTATAAGTTAATCTAATTTATATAAGACAAAAGATATATTCATATATTCAGAAATGCTTTTTGTGAAAACAATGATTCAATTATATTCCTGCCAACAGTGGATAAAAGGTTCAAAAGTAATTGTTGAAATTTTGATATGGGAATACATAATTGAGTACAGTGGACCCCCGGTTAACAATATTTTTTCACTCCAGAAGTATGTTCAGGTGCCAGTACTGACCGAATTTGTTCCCATAAGAAATATTGTGAAGTAGATTAGTCCATTTCAGACCCCCAAACATACACGCACAAATGCACTTACATAAATACACTTACATAATTGGTCGCATTCGGAGGTAATCATTATGCGGGGGTCCACTGTATTTGAGTACTGAGTATTTAGCATTTAGTTTAGGGTGATTAAGTGGCTTTTGAGAAGAGTCTTAAATTGATTTTCAGACCGGGTTACTTTAGTATCTTCTGGTAATGAATTCCATATTTTGGGGCCCTTTATGTGCATAGACTTTTTACACAGTGTGATATGGACACGAGGTACATCAGAAAGAGATGTATCTTGTGTTATGGTCATGTGTCCTGTTAAGATTGGTGAGGAGAAGTTTGAGTGGAGGGTTTATATTTGTGTGTATTGTTCTGTGTATGTAGTAGGCACATGAATAAGTATGGATGTTCTTAATGGTGAGCAGATTTAGACTTTTGAAAATTAGTGATGCTGGCAGGAGTGGGAATTTGTTATCATTCTTACTGCTGCCTTTTGCTGGGTTATTAGAGGTCCTAGGTGATTTAATGTTGTTGATCCCCATGCACAAATTCCATATGTGAGATAAGGGTATATGAGTGAATGGTACAGTGCCAGGAGAGCTGATTGTGAAACGTAGTACTGTATCTTTGATAGTATGCCTACAGTCTTAGAGATTTTCTTGGTGATTTGTTGTATGTGTGTCTGGAACTTAAGGCTACTGTCAAGGTAGATACCTAGGAATTTTCCCTCTGCAAGTCTTGTGACTGATGATCTGTTTAACGTTATGTTAAGTGGATCATTTGCAGCTTTGTTTCCACACTGAATAAAATAGTTTTTATCAGTATTCAGGGGAAGTTTATTAGTCATCATCCAGGCAGATATTTTCTGCAATTTGGCATTGACAGTGTTGGTGAGTGTGACTGGGTTTGGGTGGAAGAAGACGTATGTAGTGTCATCTGCAAATTATATGGGTTTGAGTAGCTGTGATGCATTTGGTAGATCATTGATGTAGATGAGAGAGAGGAGTGGTCCAAGGACACTTCCTTGTGGGACTCCTACTGTGATTGGTTGGGTGGAAGAGTCCAAGGACACTTCCTTGTGGGACTCCTACTGTGATTGGTTGGGTGGAAGAGTTTGCGCCATTTGCATACACATATTGAATTCTGCTATTAAGGTATGACTTTAGGTAGTCGAGGGAGTGGCCTCTGTTACCATAGTGCATTAATTTAGAGTACAGCAGTTCATGGTCGACTGTATCAAAAGCTTTACGTAAATCAGTGAAAATGCCCAGCGGGACTTCTTTCTTTTCGAGTGTGGTATATATTAGTTCTAGCATGTGTATGATAGCATCATTTGTGCTTTTATTATTCCTGAATCCAAACTGACAAGGGTTTAATATGCTGTGTGAGACGAGGTTGGAATATGCTTGAACTAACGTATTCTACACTCAAAAAAATTTAATTTCGCCTGGGACTTCTCATAGACTTACGAAAAGCATTTGTTACAGTTGACCATTACCTTTTTCACCTAAAACTCGAACATTACTGGGTCAGAGGACACACTCAATTACCTAAAATCTTAGCAATAGAACCCCATTTTATTTGCAGATGACACTACTTACGTCTTCTCTCACCCAAACCCAACCATACAAACAGATACTGTAAATGCCGAACTGCTAAAAATATCTACTTGGATGACTACCAACAAACTTCCTCTCAATATAGACAAAACCTCCTTCATGCTATTTGGAAACAGAGCTTCAAATATACAACTAAACATATTGATAAATGGTTTACCCATTTCTGGACAGACAGTGGGCATATTCCTAGGTCTCTACCTTGACTACAGTCTGAAATTTCAGACACACATACAGCAAATTTCCAAGAAAGTCTCAAAAACAGTAGGCATCCTTTCAAAGATATGGCATTATATACCCCAATCAGTTCTTCTTGCTCTGTACCACTCTCTCATTTACCCTTACTTCACCTATGGTATCTGTGCATTCCATTCAGTTCATTTCAAATGTTTATTTCCTTCTAAAGGTTACAATGTGTGGTTTACATGTTATAAGATATTAATTACAAAAATGGCCACAAGCATGCCTAGACATTTCGGCAGACTAGTACTAATTCTTACTCTATGGAGCAGTACATTTAGACATATTATGAGATACATACATAATTAGATACATATCTAATTAGGTACATACATAGTTAGATTTAAAACAGTTAGGTAGTACAAATCATATAATAATATAATAGTAATGGGATTGGATTTGTCTTGGCATGATACATTGTTTCTGTTAAAGCTCATGTACCAGAAGAGTATCTTAGGCAAACTTAGGACTAACTAAAGATTTAATAGACAATAGTTCTATTAGGACTAACTTAAGAATTAATAGGCAATATGAGGAATTTTATGTTTACAGTCATTTTGTTAGGCGTAAGTGTAAATTAGGGGGGAATTACAGATAATGAGAGTAAGACTATATTGTTTTGAATGTGCTCATGATACAAAAAAGAGAATTAGGTGGTTTTCATTTGGTTAGCTGATGGGGTGTGTTAGGGAGACGAGGTGTTTTTTAATGGTAGTTTTGAAAATGGTGGTTGAGTCTGCAGTACTAGAGTTTCAGGCAGGGAGTTCCAGATTTTAGGCCCTTTTATGTACATTGAATTTTTGTAGAGGTTTAGCCGGACATGGGGGAATGTCATAGAAATTTTTGTGTCTGGTGTTGTGTCTATGGGTCCTGTTGCAACTATCAAGAAAGTGTTTTAGTTCAGGGTAAATGTAGGTCACAGTAGTAGGTGTGGATGTTCTGTACATTGAGTAGGTTTAGGTCTTTGAAGAGTGGGTGTGTGTGTTGTCTTGCATTGGATTGCATGATAATTCTTACTGCAGCTTTCTGTTGGGTTATTATTGGCTTTAGGTGAGTTGCTGCTGTTGATCCCCAGGCACAAATAGCATAGGTGAGGTAGGGATAGATGAGTGAATAGTAATGTGTGAGTAGAGCTGGTTGTGGTACGTAGTAACGTATCTTGGAGAGGATCCCATCTGTTTTGGATACTTCTTTTGTTATTTGTTGGAAATAGGTGTTGAATTTCAGGTTGCTGTCAAGGTACAGGCCCAGGAATTTACCTTCATTGTGTTTAGCAATAAGAGTGTTTTCAGTCGTTATGTTCAGCTGGGCAACACCTGTTCTGTTCCCAAACAGAATGTAGAAGGTTTTGTCGATATTAAGTGTAAGTTTATTAGCAGCCATCCAGGTCGATATTTTTACTAGTTCTTTGTTAACAATAATGTTGAGTGAGGCAAGATAAGGAAGGGAGATGACATAAGCTGTATCATCAGCAAAGAAAATGGGTTTAAGGTGTTGTGATACATTAGGAAGATAATTGATGTATAAGAGGAAGAGCAGGGGACCAAGGACACTTCCCTGTGGTACTCCAGTATCCAGTGGTCTTGCTGATGAGGTTGTGTCCTTAATAGAGATGTATTGCAGCCTGTTATTAAGGTTGGATTTGAAATATGTAAGTGCATTGCCTTTTATGCCATAATGATCAAGTTTGTGGAGAAGGCTGCTGTGGTCTACTGTATCAAAAGCTTTCCTTAGGTTGATAAAGAGTCTTAATGGATATTCATTTTTTCAAGTGCTGTGTAAAGCAGGTCTAGCATTTTTACAACTGCATCGTTTGTGCTTTTGCTTTTCCTGAAGCCAAATTGGCAGGGGTTGAGGATGCTTTTGTTCTGTTATAAAGGAATATAATCTCTTGTGCATAAGTTTCTCGAAGATTTTGGATAGCAGTGCTACTGAACCACAGCAAATCACCTAAAGCCTTTAATAACCCAGAAAAAAGCTGCACTGCAATTAATTACTAACGCCTGCATTAGACAACATGCTCCACCACTTTTTAAGTCTTAACTTGCTTAATATACAAAACATCCACACTTATTATTATGCCTATTACATACACAAAACACTATACTCAAATATAAACCCTCCCCTCAAACTCCTCCTTGATAACTGTAACAGAACACACAGCCATAATACGAGACACAAATCACTCTTTGATATCTCCCTATGCAAAAATGCTATGCACATAAAGGGACTGAAGATCTGGACTTCATTGCCAGAACACACTAAAGAACCCCTGTCTGCAAATCAGTTTAAGGCCCTACTAAGAAATCACCTCATCACCCAAATTTAACCAGACAAACCATACCTAATTGAAGAGCAGCAGCTTCCACCCCAGTCCCACCTTAGGGTGAACATAGCACCAGACAATGCCATATTGTCTATTCCCTCGAGTAGAGGCTCAGAGTGGACAAAAGTATGAGAAAATAGAGAACAAATAACAATGGAAAATTACTAGAATATGAGAGAATAGAAGGTAGTGCTCAATTCACTTGGAAGTATGCTGCCACCACCTGCTCTTTTAATAGTGGAAGAGATAAAAGTAGCCGTAGTCATAGGAGAAGGGAGGAAAACATAGAGTTTGGGTTAGAGCAGGAGAAAACCCAGTGAGAAATAATACAGGATAGTTATAACAAGATAGGGGTCCTGATAAGTACTGGCTCTTAGGGTAGCTTGGCCTGAAAACTGAGCAGTAGGCACCTTATCAGGGGCTTGACTCCCCCCCAAAAAAATATCATCACTATGTTACTCAATTTAACCTCTGAAAACAAATGGACCTTATATATATGGCTCAAAGGGAGAAGTAAAACATACTCAGATAAAACCACTTACAGTTTAATAAACACATTACAAGGGAATCTGAATTTGGTAGCACCAAAGGAAAAAAAAAAATTACTAGCAGCAAATGCCTAACGTTATAGCAGAACCGGCTTACTGATATTAGAAATACTTCCCCACATAGTTCCCAAGGAACTCCATGGCTTTACCATAACTGTCTAGGGTTACCTCCCCTGTTTTAAATACCTTGATACATTCCTTCTTTGGGCTGCTACTGAGATCTTTCTTAATCCCAGAATACAAGAAAAGACTGATCCTCCAGGGGAAGGGTTTTCAAGGTCTCCTTTCCTCAGTGTCTCTTCAGCCATCTATACACATCTATAATTTCGTAGGCATCTCTTCGGGGGTAGCCTGGTTGCTGCTAAACCTTGTTAGCAGCAGATAGGTGTACATGAATAGTCAAAAAAACTGCATAAGCCAACAAAAGAGACGGGAGTGGAGGCTAGTCTGCAAAGTTGTCCTCCTCATGCTTCCCTCCATTGTTTGAACACAGTTCCCACTCATGTATTCAGCTCTTCACAACACTGCTACAACAGGAGGTCAACTCACCTCTACAAACCTTATTTCTGCTCAGACTAATTATTAAACTGAATATTAATATGGAGGAACCTTGACTTATGAGTATCCCAACTTACGAGTTTTTTGAGATACGAGCCATCCCTAGGTCAATTTTTTGCTCTGAGTTATGAGCCACCTTCCCCCTCCCTCGTCTCCCTCAACCCAAAACCTGGACACCTCACTTGTTTATCTATGATTTCATGCTTTAATTCCATGGAAATCATTCTCTTTTTCTTCTCAGTAATAATAATAATATAATATCATTATAGTCAAGTCATTCAGTAAGTCAGTCAGGTCACTCAGTAAGTTTACCTGGAGAGTGTTCCGGGGGTCAGCGCCCCCGCGGCCCGGTCTGTGAGCAGGCCTCATGGTGGATCAGAGCCTGATCAACCAGGCTGTTACTGCTGGCTGCGCACAATCCAACGTACGAGCCACAGCCCGGCTGGTCAGGTACCGACTTCAGGTGCTTATCCAGTGCCTGCTTGAAGACAGCCAGGGGTCTATTGGTAATCCCTCTTATGTATGCTGGGAGGCAGTTGAACAGTCTCGGGCCCCTGACACTTATTGTATTATCTCTTAACGTGTTAGTGACACACCTGCTTTTCATTGGGGGGATGTTGCATCGTCTGCCGAGTCTTTTGCTTTCGTAGTGAGTGATTTTCATGTGCAAGTTTGGTACTAGTCCCTCTAGGATTTTCCAGGTGTATATAATCATGTATCTCTCCGGCCTACGTTCCAGGGAGTACAGGTTCAGGAACTTCAAGCGCTCCCAGTAATTGAGTTGTTTTATCTAAGTTATGTGTGCCGTGAAGGTTCTCTGTACATTTTCTAGGTCAACAATTTCACCTGCCTTGAAAGGTGCTGTTAGTGTGCAGCAATATTCCAGCCTAGATAGAACAAGCGACCTGAAGAGTATCATCATGAGCTTGGCATCCCTAGTTTTGAAGGTTCTCATTATCCATCCTGTCATTTTTCTAGCAGATGTGATTGATACAATGTTATGGTCCTTGAAGGTGAGATCCTCCAACATGATCACTCCCAGGTCTTTGTCGTTGGTTTTTCGCTTTATTTTGTGGCCAGAATTTGTTTTGTACTCTGATGAAGTTTTAATTTCCTCATGTTTACCATATTGGAGTAATTGATATTTCTCATTGTTGAACTTCATATTGTTTTCTGCAGCCCATTGAAAGATTTGGTTGATGTCTGCCTGGAGCCTTGCAGTGTCTGCAATGGAGTCAAGTCTTTCAGTAAGTCAGTCAAGTCATTCAGTAAGTCAGTCAAGTCATTCAGATAGTCAAATCACTCAGTAAGTCAGTCAAGTCATTCAGTAAGTCAATCAGTCAAGTCACTCAGTCAGTCATGTCATTCAGTAAGTCAGTCAAATCATTCAGTCAGTCAGTCAGTCACTCAGTAAGTCAGTCATGTTACTCAGTAAGTCAGTCATGTTACTCAGTAAGTCAGTCAAGTCATTCAGTAAGTCAGTCAAGTCACTCAGTAAGCCAGTCAAGTCACTCAGTAAGTCAGTCAAGTCATTCAGTAAGTCAGTCAAGTCATTCATTCATTCAGTCAGTCAAGTCACTCAGTAAGTCAGTTAAGTCACTCAGTAAGTCAGTCAAGTCACTCAATAAGTCAAGTCATTCAGTAAGTCAAGTCATTCAGTAAGTCAGTCATTCAGTAAGTCAGTCATTCAGTCAGTCATTCACACAAACTCATGTTAACCTCTTTTTCTGTGTACAAAGTAACACTTCAGTTACAGCTACAGGTTATCTCTTGTCTAATATCTTTGTTAATTCTAAGACTTAAGTGCTTATACCTCTTCATGCCACTTTCAGCAACACTAGTATGGCTATTGGGTGTCATGATTGCTTGGCAGATACAATATATAATAATTAAAATATCATAACAATTGACAAACACAGGTGCCTTATAGGAGAGAAAGACTAGACACATATGAATTACGAATGCTGGGATGGTGGGGGTTGGTGTCGGGGAGTGGTAATGGATGGCTCCCCGGCTGCTCTTCAACAAGGTGGACGCTTGAGCAAAAGAGATTTTTTTTTTCCTTCCCACAAACTGGACCATGTTAAATTAATTATACAACGTGTTACATAAAATTGTGCAGCAATTCTACAGTGGCTGTCTACTGTATTATTATAATAACAATAGAGCTTCAGTTCCCTAAATTAATAATAATAATAATAATTATAATAATTATAATAATAATAATAATAATAATAATGATAGAGCTTCAGTTCCCTAAATTAATAATAATAATAATAATAATAATATAATACTTCTAATAATAATATAATATTATTATTATAATGATAGAGCTTAAGTTCCCTAAATTAATAATAATAATAGTTATTATTATTATAATAATAATTATTATTATTATAATAATGATAGAGCTTCAATTCCCTAAATTAATAATAATAATAATGCATAATATGTATGTAATACCTAGGTAGTAGGTTAGTAGACAGCAACCGCCCAGGGAGGTACTACCGTCCTGCCAAGTGTGTAAAACTTGAGCCTGTAATTGTTTTACACGATGGTAGGATTGCTGGTGTTTTTTTTTTTTTCTGTCTCGTACACATGCAAGATTTCAGGTACGTCTTGCTACTTCTACTTACACTTAGGTCACACTACACATACATGTACAAGCATATATATACACACCCCATTGGGTTTTCTTCTATTTTCTTTCTAGTTCTTGTTCATTTCTTCTTATCTCCATGGGGAAGTGGAACAGATTTCTTCCTCCTTAAGCCATGCGTGTTGTAAGAGGCGACTAAAATGCTGGGAGCAAGGGGCTAGTAACCCCTTCTCCTATATATATGTATATACACATAGAATACAATAGAATCTCGGCTTATGAATTTAATCCATTCCATGACCTTGTTTGTATCCTGATTTGTTCGTATGCTGAGTCAATTTTCCTCATTTTAATTAACTGAAATACAATTAATCCGTTCCAGCCTCTCAGGAGGCATGCTAATATCAATTCTACGGCTTAGTTATCTATCACAATTCATCTAATATGACATAACAAACAATATTAATAACATAGAACCATGATATATACTCTAGAATGAATAAAATAGACCATAATATGGCAAGTGATGGTGACGCTGGCAGAGGCAGAAAGCATCCGCCATTTACTCTCCCACTCTAGTATCTTCCCAGTCTATAACCCCACACCCAGCTTGTGTTTATCTATGATTAGTGGTGAGGTTGTCACATATGTAACCACAGGTGTGGTCAAGACAGATGTACGTGAAAACATGATCACTGTGGCCACAGTGGTAGTGGCAGTGGTGGTGGCGGCGGCCACAGTGGTGGTGGTGGCAGCCACCTGCCTCACTATGCTGCTGCGTTCTTCATTTCTCTAGCTTTTTTCATTTCTAATCGCTTCTTCCTGATTGTACGTGAATACTGTTTGTAATAAAGTTGGTAGAATGACCGTCAATGTGTAAAGTAAAAGGACACAAGTGCAACTAATGTGACATTTTATTGTGGCAACGTTTCGCTCTCCAGGCGCTTTGTCAAGCCATTACTGGCTTGGCTTGACAAAGCTCCTGGAGAGCGAAACGTTGCCACAATAAAATGTCACATTAGTTGCACTTGTGTCCTTTTACTTTGAATACTGTTTCTTTGGGCGAGGCATTGCTTAAGAAATTTGTACAATATAAGACAAAATTACGCATCCCAAGGGCCTGCTGCAGTCAATCAGAGCAGCACACCTCCTCTTCCTTATGATCCTTGGTTCGCACTGAGATAGCCATGGTCTAGCAGCCACCCAGAGGGTTACCAATTTGTATTTTGAAGCATTTGGCACAAAAATATGAAAAAAATTACAAAAAATGTAAAAAAATTACAACATATTATTATTATTATTATTATTATTATTATTATTATTATTATTATTATTACTATTATATTGTATTATTTATTATTGTTATAATTATTATTATTATTACTATGTATGTATTATATGTATTATAATTATTATTATTAATACATACATATTATAATTATTATTATTATTTTTTTTTTTTTTCAACAAGTCGGCCGTCTCCCACGGAGGCAGGGTGACCCAAAAAAGAAAGAAAATCCCCCCCAAAAAAATACTTTCATCATCATTCAACACTTTCACCACACTCACACATTATCACTGCTTTTGCAGAGGTGCTCAGAATACAACAGTTTAGAAGCATACACATATAAAGATACACAACATATCCCTCGAAACTGCCAATATCCCAAACCCCTCCTTTAAAGTGCAGGCATTGTACTTCCCATTTCCAGGACTCAAGTCCGACTATATGAAAATAATAATTATTATTATTATTTTTATTAATTTAGGGAACTGGAGCACAGATCCAATTCCCTAGATCAAGCACCCATCACCACATACATACTACTACTAATAATATTATTATAACAATAATAATAATACAATATAATGCTAATAATAATAATAATAATAATAATAATAATAATAATAACAGTAAGGAGAAACTTCAAAAGGCTGCCAGTAGTTGGTGCCACCATCAGCAAAACATTGGTAACCACTACTAGTATACTTTTCACCTGTCTATTAGTATTAGTCTGCCCGAAATGCCTTGGCACGATAGTGGCTGTCTTTGCTCCAGTCATATTGTGATATGTAAACTCAAATTGTAACCTTTGCAAGGAAATAAATATTTTATTTATTTATTTATTTATTTAAGGAACCTCCCTTGAAGGGGAAGTTTGCATTCTGAAATTCCTTTCTTATCCAGAAGCAAAAAATCGACCAAATGACGGTTCGTATCCTGAAAAATTTGCATGGTGGGGCATTCATGAGCCAAGGTTCCAATGTATTCCAATCTCTCATACTCACTGTAACTTATCCAATGACCATATGAACTATAACTGCGTTCCTAACCTTAAGTTAATTTTTAAGTTTGCCCAAAATGCTCTGCATACAAATGGCTTTTGGTATGTACACCCGACTGGTTATATTCCTCTGTACAACCATGTATCATGTCAAAATGAACTTCTTATTCTTATTCTTAAGAAGACAGTAACAATAATGTGTAAATTTAGGGGTTTACAATGAATTAAGGAGAACTGAATATTCTATCAGTTCATGCTATATGGCTTTAATAAGTTTATTTGAGAGGGATTACAGGTTTGACCTAAAGGGGACACAGCCAGTTGTTTATGGATTGGGAGGGTTACAGATAATGAGAGGAAGTACAGGAGGGCCCCGCTTTATGGCGTTTCACTTTACGGCATTCCGCTAATATGGTCATTTCAAATTATGACCAAAACTCGCTATACGGCTCCCCCACCTGACTTTCTAATACGGTCACCGCGCCCCACCCTGTTTGTTTACATTCTTCGTGAGCTCAGTAAGCACTAAGTCTCTCCATTTTGTCTGGAAACTCCAAAATTTCAAATGTTTTTAAAAGTTATTTCATATTTTATATATACTCTGATAATTATACTTATGTATACCTGTACTTAAATAAACTTACATACTGTACTGGCATGCAGGTACACATTAAAATCAGTAAGAGTGTCTTATGTCTCCAGACGTCATATTAGTAATGATAATAATAATCATCGAGTCTCATTTAAATGTCGTATATTACGTTAAATACACATTTTCATTAATCCATCTATGATATTTTTTCAAAATTATATAATAAACACGATACATAACATAAAAAGATGATAAATACACCCCACAATAGAATAAATAAACATAAATATGAGATGTGATAGCAGACGACTTGCACAAGTGACGCCATATTAGAAATGCTAATAATAATAATAATAATCACCGAGTCTCATTAAATGTTGTATATTACGTTAATATACACATTTTCATTAATCCATCCATGATATTTTTTTCAAAATTATATAATAAACACGATACATAACATAAAAAGATGATAAATACACCCTACAATAGAATAAATAAACATAAATATGAGATGTGGTAGCCAGATAACTTGTACAAGTGATGCCAAGAATAACATTTTCTCTAATCTAACATAAGAGAAAATGCGTTACTGGGGGTAACTGTAGGAAATTATTCCTTTCGTATGTATGTATGTAAGTAAGTTTATTCAGGTATACACAAATACAGTTACATAGATTATCATACGTAACAACATATGTGTAGAGAACCTAGGATAACCCAAAAAAGTCAGAGTGACTTATTTCCATTGCCTTCACTCAGAGCATCATTTCTTCTCAAAATGATGTTACATGAGAATGGGAGTATTCTTCTTTATTTATTCTACCGTATCAGTGTAGAGACAACCTGTACACAGTGTAACTTGTACACAAACCAGACGTGTACACTTCGTTTACAAAACTTACCTTCGCCTGGTTTGTTTACATAACTCTGTGCCTGTCCTCTCTCATGCACTCATTCTTTCTCTCTCTCATTTATTCGTTTTATCTCATTTACTTACTCCTGACCCTACATTAAGACTACAAATATTTTAAGGTAAGTAATGAGTGAACTGTATATACATTTTATCGCTCTGGGATGCTTAAATGTAATAGAATATTATGTGTAGGTGGGTTGGCCTGGTATGGTAGCCCGGCTGACTACCATACATACCACACTTGATTTTTTACAATAAATACTACTCATCTCACCCTATATTTTAAGGTAAGTAATTAGTGAACTGTATATACATTTTATCGCTCTGGGATGCTTAAATATCATAGAATTGTATGTGTGGGTGGGGTGGCCTGGTATGGTAGCCTGGCTGACTACCATACATACCACACTTGATTTCTTACAATAAATACTACTTGTCTCACCCTAGATTAAGACTATAAATATTTTAAGGTAAGTAATGAGTGCACTATGTGTGTATTGTACTTTTTTTATTGTTTTTTGATGGCTGGTTCTATTGCTAACTTAATATATGTTAGTGTAAACTTGTTATCTAGTGTTTGTATGCATTTGTAAGTGGAAAAAAAGGGTGTTCCACTTTACGGCGGTTTCCGCTTTACGGCAGTAGCCTGGAACCTAACCAGCCGTATAAGTGGTGCCTTCCTGTATATATTGTTATCATGTTTTACATATGTTCATGACACTGAGAATATGCATTTATAGTTTTTACATATTTAGTTGATGCTGGGATATGTTAGGGAGATGTGCTTTTTAATGGTAGTTTTGAAAATGCTGGCTGAGTTAATGGTTCTGGAGATTTCTGGGCCCTTTTATGTACATTGAATTTTTGAAGAGATTTAGCCAGACACAGGGAATGTCACAGATTTTTGTGCCTAGTATTATGTCTATGGGTCCTGCTGCAACTATCAAGAAACTGCTTCAGTTCAGGATTTATATTAGATTGTTCTGTAAATGTAGGTTGTACAGTGGTAAGAGTGAATGTTTTGTATAGTGAGTAGGTTTAGAGCTTTGAAGAGAGGGGAGCTATATTGTCTAGCAGTGGACTGTGTGATCATACACACTGCAGCTTTTAGTCGAGTTGTTATTGGTTTAGGTGAGTTGCTGTTGTGGATCCTCAGGCACAAATAGCATAGGTGAGGCAGGGTTAGATCAATGAATATTATAGTGTAAGTAGTGTTGTTTGTGGTACATAATAACATATCTTAGAGAGGATGCCAATTGTTTTGAATACTTTTTTTGTTATGTGTTGGATATGGGTTTTGGATTTCAAGTTGCTGTCAAGGTGCAAACCCAGAAATTTTCCCTCATTATGTTTAGCAATAAGAGTGTTGTTGAGCATAATGTTTAGCTGGACCTCACCTGCTCTACTTCAACATAATGTAAAAGATTTTGTCAGTATTACATGTGAGTTTATTAGCAGTCATCCAAGTCGATATTTTTACTAGTTCTTCATTAACATTAGTGTTAAGTGAGAAGATTAGGGTGGGATCATAAAAAGTGATCACTTTTATGAAGAGAGAAATTATGCAAATTAACCTTATAATGCATACTTAAAACTGTACCACTCATTACCTATGTTTAGTCTAAAGTATTATTATTATTATTGTTATTATTAAGTAGTGTGTAAGCATTAGGATTAGTCTTCCCAAAATGCACTGTATGATAGTGACTTTCTTTTGTACTTAACAATATTTTATTGCATGCAAACTTCATTTTTATACTGTACAAAGAAATAAAATTTGTTTGTTCAGTAAAAATAGCTATTACAAATCATAAGAGTCTTTTTTCTGCTACCTAGGTACAGTGGACCCCCGACTTATGATATTAATCCATTCCTGAGAGCACATCGTAAGACGTAATTATCATAAGTCGAATTAATTTTCCCCATAAGTATGAAAAAAAAATTACCACATGAAATATACATTTTTCTACATACAAAAACAAGGATACATGTACAATATATATATTGTGCATGTACTAGTGTACTAAATGAAGAATAAATGATGAGTGATGAGACACTGTGTCCTAGGAGTGCCTTTTCCTCCTGAGTACTGTAGGTCCTGTTTGGCATTTTCTTCCAGAACAGGCCTTATCACACTGTGTATACCACTACGATTCTTAAATCTCTCAAACCAACCTTTGCTGGCCTTAAATTCACCAATATGAGCACTAGTTCCAGGCATTTTTTCCTGTTCATCTGCGTGTTAGTCGACTGGTTTGGGTCGTATCCTGGGGGACAAGATTAAGGATCCCAATGGAAATAAGTTAGACAGTCCTCGATGACACACTGACTTTCTTGGGTTATCCTGGGTGGCTAACCCTCTGGCGTTAATTGTTTCTCGGTATTCTTAATAAGCCACACCAATAACAGTCTTTCCACATCTTTGAGTAGTACAGCTGACCATGGTGCAGCAGCAGCTGATCATGGTGAAGCAGCAGCTGACAGTGCTACAGCAGCAGCAGTAGCTGACCATGGTACAGCAGCAGCAGTAGCTGACCATGGTACAGCAGCAGCAGAAGCAGCTGACCGTGGTGCAGCAGCAGCTGACAGTGCTACAGCAGCAGCAGCAGCTGACCATGGTACGGCAGCAGCAGCTGACCGTGGTGCAGCAGCAGCTGACCATGGTGCAACAGCAGCTGACTGTGGTATGATAGTATTTCAATAGTATTTCTCACCCTTTTTACCACAGTGTTGGCACTAGAAGCTTTCTTTGGGCCCTTGGTGGCTTATTTAGCAGTTACAAGTGCTAAAAATACTGGAATAATACAAAATTTATTGAATGTATACATGCAACCATCCGCCCCAGCTTCTAAACAGTGTCACACTAGCTCAGCTGAGGCGCTCAGGCCAGACAGACACATGGATGCGTATGGGACAAATGATGCAAGTCGAGTTTTTCAACGTATGTCGGGGTCAAAATTTTACACTGACATGCATCGTAAGTTGGTTTTAATGTAGGTTGAGGACATTGTAAGTCGGGGGTCCACTGTATTTAATCCTATAACAACTTGTTATCATTTTAGGTGACATCTCAGCTTAACTGGTTAGTGCGCGTTGTGTCAGACTTCGAGGCTAACATTGTGTCAGTGGAGAGGATTGATCAGTATATACAGGTAAAAAAGGATTACATTTTTTATGCTTTTATTTATTGCATAATTTTTGTATGTTCTGCAGAATCAATGCTTTTCTAAATACTTTGTATATTTTGTATTGTAATTACTTGTATCTGTAACTACTGTAAGCTCTTTTTTGTCAATGCCATTTTCATTTTCATTATTTATTTATTTATTTATTCCATGTCTTTGCAAACAGTACATTCAGATTTTGTATTTACAATAGTGGGTTGCAATGCAAAGAGAGCCTCTATTATGCCTAGGTATTATAGGCCAACTTAACATTATTGGCTTACAGACTACTTAACACTAAGGATTATATCATAGTTGTACACTGGGATAGTAATTATTTCATAGTTGTACAGTAGATTATTAATTATAAATGAATCAAAATCTGTACAAGACAAAAGATATATTCATATATTCGAAAATGCTTTTTGTGAAAACATTGATTCAATTATATTCCTGTCAACAATGGATAAAAAGTTCAAAGTGATTGTTGAAGTTATGATGTGGGACTACATAAGTGAGTATGTGTGTACTGAGTATTTAGCGTTTAGTCTAGGGTGATTAAGTGGCTTTTGAAAAAGTCTTAAATTGATTTTCAGACTGGGTTACTTTAATATCTTCTGGTAATGAATTTCATATTTTGGGGCCCTTTATGTTTACCTGGAGAGAGTTTTGGGGGTCAACGCCCCCGCGGCCTGGTCTGTGACCAGGCCTCCTGGTGGATCAGAGCCTGATCAACCAGGCCATTACTGCTGGCTGCACGCAAACCAACATACGAGCCACAGCCCGGCTCATCAGGTACCGACTTTAAGTGCTTGTCCAGTGCCAGCTTGAAGACTGCCAGGGGTCTATTGGTAATCCCCCTTATGTATGCTGGGAGGCAGTTGAACAGTCTCGGGCGCCTGACACTTATTGTATGGTCTCTTAACGTGCTAGTGACACCCCTCCTTTTCATTGGGGGGATGTTGCATCGTCCGCCAAGTCTTTTGCTTTCGTAGTGAGTGATTTTCGTGTGCAAGTTTGGTACTAGTCCCTCTAGGATTTTCCAGGTGTATATAATCATGTATCTCTCCTGCCTGCATTCCAGGGAATACAGGTTCAGGAACCTCAAGCGCTCCCAGTAATTGAGGTGTTTTATCTCCGTTATGCGCGCTGTGAAGGTTCTCTGTACATTTTCTAGGTCAGCAATTTCGCCTGCCTTGAAAGGTGTTGTTAGTGTGCAGCAATATTCCAGCCTAGATAGAACAAGTGACCTGAAGAGTGTCATCATGGGCTTGGCATCCCTAGTTTTGAAGGTTCTCATTATCCATCCTGTCATTTTTCTAGCAGCTGGGATTGATACAATGTTATGGTCCTTGAAGGTGAGATCCTCCAACATGATCACTCCCAGGTCTTTGACGTTGGTGTTTCGCTCTATTTTGTGGCCAGAATTTGTTTTGTACTCTGATGAAGTTTTAATTTCCTCGTGTTTACCATATCTGAGTAATTGAAATTTCTCATAGTTGAACTTCATATTGTTTTCTGTAGCCCACTGAAAGATTTGGTTGATGTCCGTCTGGAGCCTTGCAGTGTCTGCAATGGAAGACACTGTCATGCAGACTCGTGTGTCATCTGCAAAGGAAGACACGGTGCTGTGGCTGACATCCTTGTCTATGTCAGATATGAGGATGAGGAACAAGATGGGAGCGAGTACTGTGCCTTGTGGAACAGAGCTTTTCACCGTAGCTGCCTCGGACTTTACTCTGTTGATTACTACTCTTTGTGTTCTGTTTGTGAGGAAATTATAGATCCATCGACCAACTTTTCCTGTTATTCCTTTAGCACGCATTTTGTGCGTTATTACGCCATGGTCACACTTGTCGAAGGCTTTTGCAAAGTCTGTATATATTACATCTGCATTCTTTTTGTCTTCTAGTGCATCTAGGACCTTGTCGTAGTGATCCAATAGTTGAGACAGACAGGAGCGACCTGTTCTAAACCTATGTTGCCCTGGGTTGTGTAATTGATGGGTTTCTAGATGGGTGGCGATCTTGCTTCTTAGGACCCTTTCAAAGATTTTTATGATATGGGATGTTAGTGCTATCGGTCTGTAGTTCTTTGCTATTGCTTTACTGCCCTGTTTGTGGAGTGGGGCTATGTCTGTTGTTTTTAGTAACTGTGGGACGACCCCCGTGTCCATGCTCCCTCTCCATAGGATGGTAAAAGCTCGTGATAGGGGCTTCTTGCAGTTCTTGATGAACACGGAGTTCCATGAGTCTGGCCCTGGGGCAGAGTGCATGGGAATGTCATTTATCGCCTGTTCAAGGTCATTTGTTATCAGGATAACATCAGATAGGCTTGTGTTAACCAAATTCTGTGGCTCTCTCATAAAAAATTCATTTTGATCTTCGACTCTGTCTGGTTAGCGGCTTGCTTAAAACTGAGTCATATTGGGACTTGAGTAGCTCACTCATTTCTTTGCTGTCATCTGTGTAGGACCCATCTTGTTTAAGTAGGGGCCCAATACTGGACATTGTTCTCGAGTTTGATTTGGCATAGGAAAAGAAATACTTTGGGTTTCTTTCGATTTCATTTATGACTTTTAGTTCTTCCCACGATTCCTGACTCCTATAAGATTCCTTTAGCTTAAGTTCGATGCCTGCTATTTCTCTGACCAGTGACTCCCTGCGCATTTCAGATACATTGGCCTCTTTTAGCCGATCTGTTATTCTTTTCCGTCGCCTGTAAAGGGAGCGCCTGTCTCTTTCTATTTTACATCTACTCCTCCTTTTTCTTAGAGGAATAAGCCTTGTGCATACATCGAGTGCCACCGAGTTAATCTGTTCTAGGCATAAGTTGGGGTCTGTGTTGTTTAGTCTATCTTCCCAGCTTATATCGGTTAGGACTTGGTTTACTTGGTCCCACTTTATGTTTTTGTTATTGAAGTTGAATTTGGTGAATGCTACCTCGTGACTAATCTCATTATGTCGGTCTGGGGCTCCGCGCATACATGTCTACCTCAATTATGTTGTGATCTGAGTACAGTGGACCCCCGCATAACGATTATCTCCGAATGCGACCAATTATGTAAGTGTAATTATGTAAGTGCGTTTGTACGTGTATGTTTGGGGGTCTGAAATGGACTAATCTACTTCACAATATTCCTTATGGGAACAAATTCGGTCAGTACTGGCACCTGAACATACTTCTGGAGTGAAAAAATATCGTTAACCGGGGGTCCACTGTATATTGTTTTTGATATGGTGACATTTTGTATCAGATCATCATTGTTAGTGAAGATGAGGTCTAGTGTATTCTCCAGTTTAGTAGGCTCTATTATTTGCTGGTTTAAATTGAATTTTGTGCAGAGATTTAAAAGCTCATGTGTGTGTGAGTTCTCGTCAGAGCTGCCTCCTGGTGTTATCACTGCAACAACATTATTTGCTATATTCCTCCATTTTAGGTGCCTTAAGTTGAAATCCCCCAGGAGCAAGATGTTGGGGGCGGGAGCTGGCAGATTTTCCAGACAGTGGTCAATTTTTAACAACTGTTCCTGGAATTGCTGGGACATTGCATCCGGAGGCTTGTAGACTACCACAATGACTAGGTTTTGGTTCTCGATCTTTACTTCTAAAACTTCCACTACATCATTTGAGGCATTAAGCAGTTCTGTGCAAACAAGTGACTCTGCGATGTACAGGCCAACCCCCCCCCTTTGCCTGTTCACTCTGTCGCATCTGTATAGGTTGTAACCTGGGATCCATATTTCGTTGTCCAAGTGATCCTTTATGTGGGTCTCTGTGAAAGCCACGAACATTGCATTTGCCTCTGCAAGCATTCCACGGATGAAAGGTATTTTGTTGTTTGTTGCTGGCTTTAGACCCTGTATATTTGCAAAGAAGAATATCATCGGACTGGAGGTATTGTTGGTACTGGGGGGGGGGGATTTTTTTCGGCATTAGTATCTGTATCTGTTGGTTTGGAGTGCATAGAGTTTTTACAGTGTGATATGGACACGAGGTATATCAAAAAGAGATCTGTGTCTTGTGTTGTAGTCATGTGTCCTGTTTAGGTTGGTGAGAAGAAGTTTGAGTGGAGGGTTTATATTTGTATGTATTGTTCTGTGTATGTAGTAGGCACATGAATAAGTATGGATGTTCTTAATGGTGAGCAGATTCAGACTTGAAAATTGGTGGAGTATGCTGGCAGGAGTGGGAATTTGTTATCATTCTTACTGCTGCCTTTTACTGGGTTATTAGAGGTCTTAGGTGACTGAATGTTGTTGATTCCCAGGCACAAATTCCATATGTAAGATAAGGGTATATGAGTGTATGGTACAGTGCCAGGAGAGCTGATTGTGGAACGTAGTACCTTATTTTTGATAGTATGCCTACAGTCTTTGAGATTTTCTTGGTGATTTTTTGTATGTGTGTCTGGAACTTAAGGCTACTGTCAAGGTGGATACCTAGGAGTTTTCCCTCTGTGAGTCTTGTGACTGATGATCCGTTTAGCGTTATGTTAATTGGATCATTTGTAGCTTTGTTTCCAAACTGAATGAAATAGGTTTTATCAGTATTCAGGGTAAGTTTGTTAGTCATCATCCAGGCAGATATTTTCTGTAATTCGGCATTGACTGTGTTTGCTAGTATGACTGTGTTTGGGTGGGAAAAGACATATGTAGTGCCATCTGCAAATAATGTGGGTTTGAGTAGCTGTGATGCATTCGGTAGATCATTGATGTAGATGAGAAAGAGGAGTGGTCCAAAGATGCTTCCTTGTGGGACTCCTCCTGTGATTGGTTGGGTGGAAGACTTTGCATCATTTGCATACACATATTGAGTTCTGTTACTAAGGTATAATTATAGGTATTTGAGGGAGTGGCCTCTGATACCATAGTGCGTTAATTTGGAGTACAGCAGTTCATGGTCGACTGTATCAAAAGCTTTATGTAAATCAATGAAAATGCCCAGCGGGACTTCTTTCTTTTCAAGTGAGGTATATAGTAGTTCTAGCATGTGTATGATAGCATCATTTGTGCTTTTATTATTCCTGAATCCAAAATGACAAGGGTTTAATATGTTGTGTGAGATGAGGTAGGAATAGAGCTGTCTATGAATTAATTTTTCAAAAGATTTT
Organism: Cherax quadricarinatus; assembly: GCF_038502225.1. Classification (NCBI taxonomy): domain Eukaryota; kingdom Metazoa; phylum Arthropoda; class Malacostraca; order Decapoda; family Parastacidae; genus Cherax; species Cherax quadricarinatus. Next base: position 15,547,431 of record NC_091314.1, read on the forward strand.
AGAGAGCAGTGGTAAGTTAGATATTGGTCTATAGTTATTCAAGTCAGCTTGGACACTTCCTTTGTGGATCAGAGTGACCCTTGCTATTTTGAGGATTGTTGGGAAGGTAGATGATTAAATGGATTTGATAAAAAGCATTGCAATAATTGGTGACATTAGTACTTGAGAAGCTTTTTTGTACACAAAAGCAGGCAAGTTGTTTATGTCTCCTGCCTTGTTTTTAAGGGTGTTTATGATGAGCGTAAATTCAATGGGGTTGGTTGAAGCTAGGAATAGCATATTTGGGTAGGTACCTATGAGGTAATCTGATGGATGGGTGTTTGTGCTTGGTGTTTTGTTTGCTAAATTTTTTCCTATGGTGGAGAAGAAAACATTAAGTCTGTTTGCTGTTTCGGTTGGAGTGAGTAGGGGTTAATCTGATTTTGTTAGTTTGATTGTTTTGTTTTTGGATAACTTTTTAGTTACCTGGATACCTGGAGGTTACCTGGAGGTTATTCCGGGGATCAACGCCCCCATGGCCCGGTCCATGACCAGGCCTCCCAATGGATCAGGGCCTGATCAACTAGGCTGTTACTGCTGGCCTCACGCAGTCCAACATATGAGCCACAGCCCGGCTGATCAGGCACTGACTTTAGGTATCTGTCCAGCTCTCTCTTGAAGGCAGCCAGGGGCTTATTGGCAATTTCCCTAATGCTTGATGGGAGGCTGTTGAACAGTTTTGGGCCCCGGACACTTATGGTGTTTTCCCTTAGTGTACCAATGGCGCCCCTACTTTTTTTGGGGGCATTTTGCATCGCCTGCCCAGTCTTTTACTTTCGTAGGGAGTGATTTCTGTGTGCAGATTTGGGACCATTCCTTCCAAGATTTTCCAAGTGTAGATTATGATATATCTCTCCCTCCTGCATTCCAACGAGTACAAGTCAAGTGCTTCCAAGCGTTCCCAGTAGTTAAGGTGCTTGACAGAACTTAAATGTGCAGTAAAGGATCTCTGTACACTCTCTAGATCTGCGATTTCACCTGCTTTGAATGGAGATGTTAATGTACAGCAGTATTCCAGCCTAGAGAGAACAAGTGATTTGAAAAGGATCATCATTGGCTTGGCATCTCTCATTTTGAAAGTTCTCGTTATCCATCCTATCATTTTCTTTGCACGTGTGATCGTGGCACTGTTGTGATCCTTGAAAGTGAGATCCTCAGACATTACTACTCCCAGGTCCCTTACATTATTTTTCCCCTCCATTGTATGGCCGGAGTCAGTAGTATACTCTGTTCTAGTTATTATCTCCTCCAGTTTTCCATAACGGAGTAGTTGGAATTTGTCCTCATTGAACATCATATTGTTTACCGTTGCCCACTGGAAAACTTTGTTTATATCTTTTTGGAGGTTAACCGCGTCCTCAGCAGATGACAGCCTCATGCAAATCCTAGTATCATCCGCAAAGGATGATATGGTGCTGTGGTGTATATCTCTGTCTATGTCTGATATGAGGATAAGGAATAAGATGGGGGCGAGTACTGTGCCTTGTGGAACAGAGCTCTTCACTATGGCAGCCTCCGATTTAACTCTCCTGACCACTACTCTTTGTGTTCGATTTGTTAGGAAGTTGAAGATCCATCTCCCCACTTTCCCAGTTATTCCTTTACTATGTATTTTATGGGCTATTACGCCATGATCGGATTTGTCAAATGCTTTTGCAAAGTCTGTGTATATTACATCTGCATTCTGATTTTCTTCCAGTGCATCCAAGGCCATGTCATAGTGATCCAGTAGTTGTGAGAGGCAGGAGCGACCTGCCCTGAACCCATGTTGCCCTGGATTGTGCAGATTTTGGGAATCCAGGTGATTTGCAATCCTGCTTCTTAGCACTCTTTCAAAGATTTTTATGATGTGGGACGTCAGAGCTATTGGTCTATAGTTCTTAGCTAATGCTTTGCTGCCACCTTTATGGAGTGTGGCTATATCCGTTGTTTTAAGTGACTGTGGAATTTCACCCATGTCCAAGCTCCTCCTCCATAGTGTACTTAGGGCACACGAGAGGGGTTTCTTGCAGTTCTTAATGAAAACAGAGTTCCACGAGTCTGGGCCCGGGGCTGAGTGCATAGGCATGTTGTCAATGGCTTTTTCGAAATCTATCGGAGTTAGGGTAATGTCGGAAATCTGGCATACATTTATGGAGTTTTGAGGCTCATTCATGAAGAAATCATTTGGGCCGTCGATCCTCAGACCGATTAATGGTTCACTAAACACAGAGTCGTACTGGGATTTCAATATTTCACTCATTTCCTTGTTGTCATCTGTGTAAGTCCCATCCTGTCTGAGTAAGGGCCCGATACTAGATGTGGTATTTGCCTTGTTTTTGGCATATGAAAAGAAATATTTTGAATTTCTTTCAATTTCACTAATAGCTTTAAGCTCCTCCTGCCTCTCCTGGTTCCTGTAAGAGTCATTTAACTTAAGTTCGATAGTTTCCACTTCCCTGGTCAGCGCCTCCTTTCTTGTATCAGATATTCTAGCACTCCTGAGGAGCTCAGTGACTCTTCGTCGTCTTCTGTAGAGGGAGCGTCTTTCTCTCTCCAGTTTACTCCTGCTCTTCTTCTTTCTTAGGGGAATATGCCTAGAACATGCTTCGGCTGCCAGGAAGTTGATCCTTTCAAGGCACTGGTTTGGATCCATGTCATTTAAGAAATCTTCCCAACATGTTTTGTTTAGGACATGGTTTACCTGGTCCCAGTTGATGTTCTTGTTGTTGAAGTTGTATTTTGTGAAGACACCTTCACAAGTACATGCATTCTGCTGATCAGGACCCCTATGCATGTATGTCTGGACTTTGATTAGGTTGTGATTGGAATTAGTTGTTTTTGATATTCTTAAGTCTCTTATCAGGTCCTCATTATTTGTGAAGATAAGGTCAAGTGTGTTTTCTAGTCTTGTTGGCTCCACTATCTGCTGGCTTAAGGTGTGTTTATCGCAGAGACTTAGTAGCTCATGTGTGTGTGTGACCTTTCATCTGCGGTACCTCCGGGGATTGTTTCAGCTATAATATTATTTGCTACATTCTTCCATTTTGTATGCCTTAGGTTGAAATCACCAAGCAGTAAGATGTTTGGGGATGGAGCTGGAAGGTTTTCCAAACAGTAATCAATTTTCAGTAGCTGTTCCTTGAACTGTTGTGAGGTTGCATCTGGTGGCTTGTATACAACCACAATGACTAGGTTTTGATGTTATGTAATCTATTTTCATAATACAATTTTTTTGACCTTATCAGGCTGGTAAGTGCTGACGAGTAACTTTTCGACTGTTCTCTAGTTATTTGACCCTTTCTATACTGTTTTTCATATTTGTGCTTTGTGTTAATGGATTTGAGGATGCTTGGTGTTAGCCAGGGATTATTCAGTCTCTTTGCTGTGATCTTTTAGTTTTTCTGGAGCAATGTCTGTTATAGAGGCATTGGTTTTTTTTTAGAAAATTATTTATACATTCATTCATATCTGTATATATTTCAAGCTCATGTTGCCAATCGATGTTTTTCATAGCTGCTATAAAGTTGTTAACTGCTGTCTCGTTATGTAGTCTGAAGGTTACTTTAGTAATGTCTTGTGACAGTTTGCCCAGATTAGTTATGAGAAAGGCTGGGTAGTGGTCTGTAGTGTTGTCTGTGATTATGCCTGATTTTAAAGGGGATATGGTGTTTGTCCAGATGTGGTCTATTAAGGAGATGCATGTCTCAGAGATTCTTGTAGGTTTAGATATTGCTGGTAGCAACAGACAGTTACTCATTGCGTTTGTGAATTTGGTTACTCGTGGGGTCCTGGTCATGTAGTATGTTTATGTTGAAATCTCCTGTTAGTAGTAGGTGGTCTTTATTCATGTGTGCATCAGTAATCATGTTTCCTAGTTCTTCACTAAAGTGATAAATGTTTGACTGTGGTACTCTGTAGATGTTTATAACTGTGAGGGGGTTTTTGCAGGTCTTTTTATTTAAATTTGGCTATGATATATTCTCCATGTTCGTCCCTTGTGCAAGATTTATTGATACATTCGAGTTGATTTGAGTGGTATAAAGCTGTTCCTCCCCCTTGCTGGTCTGTTCTACAGATGTGTATGGCCATGTAGCCAGGAATGGTATAGAAATCTCTAATATCAGTCTTAAGCCAGGTTTCTGTGAGTGTGATGATTGATATATTGGAATGAAGGGAATTGAGTAATGCTGTGAGGTCATCATAATGTTTGCTCAAGGATCTGACATTGTAGTTAAAGATGGTTATGTTATTGTTTGCACTGAGTAATGTCTATGCTTGGTCTGCTGTGTAGTAATTACAGTTACTGGTTGATTCGTGTAATTCATTTTGTAAAAAGTTTACATCAGGATCTATGCTTGTAATCATAGGATGAGAGTAATTTTTCTAACTAGATTTTCTGAGTAAAATGATATAAGATTTATATTGAATCTACAACTAGACTTATGACTAAGACTCCATGATTAATCTAAAACTTGTAAAAATTTGAAAGAAAAAGGGATTATTACTGTTATGTTAGTATATCTTATTACTTTGATAGTAAGGTTCTCACTCTATGTTCTAGTGTGGGGTAGCTTTAACATAAAGGCCTTATGTCTAGGGTAATACTTACATCATGACTGATCATCCTCAGTGTCTCTGATCCTTTCACCAGCCCTCTTCACAGGTTATTTAAACTACTACTATAAAAATATAACTGTATTCTAAATAGATTTGTAATGTATAATAAGTTGAGCAATTAACTGCACTATAAAAAGTAGAGAAATATGAGGTAGCTGGTACTAGCCAGCAAAAGATAGTTTTGGGACTCACACAATAATGTAATTGGAATATACACTAATTGCACACACAATATAAAGGGGACTAAAAAAAAGTAGTGGTAAACAGAATTAATGGACAAGTAGCAACCATGAATAACTTTAATTTGGAGTAAAATTTGACTTGCAACACAAAATTATGAGCAATTAATAGCAATTAAAAAGTAAAAAGTATTTGAGGTGGCTGGTATTAGCTAGTAAAAAGAAAAAAAAAATAATAATGCACAATAATGTAATGGTAACGTATACTGTATGCACCACACGTATATATGTGTTAAGGACACTTATCTAATCTGTTACAGAAATGTCAGCTTTTCTAAGGAAGGTAGAGAAATCATGTTCATTTGAGATGGTGTATTGTTGTCCTGTTGAAGTTTTTCTAACTAATATTTTCCCATCTCGAGTGAAACACTGATGTATTTTGTTTTCCTGTTTAAGTTTTCTCAACCTGAACAGAAGGTTTTGACATTTTCTCGTTAGACACTCGTTGATGAACACTCCATTTTTCATTGTAATTGCTGATTTAATTAAGTCCTTTCTTTTATCATATGAATGAAGTCTGTTCATAATACTGTGTTTACTCCCTTGTTTTCCTAGCAAACGTATTTCTTTGATTTCATTGTTTTGCACAATAACATTTACGTGTTCTTGTATTATCCTGATAGCAGTTTCTTTGCACTGTTCTTGAGTTATTTCACTAGGAATGTGTGGACTGTTTATTATAACTGCATCAGACAACTTACCTTGTTCAGTTTTGTCGTCTAGGAAATCAAGGTATTCATTCAGTCCAGTGTCCATGTTCTGATTCCAGTCCTTGATTGTTTTTCAACCTTCATATTTAGAGTTGTTATTTGCTCAGTGTGACTGGCTATAGCTGTTTTCAGAGTATTTTCTGTGTCAGCACTTCCCGATGTAATCTGCTCTTCAAGGTTTTGGATCTTGTTCTCGAGGTTGGTTATCTTGGATTCTCATCATGCAAGTGTTGCTTTAATATCTTCGATTTCGCTTTATAGAGTGACGATGTAGTCCCTGATATTGTCAGGAATAATCATACCTGAGTTATCATGGGTGAATCCTTTGAAGGGAGTGGAGTTGGAGGGGGAGTCAGCCATGTTTGTTGTTGTTGTTCCCTGGGTGGTGGTGGTGACGGGGGTTGATGATACACCGGCTTCCTGCTGGGTAGACAAGTTAAGTTGTAGGGTCCTTGGTGTTATTCTTTTCTTACTGCTGTTGTTTCTTCTGCGATATCCTTTCATAGTATCACTAAAGTAGATACTGTGTAGCTATGGCGGAGAAGGCTTGATTTCCCTGAGCTTGGGTTAAGTGATTGTCTGGCAGTGGAGGCAGTGTTTGGGTTAGCAGGGCTGTCTTCCTTAGATCTTCTATTTTGTCAAGATTTGCACAAGAGGAAAAAAAAATATTAAATCTCCTGAAAGTAGCCCTTTAATTGTTGTTAGAACAAGGAGTATAGCAATTACTGAATAAAGGGCAGTACAATGTATTGGTATATAGAGAATTATTTCAGGAGAAATGTAAAAAGGGACTAAATCAAGTAGAGATAAAACAACCTTTAAATAGATTGACACTGATATGAAATTAATATGAGAGTAAGATTTGCCTTATAGCATAAAGTTTGAGCAATTAATATCACTAAAGAAATATTATTTGAGGTAGTTGATACTAGCTAGTGGAAGATGGTACAAGGAATTGCACAGTAGTGCAGTAGGAACATACATTAGTTTGTTACTTATAGTTTGGGAGCAAAGGGAAAATTAGGTAAGATTATAAAAGAATTATAACAGTGCTTAAGTAAAAATAAATGGTAATACAGAAATTATTAAAGACTAAGTGTTAGGTTGGTTTGTCCCTTATTACTTTGATAGTAAGGTTCTCATTACATGTTCTAGTGTGGGGTAGCTTTTTACTTAATGGCCTTATCTGTCTAGGGGTAATACTTACATCATGGCTGATCATCTTGAGTGTCTGATATCCTCTCACCAGCCCTCTTCACAGGTTATGTAAACTACTACTATAAAAATATAACTGTATTCTCAATAGATATGTACAGAATATACAATTACAGCCTCACACTTTAAAAACAAAGATCTACACACTCCATAGCTGTTCTCCCACATGCTGTATAGTCCTTGTGGCTTAGCACTTATTTTTGATTATAATAATAATAATGTTCTCCCACATGGTGTATCTTATTAACTTTTGTCCTTCTCTCTTCTTGACATAACTCTGGGCTAACCAGTGTTTTGACACACTTTAGTCACCCTGGGTATGGTGGCCACAACTTAAATTATAAAAATTCACCCCTGGAGCACACATACTGCCCCAAAAGATAGAAGAAGGACCCAGAGATCCTGCCAGGTTGAAGGTCAACCACAGAGAGAGAGAGTCAGAGAGGGAGAGAGAGAGAATTCTAGCTAAGCTCCTCCCACCAAAACAAAAGACTGTTGTCAAGCACAATTCTCCAGTTACCACAATTCTACCACACCTTAATTTTACTTTTACAAAAAGAAATACAACTTTATAAACTACTTATTTAAATTGTGTGTGTGTTTATAGGATAACCTATTATATTGAGAAAAAGGCTTGACCCAGCTGCCTCTCAGTCATAAGGTTGATCAGCCCTTATGAAATTTAGAACTGAGTCCCCATCAATTCAATATAATTAGGTATTCCAGAGTAACTGTTACTTATAAATACATGTTGGGTCCTATAGCCCCATAACACTAAGCATCTTATTAACAAGTAATAAATTGTGAAAGGGAAATCTGGGAAGATAACACAAATTGGGTCGCACAAGGAACTGTGTGGGACACATGGGATAATGAGGTAGTAAATACTATCTAGGAGGTATTAGTACAGGGATTAGTTCAATAATGGCATAATAACATACAGTAACGTAGTACAGTGATTTGGTCACTAATATCAGTCAGACTCTGTAATGTTTGCATCATGAAGGAAGTTTGCTAGTTCATTTTTGTTTGTAATGTAGTACACATGGCCTACATTTGTTTTTCTTACTAGAATTTGTCCATCACGTACAAGCACTGGTGAATTTTATCATTATTCTCACATTTTAGTTTTCTCACTCTGTACAGGAGGTTCTGTAGTTTTCTTTAGAGACACTCATTTATGTATATATCTTTTTTTGTTTTAATAGATGAACTTATTAGGTCTTTTTTTGTCTTGTGTGTGAAATTGAGCATAACACTTTTTCTCCCTTGGTTCCCTAGTAACTGTGATTCTTTTATTTCCGACACTGGCGCATTAACCTGTAGGTAGTTCCGTATGATCTGGAGAGTTGTATCTTTGCAGTTGGTATGGTTCAATTCACCAGGAAAGAGTGGACTGTTAATCACTACTGCATCGGCTAGCTTATCTTGCTCTGCTTTATCATCTTGGTAAGCAAAATAATTGGTCAGTTGGGTATCCATGTTTATTTTCCAGTCCTTGACAGCATCTTCAATCTTCATGTTTAGGGAAGCTATTTGATCTGTGTGACTGGCTATGACTGATTGGAGGGTCTTGCCAAAATCAGTCGTGCCAGTTGATGTTAGCTGTTGTTCAAGGCTGTTAATCTTTCTCTCAAGGTGAAGTAACTTAGATTCATGGTTTGTTATTGTTGTGCGGAGAGACATATTTTCAACATGAAGATTCAAGTTATCTGCCGTTAGGGTGGTGATGTAATTCTTTAGAGTGTCAGGATCATTAGTCATACCTGGGAGCATATCAGATGGGTTAAATCCTATGAAGGCAGTAGAGGTAGAGAGGGAGTCAGTCACGGTTGGTGTTGTTGTAGTCGAGTTGCCTTGGTTGGTGGGTGAGAGTAAGTCGGCCATGTTTGTTGTTGGTGATGCGTCACTCTGGGTGGTGAGGGGGGTGGATTGGGCACCTGCATCCTGCTGGGTCGTCTCATGGAATAGTCGATTTATAAGAGGTGATAGGTAAACTAAAGGCCTGTGATCCTGCACTCATTATACAGTACAGTATTCATAAAAAATATGAAAGCCTTGTGGATCATACAGTGATATCCTGTAATGTAATGATCATTTTCTTTGCTGGAAAGGAATTCTTTAGTGTAGGTATACCTTTGATGAGTTTCTAGTTTTTCTACTCCAAGAGCCCAGCACAGGGATAGGCTTATCTGGTACTTGCCTGGTCAACCAGGCTGTTGCTGCTGGTCACCCATATATCCATTACAGCCTGGTTGATCTGGCATTTGATGGTGGTACTTGTCCGGTTTCTTCTTGAGGACCTTCTACGTGTGTTCCAGCAGTGTTTCCGGTGTCTACTGGTAAGCTGTTGAATAATCTGGGGCCAATAATGTTGATACAACATTCTCTTATTGTGCTCAGGGTACCCCTGATTTTCTCTTGATATAATCTACATTTCCTCCTATATCTCTCACTCCAGTATGTTATGACAGTGTGTAGATTTGGGATTAGGTCCTCAAATACTTTCCAAGTATGTATATCTTCCTCTTTCAACAAACCGGCTGTATCCCACCCAGGCAGAGGGGCCAAAAAGAAAAATTAAAGTTTTTCTCTTTAAATTTAGTACCATTTACAGGAGAAGGGGTTACTAGCTCCTTGCTTCCGGTGTTTTAGTTATCTCTTACAACGTGCATGGCATAAAGAGGAAGAATTCTGTTCCGCTTCCCCATGGAGATAAGTGGGAATAAGTAAGAACAAGAACTAGTAAGAAGATAAAAGAAAAGCCAGAGCGTGTATAGTCCCTTTATATAAAGGGAAGGGAGACAAAAGAGATTGTAAAAATTATAGAGGAATAAGTTTACTGAGTATACCAGGAAAAGTGTACGGTAGGGTTATTATTGAAAGAATTAGAGGCAAGACAGAATGTAGAATTGTGGATGAGCAAGGAGGTTTTAGAGTGGGTAGGGGATGTGTAGATCAAGTGTTTACATTGAAGCATATATGTGAGCAGTATTTAGATAAAGGTAGGGAAGTTTTTATTGTATTTATGGATTTAGAAAAGGCATATGATAGGAGAAACTTTTAGAGAGTTCTATTATTATTATTTTGCACACGGCATGCTAGGCCTATGATTCCCCTCTGGGAGTATACTCTGCTAGGTATTGCACACTAATCCTCCTTTTTTGACTCGGTATATACTATTTTCTCCTGAAGATTGGTTCCAAGCGCTTGAGGGATGTATCGTATAAGATGTATTGTATAAGATCGCACAAATTAAAGTTCTAGCACGTAAGAGAGACCGTGAAAACACGAGAAAACATGGAGCACAACGAGGCACGCGGACTGACTACACGCAAATAAAAAATAAATAAATAAAATAAATAAATAAATTAATGATAAAATAAATAATTGTAGTAATATTGAGGAAATAGAAACTCAAATACCACTTTGAGTACAGGCAACAGATCCAACATTTATTCATCTTCAACAATGCAAAAAAAAAAAAAAAAAAAAAACTTGAAAAATTAAGAAAAACACTGCAATATCAGAGAAACATTTGTTCTGATTTGACCCTGAGTATAGGTAACATCTCAATGAATCAGATCTTACATTTCATTGCCTTCAATCCTGCAAAATCATCTATCACATCATCAAAATCAATGATTTTCCTTATATATTCCTATTTGTATTCTGTAATCATATAATAGGCTATATAGAAACAAAGGGTTTTTCTCTTATGTTGCTGCATCACTGTTTTGAGCATTAGGGTCACCTTCTTTAGAGGCTCTATGGTGCCACCCCTTGATGGTGTCACCCAGGGTGCCCCCCTTATGATGCTGTGCTGGTGATCCACATGCTGGTTATCGACATGCTGGTGATCCACATGCTGGTGATCCACACACTGGTGATCCACACGCTGGTGATCCACTTGCTGGTGATCCACATGCTGGTGATCCACTTGCTGGTGATCCACATGCTGGTGATCCATATGCTAGTTCACCTTATTACTGTGGTTTGTAACTTTTTGTAAACACATTTTCATGTAGACATTTATTGCATATGTATGTGAACATGTGTTATTAATCATTGAATGTGAACATGTGCTATTAATCATTGTATGTGAACATGTGTTATTAATCATTGTATGTGAACATTAGTTATTAATCATTGAATGCAAACATGTGTTATTAATCATTGTATGTAAACATTTGTATTAATCATTTATGTGAACATGTGTTATTAATCATTGTATGTAAACATTAATAATTGTATGTGAACATGTGTTATTAATCATTGTATGTGAACATGTGCCACTACACCCACACGGGTAATGCTGCACTATAATTCATGTAGTACAAGAATTAACTATAATTTGTTTACAGTAGTTCATTTGCTTTAAAGTAATGTATCTATTGTCTCTCTCAATGAATATTAGTAATTATATAATTTTTAAGCACTCAATAAATATGAGAAGCTCATGTCATATTGAAATTGTGTTAATGATGAAATCATGTGGTGGTCATCAGTTAGAGAAGGAGGCTGCATGGCAGGTGGCGAAGAAGCCATCGTCTTCATGGCCAGCAGAGGGACGCATCACCTTCCATAATTACGAGACCCGCTACAGGCCTGGGCTTGATCTTGTTCTCAAGGGTATTTCTTGCTCCTTCAAGCCTGCTGAGAAGGTATGTATGGAAAAGCATAGCTGAGGCAGTACAGCTGGTATAACACGTAATACATTAAATAATAATAATAATTTAAAGTGACAGTAATAACTACAGGCATCCTTCACTTAAAAACTCACTTTGTGGAATTTCCATTTAATGACCACCTTGTCTCATTTAACAATCAACTTCACGGTATGTAAATTTTGGTTATGATGATAGTGAGGTCAGGGTGGTGTGTGGTAATTATTGTTGATTGGAAAAAGTGGGAGGAAGAAGAGAAGGATGAACAGTAATCAGCCTAACAATTGTCACAACCCTTCAATCCAACAATAATAAAACAAATGTGATACTTCTCTTGATATTTTTATAATTTTTTCATAGTTTTTGTGTTACACTCATAAAACAGGGTATAATACTCATAAAACAGTGTATAACACTCATAAAACAAGGGTATAACACTCATAAAACAAGGGTATAGCACTCATAAAACAAGGGTATAACACTTATAAAACAAAGGTATACCACTCATAAAACAAGGGTATAACACTCATAAAACAAGGGTATAACACTCATAAAACAAGGGTATAACACTTGTAAAACAAGGGTATAACACTCATAAAACAGGGGTATGACACTCAAAACAAGTATATAACACTCATAAAACAAGAGTATAACACTCATAAAACAAGAGTATAACACTCATAAAACAAGGGTATAACACTCATAAAAAATGGTATAGCACTCATAAAACAAGGGTATAACACTCATAAAAAAGGGTATAGTACTCATAAAACAAGGGTATAACACTCATAAAAAAGGAGTATAACACTCATAAAACAGGGGTATAACACTCATAAAACAAGATGAAGATAAAAATGTTTATTTTGACAAATTGCATGGTTGTACAATAAATCATCTCAGACCATTAATTACCCAATAAAAGACTGCAGTCAGAATGATAACAAATTCCCACTACAGGCAGCACACTCCACCAATATTCAAAACTCTAAACTTACTCACCATACAAAACATCCATACTTATTATTGTACCTGCTACATACAGAGAACACTTAACTCGGATATAAACCCTTCCCTCAAACGTCTCCTTACCAACCTCAACAGAACACATGACCATAACACAAGGCACAGATCACTCTTTGATGTTCCTCGTGTCCATCTCACACTATGCAAAAATTCAATGCACATAAAAGGCCCAAAAATCTGGAATTCATTACCTGTGAATATAAAAGAAACACTGTCTGTTTATAAATTCAAGTCTCTTCTTAAAAATCACTTACTCACCCTCAACTAAATAAATAATGAATAATTGTATCTCATAAATGTTTAACCTGTGACCCAATCAAACTTTGTTATTTTTAATTACATTACCTAACAGAATACTCCATTCTACTGAATGCACAACAATGCAGTAAATGACCATATGACCTGTCTTTGAAATACTCATATGTGCTTAATTGTTATTTGTTTACAATAATGTTTACCACTGAATATATCATTGCTTAGTTAATCTTAAGTTAATTTTAAGCCTGCCCATAATGCTCTGCATACAAGGGGCTTTGGCATGTTACACTTAACCACTGTATTTCTTTGTATGTACTTCTATGTATCGTGTTCAAATAAATAAATAAATTGCTAAAGGGTAACTGTGCCAAAGTGCATTTGTTACACACAAAATAAATTCTGGCACCATTACTATAATTGTACATACATCCATTATGCACCCACCCCTTATACATTTTACATAAGGTGTCTTTTCTGTTCTTATTTCGTACTTTAGTACAGTGTATGCACCTGTTTGGTGGTGTTTGAGATAATAAGAATGGCTGTATTGTCTCACATTGGCCTATGTGTGCATTACATATAGAGCTACGGTTATCATTCCTAGCCACTAGACCATCATTATCACCATCACTTTTCTGCCCATTTTGCCTTTGCGCAGTAGTTTGAGGTCTTGGATTAATTTGGATATCACCACTTAACAGTGCTACTATAAGAGCTGTGTGCCACTGTTTTTGTTTGGGTATGCGGTGTTGCCATACCTTGCACCAATATTGACATATACGTTTTTGGTAGGGTGGCAACTGTTGGGCTTTTACTGTCCAGGATGCTATTACCCCATTCACCTTTTCCAGCCCCCATGACTGATTTCCTTCTTCACAGAATTACAGAAGAAAGATAAATATAATTATGGCAACCTGTACTCCCCTAATCCCTGCCATTTTCACTCTTCACTGTTTTAATCATACACAACAATATTCATTTCTCTTTTCCAGTCACCTAGTGAACCCTAGTAGCTGCTCTAGCAATCACCACTGATTATTAGTAAATTTCCTGGTATATACTTCAAAACCCTCTTCACCCCTCACTTATCCCTTTACTTCACAAACCCCTTTCACTTATCCCCTTATTTCACCTCCCCCCCTTCATGCCTTACTTCACAGTCTGGCTTCACTTCTAACTCATTTCCATTCTGGCAGGACCAGAAAGTTTTAATCAGTGGTTTTATCCATCCAAATTCCCCTCAATTCCATATATTGGGGCTCATCGTGTTGTTGACTGCCTGACCTGGTCTGCTGTTTTAGCCATTTTTAAAAGCACTGAGGGAAGAAAATGCCATCTACAACCTGACTTTCCTTGAGTTTTATAGATAGATTTGACATTTTCTCCTATGATTCTCCCACTGTACATTGGTCAGCTGAATATAGGTTAGCTACTAAAACATTAACCTTAGCTGTTTAACTATTCACTTCTTTCCCACGATTGGCACTGAGGGATAATCGTCATATGATAGTTTCCTTGGAGTTTTGTATTGTAGATTTCGATGCCTCCTGTGTTTCCCTCTTGTTAACTCTGGTATAGGTGATATGATGGTGGTGCAGTTGATATGATGCTACTATCAGTACAGATGAACGTCAGCATAAATGAGAACTTCACTTCACTAGTTGTACATTTGGCAGTAGCTGGTGTTTGGATGCCGATCAGCCATGTTTAAATGCTCAGTTACTTCCCTCATTTGGCACTGAGGGAAAAAACAGTCCTACAGACCTGTCATTTCCTTGGAGTTTTGTTGTTAGGTTTTCTCCCATGCTGTCTTCCCATTGAACACTGTGCAGTTGATATGGTATGGAGGTCAGTTATTTCAGTGTAGTGAATAACATCGCATGTCTGGTTCACATCTTGCAGCAGGTCTGGTACTTGAATGCCGGTCCCTCTTTTGGTCATATTTAGTCCATTTCGTTGTCCTCACCATCAGTTTTCATGTCACTATAGGTTCCTTGCATGTTTTTTACTTTTTTGGGTTATCCTAGGTTCTCTACACATATGCTGTTATGTATGATAATTCTATGTAACTGTATTTGTGTATACCTGAATAAACTTACTTACTTACTTACTTATTAGGCCATCACTGGAGTTCAGTTAGGCCCAGGGGACAGCAAGATATAGGAGCAGCCTTGTTGCTGCTTTATTTATTTATTTATTTAGTTATTTATTTATTTATTTGAACATGATACAGGGAAGTACAAAGGAATACAGTTATTAAAGTGCAACATGCCAAAGCCCCTTGTATGCAAAGCATTATGGGCAGGCTTAAAATTAACTTAAGATTAACTAAGCAATGATATATTCAGTGGTAAAAACATTATTGTAAACAGATAACAATTTAGCACAAATGAGTATTACAAAGACAGGTCATTTACTGTGTTGCTGTGCATTCAATAGAATGGAGTATTCTGTTAGGTACTGTAATTAAAAAAATAACAAAGTTTGATTGGGTCACAGGTTAGACATTTATGAGATACAATAATGAGAAACATTTATGAGATACAACTTATGTGATACAGTTATTCAGTACAGTGTATTTATTTAGTTGTGGGTGAGTAAGTGATTTTTGAGAAGAGACTTGAATTTATAAACAGACAGTGTTTCTTTTATATTCACAGGTAGTGAATTCCAGATTTTAGGGCCTTTTATGTACATTGAGTTTTTGCATAGCGTGAGGTGGACACGAGGAACATCAAAGAGTGATCTGTGCCTTGTGTTATGGTCATCTGTTCTGTTGAGGTTGGTAAGGAGACATTTGAGGGGAGGGTTTATATCAGAGTTAAGTGTTCTATGTATGTAATAGATGCAGTAATAAGTATGGATGTTTTGTATGGTGAGTAGGGTTAGAGTTTTGAATATTGGTGGAGTGTGCTGCCTGTAGTGGGAATTTGTTATCTGACTGCAGCCTTTTGTTGGGTAATTAATGATCTGAGATGGTTTATTGTTGTTGAGCCCCATGCACAAATTCCATAGGTGAGATAGGGGTAAATAAGTGAGTGATATAGGGCCAAGAGGGCTGACTGTGGAACATAGTACCGTATCTTCGATAGTGTGCCTACAGTCTTGGAATTTTTTTTGAAAATTTGTTGTATATGTGTTTGAAATTTGAGTCTATTATCAAGGTGGATTCCCAAGAATTTTCCCTCTGTGAGTTTTGTGATAGGTGATCTGTTACTCATTATGTTAAGAGGGACGTCTGTAGCTCTGTTACCAAACTGAATGAAGTAGGTTTTGTCAATGTTTAGAGTAAGTTTGTTAGTCCTCATCCAGGTAGATATTTTCTTTAATTCGGTATTTACAGTATTGGCTAGCGTGACTGGGCTTGGGTGAAAGAAGACCTATGTAGTGTCATCTGCAAATAGTGTGGGTTTGAGTAATTACGATGCATTTGGTAGGTCATTTATGTATATGAGAAAGAGAAGAGGGCCTAGGACACTTCCCTGTGGGACACCAACTGTAATTGGCTGTGCGGAAGAGTTTGCCCCGTTTGCGTACACATATTGGCTTCTGTTGCTGAGGTATGACTTTAGGTAGTTGAGGGAGTGCCCTCTTATACCATAGTGTGACAATTTTATGTGGAGCAAGTCATGGTCAACTGTATCAAAAGCTATACGTAAGTCAGTGAAGATCCCCAGTGGGATTTCTTTTTTCTCTCTTGCAGTGTATGTGTTCTAGCATGTGTATAATAGCATCGTTAGTATTTTTATTAGGCCTGAACCCAAATTGACAGGGGTTGAGTATGTTGTGGGAGATGAGGTAGGAATAGATTCGCTTACGAATTAAATTTTTGAAGATTTTAGAGAGAGGGTGTAAGTTGGATATTGGCCTATAGCTATTCAAGTCTGTTTGGTCTCCTCCTTAATGGATCGGGGTGATCCTTGCTATTTTGAGAACTGTAGGGAAGGTAGAGGATTCTATGGATTTGTTGAAGAGTGTTGCAATGATCGGTGATAGCACTTGTGACACTTTTTTGTATATAAAGGGTGGTAAGGTATTTAAATCTCCTGTCTTGTTTTTTAGTGTGTTGATAATAAGGGAGACTTCAGTAGGGTTAGTCGGAGCTAGGAACAGTGTGTTCGGGTAGTTGCCTGTGAGGTAGTCATTGGGCGAGGTATCTTAGCTTGGGATTTTATTGGCAAGGTTTTTTCCTATAGTGGAGAAGAAATTATTGAGTCTGTTTGCTGTTTCAGTTGGTGGGAGTTGGGGTTCATATGGTTTTGTTAATTCAATTTCGCTATTTCATGATATCTTTTTTTGTTCCTAGAATTTCTGATAGGGTTTTCATAAGAACATAAGAACATAAGAACGAAGGAACACTGCAGAAGGCCTACTGGCCCATGCGAGGCAGGTCCAAGTCCCTACCGGCTTAAGCCAATGCACCCAACCTAGTCAGGTCAGGTCACATTGAGTTAAGGGAGGAACACGGCAACCGACCTGTTAGCACAAGCTATCAGGTCTAACTCACACCCACCCACATCTACTCATGTATTTATCCAACCTATTTTTAAAGCTATACAACGTTCTGGCCTCTATAACGGTACTTGGGAGTTTGTTCCACTCATCCACAACTCTATTACCAAACCAGTACTTTCCTATATCCCTCCTGAATCTGAATTTTTCCAACTTAAAACCATTGCTGCGAGTCCTGTCTAGGCTAGATATTTTCAGCACACTATTTACATCCCCTTTATTTATTCCTGTCTTCCACTTATAAACCTCAATCATATCCCCCCTGATTCTACGTCTTTCTAGAGAGTGCAGTTTCAGGGCCCTTAGTCTATCCTCATAGGGAAGGTTTCTGATACATGGGATCATCTTTGTCATCCTCCTTTGTACATTTTCCAGAGAATTTATATCCATTCTGTAATACGGTGACCAAAACTGTGCAGCATAATCTAAATGAGGCCTAACCAAGGATGTATAGAGTTGAAGAACAACCTGAGGACTCCTATTATTTATGCTTCTTGATATGAAGCCAAGGATTCTATTAGCTTTATTGCGAACACTTATGCACTGTTGTCTTGGTTTCAGATTACTGCTAACCAGAACTCCTAAATCTTTTTCGCAATCCGTAATATTAAGATCTACATTATTTAGTTTATATGTGGCATGGTTATTGTCCTGTCCAACATTTAGAACTTTGCATTTGTCTATATTAAACTGCATCTGCCACTTCTCCGACCACTGCATCAGTCTATTCAAATCTTCCTGGAGTGCTCGAATGTCCTCGTCAGAATGAATTCGACGGCCTATTTTGGTGTCATCGGCAAACTTGCCGATGTCGCTCTTTATGCCCTCATCTATGTCGTTTATGTAGATTGTGAACAGCAGGGGGCCCAACACTGACCCCTGTGGAACACCGCTCGTGACGCTTCCCCACTCTGATTTCTCCCCATTTATGCAAACTCTCTGCTGCCTATTTGTCAACCATGCCTCTATCCAGGAAAAAATTTCTCCTCCTATTCCATGTGCTTTAATTTTCCTCAATAGTCTCTGATGTGGGACCCTGTCAAAAGCCTTACTGAAGTCCATATACACAATATCATATTCATTACCATGATCTACCTCCTCAAATACCTTAGTGAAAAAAGTTAATAAATTCGTAAGGCAGGAACGCCCCTTTGTAAAACCATGCTGAGATTCGTTGATTAATTTATGCTTTTCAAGGTGGCTACGAACTGCCTCGGCAATTATTGATTCCATAAATTTTCCCACTATGGAGGTTAGGCTTATTGGTCTATAGTTCGAAGCTAAGGACCTGTCACCTGTTTTGAAAATAGGTATCACATTTGCCATTTTCCACTTATCTGGCACCATGCCAGTTTGTAGTGATATGTTGAAAAGATTAGCCAAAGGTGTGCTAAGCTCCTCTTTACATTCCTTTAGAACCCTTGCATACAGTTCATCAGGGCCTGGGGATTTGTTAGGTTTTAATTTATCTATTTGCCTAAGGACCATGTCACTTGTGACCCTAATCGTGCACAGTTTATTATCGTCCTGTTCTACATAATTTATCATTACTGGAATATCGCTGGTATCCTCCTGTGTAAAAACTGAGAGGAAGTATGTGTTAAAAATTCTACACATTTCCTTATCACTGTCAGTGAGCTGACCCGAGGAACTTTTGAGTGGGCCTATCTTGTCCCTGATCTTACTTCTGTATACCTGAAAGAATCCTTTTGGGTTAGTCTTCGATTCTCTTGCAACTTTAACCTCATAATCTCTTTTTGCTTTTCTAATTCCCTTTTTTATTTCTCTCTTTAACTGAATATATCGATTTCTTAATTGCCCCTCTCCTCTTTTGATTTGCCTATATATGCCTCTCTTTTGACCAATCAGATATTTTAATCTATTGTTCATCCATTTAGGATCATTTTTGTTTGATCTGATTTCTCTATTTGGAACATAATTTGACTGAGCAGCTAGAACTATGCCCTGGAAAGCATCATATCGGCAACCATCACCACCTACCTGACCCCTAGTCAGGTCATTCCAGTTCAGCCCACCTAAGTAATTTTTCAGTCCTATGAAATCAGCCAAGCGAAAGTCAGGGACGGAGACTTGATTGCCATTATTAGGGGAATTCCATGATATGTTAAAACTGAGTGATTTGTGATCACTCTCCCCAAGCTCATCATTAACCTCAAGATTATTAATTAGTGTTTCCCTACTGGCAAGAACCAAGTCAAGGAGGTTATTTCCCCTAGTTGGCTCTGTCACAAACTGTTTTAAAAAACAATCCTGGATCGTATCAAGAAAGTCACCCGACTCTAAATTTCCTGTCAAATTGCTCCAGTCAATCTGTCTATAGTTGAAATCTCCCATTAGCACAACATTTTCGTATGTAGATGCCTTACGAATTTCGTCCCATAGAAGTTTACTGCACTCCCTATCAAGATTTGGGGCCCTGTAAATCACACCCAAAATTAGTTTTTCTCGGCCCTCGAGAAGCTGTAACCAAACAGATTCAGTGGCTGACGCTTCTAATTTAATATCTTGTCTAACACAACAATTTAAATTGTCTCTGACATACATCGCTACTCCACCACCTTTCCTGTTGACCCTGTCAGTGTGGAATAATTTATAGCCTTGTATGTGACATTCAGAGGGCATCTCTCTATCTTTCAGATTGAGCCAGGTCTCTGTTATAGCAATAATATCTATGTTTCCTGCACTTGCAATTAATCTTAGCTCATCTATCTTATTTCTAACACTCCTGCTATTAGTATAGTAAACCTTAAGGGAGCTAGTCCCTTGCTGCCCTCTGCTGTCCCCCTTTGTTTGCTGACCTGTTCTATTGTCTTTATTTATAACTTCATGCTGAATGCCTTTTATACATTTAATGTTTCCAACCCTAGTGTTGCAACCTGCTTGTTTCCCACACACACCCATACCTCTATCTTCCATCAGTTTAAAATCATAGGCATTTCACCAATGGCCTTCTCAATCGAGTCTGCAAGTGCTACCACCTCTGCCCCAGAGAGATGAACCCCATCCCTTGCATACATATCATGTTTGCCATAAAAGTTGTTCCAGTTGTCAATGAATGGGATTGCAAGCTCCTTGCAGTATCTGTCTAGCCAGCAATTTACACCAATTGCCCTAGACAACCATTCATTTCCTACTCCCCTTCTA
The DNA here is from genome assembly GCF_038502225.1 of Cherax quadricarinatus. Classification (NCBI taxonomy): domain Eukaryota; kingdom Metazoa; phylum Arthropoda; class Malacostraca; order Decapoda; family Parastacidae; genus Cherax; species Cherax quadricarinatus. The sequence continues at coordinate 15,567,858 of NC_091314.1, forward strand.
GGCAAGATGCTACATATGATTGGGATCCCTCCCTTAGACTTAATGAAATCTATAGCTGACCTGTACTTATCTAGCAGCTCTTCTCTCCTACCCTTCCCAATATCATTTCCACCAGCACTGAGACAGATAATGGGCTTGTTCCCATTACCTGACATGATATTATCCAGTCTGTTGACAATGTCCCCAACACCAGCTCCAGGGAAGCACACTCTATCTCTCATCTTCTTATTCCTATTACAAAAAGCACGGTCAACATATCTTACCTGAGAGTCACCAACCACAAGAATGCGCTTACCTTCATTAGCAGGGGCAGTAGTACCCTTACCTTCACTGGCCACTGAAGTACATTCATCCTGGAGAACAGAGAAGCGATTTCCTACCTTCAGATCTTCACTCTTAACTTTCCTTACTCTGATGCGCCTCCCATTACTGTGAACAACTCGCCACTTGTAGCAGGTGCTGGGCTGCACCTCACTGCTGGTAGCCGTTGCTACCTCCCCACCTACAGCCTCCTCACAGTGAGAGACAGACTGCACCTCACTGCTAGAAGCCTCATTCCCCACATCTCCAACCACCTCACACTCTCTCCCAGGCCCATTGAGGTGGACCTTCAGCCTCCTAATCTCCTCCTGGAGAAGCAAGACCTCCTCCTTCAACTCTCCAACCTCAGTTTTTAAAACACTGCAGAAGCAAGCCATGCTTTGTAACCGTCCACGCTAATCCCCAAAGCAGCTCAGGGTCTGTGACCTCACGTGACGACTGACCACTGAACACTGATCCAGGTCTTTTTTATGTCACCTCGTAAGTTGGATAATCTCTTCTCATAATACAATTTTTTAGCCCTTCTTATCAGGCGGGTTAGGATTGACAAGTAACGTTTTGTTTGATTTCTGGTTATGTGACCCATTCTGTACTGTTTTTCATATAGGTGCTTTGTATTTATGGATTTGAGGATGGTGGGTGTTAGCCAGGGACTGTTCAGTCTCTTAGCTGTCATCTGTTTAGTTTTTTGGGGGCAGTGCTTGTTATAGAGGTATTGGGTCTTTTTTAGAAAATTATTAAAACATTTGTCAATATCTGTATAGATTTCTAGCACAATGTGCCAGTCAATGTTTGTCACTGCTGCTGTGAAGTTATTAATGGCTGCCTCATTGGGAAGTCTGAAAGTGGCTTTAGTAGTGTCTTGAGGTAATTTGCCAAGATTTGTTATGAGGAAGGTAGGGTAGTGATCTGTGGTATTATCTGTGATTATGCCTGATTTTAAAGGGGATATGGTGTTGGTCCAGATGTGGTCTAGTAGGGAAACACTAGTCTCTGTAACTCTTGTAGGTTTTGTTACTGTTGGTAGCAACATGCAGTTACTCATAGTGTTTGTGAATTCAATAATGTGTGGGTCCTTGTCTTGCAGGAGATTTATATTGAAGTCACCTGAGAGTAGTAAGTGATCTTTGTTCATGCATGCATCAGTTATCATACTTCCTAGGTTTTCACTAAAATGGCTAATGTTTGACTGTGGTACTCTGTAGATGTTTATCACTATGAGAGGTTTTTGTAGGTATTTGGATTTGAATTTAGCTATTATATATTCCCCATGTTCATCCCTTGTTCAAGTATTAGGGATACATTCTAGTTGGTCTGAGTAGTATATAGCTGTGCCACCCCCTTGTTGATCTAGCCTACAGTTGTGTATGGCTGTGTAACCAGGAATGGCATAGACATCTGTAGTATCAGGCTTTAGCCAGGTTTCGGTGAGAGTAATGATGGATATACTGGCATGCAGGGAATTTAGTAATGCTATGAGGTCATCGTAATGTTTACTTAAAGATTTGATATTGTAGTTAAAGACAGTTATGTTGTTGGCTCTGAGAAGTGCCTTTGATTGTTCTGCTGTGTAGTAATTACAGTTACTGTTTGATTCATTTAAGTCATTCAATAAGAGGTTGGTATCAGGATCAATGCTTGTTATCATAAGATTTATAGTGAATCTATAGTTAGAATTAAGTATAAGACAAAGTAAATATTCTAAAGCTATAAAATAGCACCTGAATTATTTTAACAATTGTTAAAATTTGAGCTAAGATAGTTCTTTAAAGCTAAAATAAAGGAGACAGTATAAAAGGGACTAAAAAAATTTGTGGTGAACAAATAAAGTGGTAATCAAATAAACGAGCTAGGGAATATAATGGCAAAATAGTGAACTTATTGCACTTTAGCACCTGAGAATAGCACCTTGATTATTTTAACAGTTGTGAATATATGAACTAAGGTTGTTATGTAAAGCTAAAATAAAGCTAAAGTAAAGGAGAAAATATATAAGGGACTAAATTAATTAATGGTAAACAAAGTTAAAATGGCAGATAGTCACTATGATATGATATTGATTTGGGAGTAAGATCTGATTTGTTATATATAATAAGTTAAGCAAATTATTGTACTATAAAAAGTAAAAATAATATGAGGTAGTTGGTAGTAGCTAGCAAAAGATAGTTTTGGGCCTTGAACAATAATGTAATTGAAAATACACTAATTGCACACACACAATATAATCATTAAGATATGAAAATAATCTGGGAGTAGGATTTGCCTTATAGCATGAAGTTTGAGCACTTAATATCACTATAGGAAGATTATTTGAGGTAGTTGATACTAGCTAGTAAGGGATGGTTTAAGGTATTGCACAGTAGTGTAGTAGGAACATACACTAGTTTGTTATTTGTAGTTTGGGAGAAAAGGGATTATAAGAGATTATATGAGAATTTTAACAGTGCTTAAGTAGGAAAGAAAAAGCTAATACAGATGTTACTAAAGAGTAAGTATCCTATTAACAAATAATAAATTGTGAATTGGGAATCTGGGAAGTTAACACAATTGGGGTCACACAAAGAACTGTGTGGGACACCTGGGATAATGAGGTAGTAAATACTATCTAAGAGGTGATAGTACAGGGATTAGTTCAATAATGACATAATAACATACACTAACGTAGTAAGGATTTGGTCACTAATATCAGTCAGACTCTGTAATGTTTGCATCATGAAGGAAGTTTGCTAGTTCATTTTCGTTTGTAATGTAGTACACACGACCTACATTTGTTTTCTTACTAGAATTTGTCCATCACGTACAAAGCACTGGTGAATTTTATCATTATTCTCACGTTTTAGCTTTCTCACTTTGTACAGGAGGTTCTGTCATTTTCTTGTGAGACACTTATTTATGTATATGTCTTTTTTTGCTTTAATAGATGAAATTATTAGATCTTTTTTTCCTGTCTTGTGTGTGAAATCTGAGCATAACACTTTTTCTACTTTGGTTCCCTAGTAACTGCAATTCTTTTATTTCTGACACTGGTACATTAACCTGTAGGTGGTCACGTATGATCTGGAGAGTTGTATCTTTGCAGTTGGAATGGTTTAATTTGCTGGGAAAGAGTGGACTGTTAATTACTACTGCATCAGATAACTTGTCTTGCTCTGCCTTATCATCTTGGTTAGCAAAATAATTGTTCAATTGGGTATCCATGTTTATTTTCCGTTCCTTGACGGCATTATCAGTCTTCGTGTTTAGGGAAGTTATTTGATCTGTGTGGCTGGCTATGACTGATTGGAGGGTCTTGCCAAAATCAGTCATGCCAGTTGATGTTTGCTGTTGTTCAAGGCTGTTGATCTTGTTCTCAAGGTGAAGTAACTTAGATTCATGGTTTGTTATTGTTGCACGGAGAGACATATTTTCAGTATGAAGATTCAAGTTATCCGCCGTTAGGGTGGTGATGTAGTGCTTTAGAGTGTCAGGATCATTAGTCATACCTGGGAGCATATCAGCTGGGTTAAATCCTATGAAGGTAGTAGAGGTAGAGAGAGAGTCAGTCACAGTTGGTGTTGTTGTTGTCGAGTCGCCTGGGTTGGTGGGTGAGGGTGAGTTGGCCATGTTTGTTGTTGGTGATGCGTTACTCTGGGTTGTAAGGGGGGTGGATGATGCACCGGCATCCTGATGGGTCGTCTTATGGAATAGTCGATTTCTAGGTGCTGCCTTGCTGTTCTTAGTGCTTTTTCTTCTATTAGTTGGTCTCATAGTAGTACAGGAGTTGCTGTGGTAAGATGAAGAAACTAAGATTGTTAAGAGCTTGGAGCAGGTAGTCGTCTGGCAGCGGGGTTGTGCTTGGAGTTTGTGGGGCAGTCTTCGCTTCATTCAGTAATTTTTTGGTTTGTAGGTATCACTGTTGATTATCTTGGGTCATGCTGGGTTCTACGTACGTTAGTGCAGTTATGACTGCAATTAGGCCATCATTGAAGCATTGGTGGGCTCTGCAGGTGAGAAAAATGACAGAGCTTGCTGCCTCTGCTGCCGCTGCTGCTGCCTGCTGCCACTCAGGCAGCAGCTGACCAAACTGAGTTAGTAATCAACTGAGTTAGTAATCAATTGCACTGCAGCGTTTTGCTGGGTTATTAAAGGCTTAAGGTGATTTGCTGTGGATGAGCCCCATACACAAATGCCATAAGTGAGGTAAGGGTAAATGAGAGAGTGGTACAAAGCTAGAAGAGCTGATTGAGGTACCATATCTTTGAAAAGATGCCTACTGTTTTGGAGACTTTCTTGGAAATTTGCTGTATGTGTGTCTGAAATTTGAGACTGCAGTCAAGGTGGATACCTAGAAATTTGCCCTCTGCCTGTCTTGAGATAGGTGAACCATTTATCAATATGTTTAGCTGTACATTTGAAGCTCTGTTTCCAAAAAGCATGAAGTAGGTTTTGTCAATATTGAGAGTAAGTTTGTTGGTAATCATCCAAGTAGATATTTTTAGCAGTTCAGCATTTACTGTGTCTGTTAGTATGGTTGGGTTTGGGTGAGAAAAGACATAAGTTGTGTCATCTGCAAATAAAATGGATTTAAGGAGATTAGATGCATTTGGTAGGTCATTGATGTAAATGAGAAAGAGAAGTGGGCCAAGAACACTCCCCTGTGGGACTCCAACAAGAACAGGTTGTGTACTGGAGCTGGCTCCATTTGTGTATTACATACTGGGTTCTTTTGTCAAGATTAGATTTTAGGTAATTGAGAGAGTGTCCTCTGACCCTGTAATGTTCGAGTTTTTGGTGCAAAAGGTCATGGTCAGCTGTATCAAAAGCTTTTCATAAGTCTATGAAAAGTCCCAGGGGAAATTCATTTTTCTCCAGTGCAGAATATATTAGTTCAAGCAAATGTATAATAGCATCATAATTACTTTTTTTTCGGTCTGAACCCAAACTGACAAGGGTTGAGTATGTTGTGGGATACGAAGTAGGAGTAAACTTGTTTGTGAATAAATTTTTCAAAGATTTTAGATAGTAGGGACAGGTTTGATATGGGCCTATAATTGTTCAATTCAGTTGGATCACCTCCTTTGAGGATCAGGGTGACTCTTGCTGTCTTGAGTATGGATAGGAAGGTGGAAGATTCAATGGATTTGTTAAAAAGAGTTGCAATAATTGGTGACAACACATGAGAAGCTTTTTTATACATGAGTGGTGGTAAGTTATTTAGGTCTCCTGTCTTGTTCTTTAGTGTTTTGATGATAAGCGAGATTTCAATAGGGTTTGTTGGGCTAAAAATAGAGTATTTGGGTAGTTGCCAGTGAGGTAGGCTTTTGGTTGAATGTTTGTGCTTGGGATTTTACTTGCTAGTTTTGTTCCTATGGTAGAGAAAAAGACATTAAGTTTGTTGGCAGTATCGGTTGGTTAAAGGAGAGGTTCGTGTGGTTTAGTTAAGGTAATCATTCTGTTTTGTGACAACTTTTTTGATTTTAGAATTTCAGATAAGGTTTTCCAGGTCTTTTTCATATCATCTTTTATGTCATGAAATCTGTTTTCATATTACAGTTTTTTGTACCTCCTTACAGTGGGCCCCCAGATTAAGACGTCATCAGAATAAGTAATATTTGGAATGAGTAACGTTTTTGCATCAAAATATTGGCTTGGTGAACGACACTGAACTCGGTGTAAGTCATTTGTCCTGAACGTGTCTGCATGGCCTGAGCAGTCAAGCAGTCATGACACTCCATAGTACAGCCAGTATGCCATTGTTTACCAGCCAGTGAGGATGATCCCACACGTTCATGTGATACATTTTGTATTATTCCATTGTTTTTAGTACTTGTAAATGGTAAATAAGCCATTATGGGCCCAAAGAAAGCTTCTAGTGCCAGCCCTTTGGTAAAGATTGTGAGAAACACTATAGAATTCAGGAAAGAGATCATCACAAAATACAAAAGTGGAGTGGGTGTCTCCGAGCTGGCCAGGTTGTATAACAAACCCCATACAACTATCACTACTATCTTGGCCAAGAAAAAGGCAGTCAAGGAAGCTGTTGTTGTGAAAGGTACAAATATGCTTACAAAACAGAGATTGCAAATACGTACTTGAAGATGTGGAGACTCTGTTGTTGGCGTGAATCAACAAGAAACAATTATCAGGAGATAGTGTTATGCAGTCAATTATATGTGAAAAGGCAGGGCAGCTGCATGATGATCTCATTAAGAAAATGCCTGGAACTAGTGCTGATATTGGTGAATTTAAGGCCAGCAAAGGCTGGTTTGAAAGATTTAACCCTTTCAGGGTCGAGAGGCCCTCTCTTAAACTTGTTCTCAGGGTTGAAAATTTTTCGAAGAAAAATAAAAATTATTTTTTTCTTATGAAATGATAGAGAATCTTTTCCCGATCATAATGACACCAAAAGTATGAAATTTGATGAAAAATTTACGGAATTGCGTTCTCACGAAATTAGAAGTCTCGACGATGTTTATGCATCAGCAATTTCGCCCACTCTGAGCCCTATTTTCGGCCAATTCCAATGCACCAGTCCACAAAAATCATAGTTATTTCGTTAGAACTCCATTTGTTCTATTGAATGAGTACAAGAAACCAGCCAATTACCGATTTCAACTATCCAATAAAGTGGTCAGAAATTGGCAATTTTGCCAGTTTCATACAAATTTCAAAAGAAGCCAATTTCAAAATAGGATCCAGAATAAACAAGACAGAACATTCCTGGCACTAAAATAACATTTTCTCTGTTTATTAGTCACATCCCCAGGCCCCTCTTACATTTCTTTCACTTTCCACTTTGAACTTTTATTCCCACAAAAAAATAGAAGATTTACTGTTATGCAGACTACTGCATTAGTGTAAAAATGGTATAAATAATATCAGCGCACCTGGGAAAGAATATTAGACTTACCAGTTGATGTGTATTGGACACATAGCATGATTTGTTTACTTTTGAACATTGGCAAAAATCGAACATTTCTGCTACTTTGAGCTCAATTTCAAGGTACTTTTCATTGTGAAACCAATTAAAATCATCTCAATTGCTGTAAGATATCTTCCATTCTATAAAATGACACCAAGAAAATGAGAATACATCCATAAATATCATATGAAAATACACTGCATAGTCCCTGTTTTAAATAAAAAACACGGTCAGAGTTTTTTTTTCTCATGCACTGTGTGCTGCAGGATTTTTTTGTACTGTGCACACTCTCGCTAGATTTGAAGGCGCTAGAATTTACACGTACTAGTACGGCACCAACCCTGGCATGCAAGCCGTTCTAGTATGACACCGACCCTGAAAGAGTTAAGAATCATAGCGGTATATACAGTGTGATAAGGGATGGTGAGACTGCCAGTTCTGACAAAAAAGTGGCTGAAAAATATGTTCAGAACTTCAAGGAGTATATAGAGGCTGAAAAATTAAAACCCCAACAAATGTTCAATTGTGACAAAACAGGCCTGTTTTGGAAGAAAATGCCAAAGAGGACCTACATTACTCAGGAGGAAAAGGCACTCCCAGGACACAAGCCTATGAAAGACAGGCTAACTCTCAAGTTTTGTAATAATGCTAGTGGGGATTTGAAAGTAAAGCCTTTACTGGTGTATCACTCTGAAAATCCCAGAGTGTTCAAGAAAAACAGTGTCGTCAAGAGTAAATTGTGTGTGATGTGGAGGGCAAACAGTAAGGCATGGGTCACAAGGGACATTTTCTTTGATTGGTTCTATGACGTCTTTGGCCCCAGTGTGAAAAAATACCTCCTGGAAAATAAATTGGAACTCGAGTGCCTCCTGGTAATGGACAATGCTCCTGCTCATCCTCCAGACTTGGAAGAGCGAATGGTGCTGGAGTTTTGTTTAATCAAAGTGAAGTTTATGCCTCCTAATACCACTCCTCTCCTCCAGCCCATGGACCAGCAGGTCATTTCAAATTTCAAAAAACTGTACACCAAAAGTGCTTTGAAGTGACCCCAGACACTGAATTGACCCTAACAGAGTTCTGGAAAGATCACTTCAATATCCTCAGTTGCATAAACCTTATAGATAAGGCTTGGGAGGGAGTCACTTCCAGGATTTTGAACTCTGCTTGGAGAAAATTGTGGACAGAATGTGTACAAGAGAGGGATTTTGAAGGGTTTGGGGCTGACCCTGAGGAGCCTATGCCGGTTGTGGAAAGTATTATGGCATTGGGGAATTCCATGGGGTTGGATGTGAGTTTGGAGAATGTGGAAGAGTTGGTGAAGGACCACGATGAAGAGCTAACCACTACAGAGCTGCAAGACCCTCATGTGCCATGTGCAACACCAACAGACCACAACTCAGGAATTTGCTTCAGAGGAGGAGGAAGAGAGATGGAGGAAGTTGCATTCTTCAATGATTAAGGACATTTGTACAATGTGGACAAAGATGCAAGCATTTATGAACATCACCCTGACACAGCTGTTGCAGGCCATGCTGGCAACATCTACAATGACAATGTTGTGTCCCATTTTAAGGAAATCTTAAAGACACGCCAAAAACAGAGCTCTCTGGACAGATGTTTTGTGCAACAGGGGTCCAGTGACTCTCAAGCTGGTCCTAGTGGCATTAAAAAACAAAGAAGGGAAATAACCCTGGAAAAGGACTTTTTACCTGAAGTCTTTATGGAAGGGGATTTCCCTTCCAAACAATAGTACACCTCCATTCTCTCCCCTCCTCCCGTCTCATCACTCATCAATAAGTCTTCAATAAAGGCAAGTGTCATTTTAGTAATGTTTTACTCAGTATGTCTCATTGTTTTCTGTGTAGGGAAATGTATATTTCATGTAAAAAAATTATTTTGTTTAATACTTTTGGGTGTCTGGAATGGATTAATTGGATTTCCATTATTTCTTATGGGGAAAATTAATTTGGAATAAGTCAGATTCGGGATAAGTCACTCTCTCTAGAATTACGTTATTCTGGGGTCCACTGTATTAGATTGGTTAGTACTGGCGTGTAACATTTTGTGAGATCCTTTGTTATTAGACCCATTCTGTACTATTTTTTGTATAGATGTTTTTTTTATCAATAGATTTGAGGATGCTGTTTGTAAGCCAGGGGCTGTTTAGTCTCTTTGCTGTGATCTGCTTACATTTATTGGGTAATGCATGTTATAGAGTTTTTTTTTTTTTGTATAAAAATATTAACACATTCATCAGTATCTAAATTGTCTGCCTGCTCATTTTTTTCAGTGAGTGTCACTAAATGCTGAAATAAAGTTATTGACAGATGACTCGTCATGTAGTCGGAATGTGATCTTAGTTGTGTCCTTGGGCACTACACAAGTTGGTTATGAGAAAGATGGGATAGTGGTCAGTGGTGTTATCTGTGATTATGCCTACTTTTAACAGGGATATAGTGTTTGTTCAGATATGGTCTACTAGTGAGGCATTTGTGTTAGTGATTCTTGTAGGTTTTGTTATTGTTTGTAGAAGTAAGCAGCTGTTCATAGTGTTTGTGAATTCAGTCACTTGTGGGTCATGGTCATGGATGATATTTATGTTTAAGTCCCCTATAAGTATTGGGTGGTGTTCATTCATTTCAGCGCTAGATATTATGTTTCTTAGTTTTTCACTAAAAGAGTTAATATTGGAGTGAGGAACTCTGTAAATTGCTCTGACTGTTAGAGGTTTTGTAAGGTCTTTGAATTTAAATTTAGCAAAGGTATATTCACCATGCTCATCCCTTGTGCAAGTAGAATTTATACACTCTGGTTCATCAGATTAGTATATAGCTGTTCCACCTCCTAATTGATCTGGCCTACAATTGTGTATGGCTGTGTAGCCAGGTATAGAATAGATGTTTGTAACATCATGTTTTAGCCATGTTTCAGTGAGAGTAATGATGGGTGTACTGACATTTAGAAAATTCACTAGTGCCTGGAGATCATCATAGTGCTTGCAAGGGTATAACACTCATAAAACAAGGGTATAACACTTGTAAAACAAGGGTATAACACTCATAAAACAAGGGTATAACATTCATAAAATGAGGGTATAACACTCATAAAACAAGGGTATAACACTCATAAAACAGGGGTATAACACTTATAAAAAATGGTATAACAATGGACCCATCTCTGGTAGACAGATATTTTTAAAACTGTATTAAATAATAAGAAATAAATATGAAATATTATTGTCCCAGTCCCCATCTCAAATTATTATATGGGCTCTCATGGAAAAACTAGATTTGTTTAATGTAAAAAAATGCCTTTTACATATGGGAAATTACCATCCTGGTTTGCATCTCAAGTTATAGCATGGAATCTTATGGGAAAATTAAATTCACTTGACATAATTTTTGCTTAAAGAATGATTCTTATGGCCTCTATCTTGGTCGTTAAGTGAGGGATGCCTGTATATTGTGTGTACACACACACACACATCTGCCATATAAGTCGAACTTGTGAGTTTGGCCTATTCAACAATGCCATGTTCTGTCAAATAGCCAACATGAAAACTCTTCTGTGCATAACTCTGCTATTTTTAATCCGAGCCTAACAAAAAAAAAATACATATTATAGATTTTAAATAATACAAAATAAATGTAAACTGATCCATGATATACATATATAGCAGAATTTAGCTAAAAACCTACGTTAGTTTAAGTGAGGTGTCTAGGTTATTTTTTGTCCAAAAATAAAAGTGTATCATTGTCAATTAAAAAATTGCTATCTGTACAATAATTTTTTGGAAAAGTATAATTTTTAAGGGAGTTCGGCCTACTCAGCAAGTTTGGCTTTTTAGGCACAAATATATACCTACACACTAGTCTAGGTATACTTAACCTAGAAAAACATTCATTTAGGCACAATATTATAATAGTTTTCAGTAAAGTATAATAATCTCTAAAGTTTTTAATAAATGTTTAGAAAAATGAACAGGAACTCAAACTGTGGTCCATGCATATAGATCCCAATGCTGTAACCATTCAGCCATTGAATGTACCTCAATCAATAGTCAATCTGTAATTATATCTTGTTCAACTTGTCTGTAGTTGAGTCAGGTGTAGGGAAGGGAGCCATCCATATTAAGTGAAATATAGTTAACACCAGTTCTTATCAGGTGGGAATTGTAGGCAGGACTGGAGCAGGAAAATCCTCGCTCACCTTGGCCCTCTTCCGCCTCATAGAAGCCGCCGGAGGTTACATAGACATTGATGGCATCAACATTGCCAAGATTGGTCTTCATGACTTAAGAGGTCACATCAGCATTATACCTCAGGTGTGTTCTGCTACAGTCTCTTTTGAGTCATATGACTATCACTTAGTTGTAGCCTGCCTTGGTCTGTCTTGAGTCATATCATTATCACCTAACAGTGTCCTGCCTCGGTCTGTCTTGAGTCATTTCATTATCACCTACCAAATAGGGAAGAAATGTGAATACATGTTGGTATGGAGAGATAAAATGCTGAGAATATAGTAACATTATCTCTGTCTTCCTTCCCTCACCCTAAACCCTTTCCTTCCTCTAAATTCCTCTACCCTATAATCCTTCCTTCCCCTAAGCTCCTTCCTCTCCCTAAATCCCATCCTCTTCCTAAATCTCTTCCACTCTGTAAATGCTTCTTTTCCCTTCTCTCCCCTCAACCACTTCTCTCCTAAACCAATTGTTCGGTCTCCTTACCTCACACTTCCAACCCTCACACCACCTCCTACCCTCGTTTTCTTTCTCTTGTGAACCACCACCTACCCTGCAGGACCCAGTGCTGTTCAGTGGCACACTGCGGATGAACCTGGACCCCTTTGGTGTACATAGTGATGCAGAACTCTGGAAAGTCCTGGAACTAGCGCACCTCAAGCAATACATCGCCAGTCAGCCACATGGGCTTAACAACATTGTTGATGAGGATGGTTCCAACTTCAGGTGCATCTCATCTTTCAAATTTACATCCTAACCAAGCAGGAAACCAAGTTCCACACTGTTTTTTCATAAACCACTTTTTTCTTTATTTTTCCAGTTGTATTTAGTTTTCTGTACTTACTGCTTGCCTCATTTGTGTAGGCATAATGAAGAGTTTTCTGGTAATTTTTCATGGTGAGTGGAAACTTGCTTCCTGCAAATAATGACTTTCCTAAAAGATGGTTAATTATCTGGGAACAACCTCACATGAGACTCCAGTCCCTCAAAATATAGTAGCCTCAAGAGGGAACAATTTACTATGGATCATGTTAGAGCGATCTAGAATTCCTCATAGCATAATATTTATTATAATATTTATTTGAATAGTACTACTTAGTCATTAGTTATGGAATATTACACCCTCCTTTATTATAGTCTTACCAAAAATATGCTAAACATACTGTACATACTTGAAATTTTGATAAAAAATTTTAGCTGAATGGCAAAGTTTTCAGAGTTTGATCTCAAATATTTTTTTTATAGAATTGTTTCCAAAGTATTTATGGTTTATGAACAGTGTGGGTCAGAGACAGCTGGTGTGCCTGGCTAGAGCTTTGCTACGCAACTCTCGTGTGTTAGTGTTGGATGAGGCCACTGCAGCCGTCGACCTGGAGACTGACCAGCTCATCCAGAACACAATTCGGTCACAGTTTGCTGACTGCACAGTTCTTACTATAGCCCACCGCCTCAACACAATAATGGATTATGACAGGTGGGTAGCCATACAACTTAATGGAGCTACCTGTATCTGTTAACCATATAGTATTATTCTTAACCCTTTCAGGGTTGGTGCCATATTAGGACGGCTTATGCACCAGGGTTGGTGCTGTACTAGTACGCATAAATTCTAGTGGCCTGAAATTAAGCAGGAAACAGATGGTATGCCATGATGTGAGAGAATGGGTCTCCATGGTCAGTGTGTTCAGTACAAAAAAAAAATCGGGGACCCAGTGGTGCATTGTGGGAAAGCCATTTTATTACACCTTGTTCACCATGTCTAGCGCTAAGAAACTCCTCACTCCTCGGCTAATTGGGGCTCTTTTGTTTCCAAGTGACAGTTCAAACACAGATGGAAGTGTCAGTGAAGTTGAATTTCATGGTTTTGAGGAGTTTGTGACCAAAAGCAATGCCCAGGAAGCCTGAAGGAAGGAAGGAAGTAGGAAGATAGGAAGCAAGGGAGGAAGGAAGGAAGGAAGAGATGAGAGGAAGGAAGGAAGAAAGGAAGAGAAAAATTTTGGAGTTAAACAAGTTAAGAAAGCCTAGGGAATGTACGGATTTGTCAGTTAAAAACAGAGTAGGGGAGTTACTAGATGGGGAGAGGGAGGTATTAGGTAGATGGCGAGAATATTTTGAGGAACTTTTAAATGTTGAGGAAGAAGGAGGCAGTAATTTCATGCACTGGCCAGGGAGGTATACCATCTTTTAGGAGTGAAGAAGAGCAGAATGTAAGTGTGGGGGAGGTACGCGAGGCATTACATAGAATGAAAGGGGGTAAAGCGGCTGGAACTGATGAGATCATGACAGAAATGCTAAAAGCAGGGGGGGATATAGTGTTGGAGTGGTTGGTACTTTTGTTCAATAAATGTATGAAAGAGGGGAAGGTACCTAGGGATTGGCGGAGAGCATGTATAGTCCCTTTATATAAAGGGAAGGGGGACAAAAGAGATAGCAAAAATTATAGAGGAATAAGTTTACTGAGTATACCAGGAAAAGTGTAAGGTAGGGTTATAATTGAAAGAATTAGAGGTAAGACAGAATGTAGGATTGTGGATGAGCAAGGAGGTTTCAGAGTGGGTAGGGGATGTGTAGATCAAGTGTTTACATTGAAGCACATACGTGAACAGTATTTAGATAAAGGTAGGGAAGTTTTCATTGCATTTATGGATTTAGGAAAGGCATATGATAGAGTGGATAGGGGAGCAATGTGGCAGATGTTGCAAGTATATGGAATAGGTGGTAAGTTATTAAATGCTGTAAAGAGTTTTTATGGGGATAGTGAGGCTCAGGTTAGGGTGTGTAGAAGAGAGGGAGACTACTTCCCGGTAAAAGTAGGTCTTAGACAGGGATGTGTAATGTCACCATGGTTGTTTAATATATTTATAGATGGGGTTGTAAAGGAAGTAAATGCTAGGGTGTTCAGGAGATGGGTGGGATTAAATTATGGGGAATCAAATACAAAATGGGAATTGACACAGTTACTTTTTGCTGATGATACTGTGCTTATGGGAGATTCTAAAGAAAAATTGCAAAGGTTAGTGGATGAGTTTGGGAGTGTGTGTAAAGGTAAAAAGTTGAAAGTGAACATAGAAAAGAGTAAGGTGATGAGGGTGTCAAATGATTTAGATAAAGAAAAATTGGATATCAAATTGGGGAGGAGTAGTATGGAAGAAGTGAATGTTTTCAGATACTTGGGAGTTGATGTGTCGGCGGATAGATTTATGAAGGATGAGGTTAATCATAGAATTGATAAGGGAAAAAGGTGAGTGGTGCATTGAGGTATATGTGGAGTCAAAAAACATTATCTATGGAGGCAAAGAAGGGAATATATGAAAGTATAGTAGTACCAACACTCTTATATGGGTGTGAAGCTTGGGTGGTAAATGCAGCAGCGAGGAGGTGGTTGGAGGCAGTGGAGATGACCTGTCTAAGGGCACTGTGTGGTGTAAATATTATGCAGAAAATTCAGAGTGTGGAAATTAGGAGAAGGTGTGGAGTTAATAAAAGTATTAGTCAGAGGGCTGAAGAGGGGTTGTTGAGGTGGTTTGGTCATTTAGAGAGAATGGATCAAAGTAGAATGACATGGAAAGCATTTAAATCTGTAGGAGAAGGAAGTTGGGGTAGGGGTCATCCTCGAAAAGGTTGGAAGGAAGGGGTAAGGGAGGTTTTGTGGGTGAGGGGCATGGACTTCCAGCAGGTGTGCATGAGCGTGTTCGATAGGAGTGAATGGAGACGAATGGTATTTGAGACCTGACGATCTCTTGGACTGTGAGCAGGGTAATATTTAGTGAAGGGATTCAGGGAAACTGGTTATTTTTATATAGCCGGACTTGAGTCCTGGAAATGGGAAGTACAGTGCCTGCACTCTAAAGGAGGGGTTTTGGGATATTAGCAGTTTGGAGGGATATGTTGTGTATCTTTATACGTATATGCTTCTAAACTGTTGTGCTCTGAGCACCTCTGCAAAAACAGTGATTATGTGTGAGTGAGGTGAAAGTGTTGAATGATGATGAAAGTATTTTCTTTTTGGGGATTTTCTTTCTTTTTGGGTCACCCTGCCTCGGTGGAAGACGGCCGACTTGTTGAAAAAAAATATATATATATAATATACAGTGGACCCCCGCATAACGATATTAATCCGTTCCTGAGAGCTCATTGTTATGCGAAATTATCGTTATGCGAATGAATTTTCCCCATAAGAAATAATGGAAATCAAATTAATCCGTGCAAGACACCCCAAAGTATGAAAAAAAAAACATTTTTACCACATGAAATATTAATTTTAATACACACAAACTGAAAAAGGCATGCACAATTACATGACACTTACCTTTATTGAAGATCTGGTGATGATTGATGGGATGGGAGGAGGAGAGAGTCTTAGTGTTTAGAAGGGGAATCCCCTTCCATTAAGACTTGAGGTGTCAAGTCCTTTTTCTGGGGTTACTTTCCTTCTTCTTTTAATGCCACTAGGACCAGCTTCAGAGTCACTGGACTTCTGTCGCACAACATATCTGTCCATAGTGGCCTGTACCTCTCATTCCTTTATGACTTCCCTAAAGTGTTTCACAACATTGTCAGTGTAATAGTCACCAGCACGGCTTGCAATAGCTGTGTGAGGGTGATTTTCATCCATAAAGGTTTGCACTTTCAGCCACATTGCACAGATTTCCTTAATCTTTGTAGTAGGCAACTTCTTCAATTTCTCTCTCCCCTCCTCCGAACCAGTTTCCTCAGGTCTGGCCTCTTGCTGTTGAAGTTGATCTAGCAGCTCATCAGTGGTTTGTTCTTCATTGTCCTCCTCCACCAACTCTTCCACATCATCCCCACTAACCTCCAACCCCAAGGACTTTCCCAATGCCACAATGGATTCCTCAACTGGCATACTCCTCTCAGGGTTAGCCTGAAACCCTTCAAAATCCCTTTGGTCTACACATTCTGGCCACAGTTTCTTCCAAGCAGAGTTCAAGGTCCTCTTAGTCACTCCCTCCCAAGCCTTACCTATAAGGTTTACACAATTGAGGATATTAAAGTGCTCTCTCCAAGACAAAGAAGCAATGCTTGCCCAGCCACCGTGGAGAGAAGACGTAGTCGTTCCTGCTCTTCAGCTGAGCAACTCTGAACACTATTGCTCGAGATTTTTCTTGGGTTATCCTGAGTAGTTCTTCACCAGAGCTGAGAGGAAACTTGCTTGCAGTCACTTCGAGCCCCATCCCATCAAGAGGGTAAGGCGGTGACTTGCTTGCTTGTTCACCCCTCTCATCCCCATCCCCCCATCCTTCCCCATCCTCCCCTCACCCAAACATCAACACTGGCCCACACACTAACACACTACATACATTGCTATCCTTCTGACTTTCCTATCTTCTTCTTTTTCGGCAACTTCGCTTTGGCGAGTTAACACAAGGCATTTTGACTATCCGGTAGCCTGTGTGGTTTTTTAAAATCCGGCCGATCTTTGCCTTGGGCCCTTTCCCCTCAGTACTCGAGGCTAGGCTATCTTAGGGGCTGACATTCATAAGTCAGCTGAAATAGGATGCTAGTATAACATTAAGGAAAGTTCCCTTTTTGTTAAGAAACTCCTCTGCCAGATGTTCCTTCCTAGACATCATGGCGAGGATACGAGTAAGATTACGTATTGATGGAAATCAAATGTCAATGAAAGAAATTCTAGCATGTATTTGCTCGAACTCAACTGTTGTTCCAGTGGATGTTTTTCAAACCCACGCTGGAGCAGTACTTCTCCTCTCTTCGGAAGAAGAGTTACTTCAACTGCTGAAGCATGATGTCCTTGAAAAACTGAAGACTTCTGGTGTTACCCCAGTTGCACCTGAGAGCTATCAAGCTCAGAGGACTGTGTTTGTTGCAAGAATCAACAGTTTCATGAAACATAGCACAGCGAATGAAATTGTTGAGGACTTTAATACAGAGAATTCTGAATTTAGGGCTGTAGAAGCACATAAATTCTCTAAACCAAACAACAACAAGGTAACCTTAAAGTTAATACTTGAGACACCTGAGGAGGCCAAACTTGTGTGTCAAAATGGCTTCAAATGTTTTGGCACCAGATGTACACCTGACCAAATCTCTCTTGAACGATTTGTCAGTGTGACACAATGTTTTAAGTGTTATGCCTTTGGTCATAACACCAACAAATGCAGTACTCAAGGGCAGATTTGTAGCATTTGCTCTGGCCAACATTCTTATCGAGATTGTAATAATAAAAATACACCCAAATGTGTCCTCTGCAATGGAAAACATCATGCTGTTTCTGCTATTTGTCCTGAAAGAAAAAAGGAAATGCAGAAAATTATTGAAGCCAAGAAACTGTCCACTTCTAAGAAGACCACTCCCCAGGCACCACCAACAATGTCCCAAACTTCCTTCCCAGCTCTGCCTGGATCAAGTGGGACTCCTCAGGTCTCTACCAATGGTTCCAATGTTTGGAATTCTGCCCCTCTTGGAGCGCCCCACCTACAATATACACAAACGCAACAACAAGGTTCAGTCTCATCTCCTATGTCTCAGGTATCCACAGCCAGGGATATGATGAGAGCACAACTAATGTATATGATGGCCAAAGACATAGCAGGTGGTGACATTCAGCTCTGCTCTCAGGTTTTAAATGATTTGTTAATGGCTAATGGGATCACTCCCATCACTATCCCAGAAAATGTGAAGGCTATTATGACCCAGCCTTCTCATAACAAGAAGTATGTACCCTACTCTACATCTAAAAATAAGCCTAAGTCATCCCTGGCCCAGGGATCGCCCACCTTGCATACCCAGGTTGTCAACTCCCCTCAACCTGATAAGTCAACACCTGAACATAACAATGCCCCAGAAATTGGTGCCTACTCTCCCGCTATTGAAGCTGATCCTGTCGAACAGGAACTTTCCCAGGGTAACTCACCTTGTCTACCTAATTTTCCCTTGGAGCCTCCACAGTCTCCCATTAACTCTCACGAGCCTCTGCTTCCTGTAACAGGGAATATCATACCTCAGTTTTCTGATGATGACTCTAACGATTCTAATGAGTCTGTTAATATTACCACCTCTAGTGAAGATGATGGCATTTTTAATACACAACATACTACGCAGAAGTTCCCTCCTCCCCTTGACGAGTCCAGCAGGGATAGTGTGGATAACAAACATGACATTACTTGCAGGCGTTCAGACCGCAGTACACGAGCGAAGTGCAAGAAATAATGGGGATTACAATTTTCCAACTTAATGTTCAACATTTCTTTAATAACCGTTACCTCCTTGAGGTTGAACTACATAATTACAATCCCGATGTTATACTCTTGAACGAGACAGCTGCAAGAGTTGATCAACATATTAAATTACATGGTTACTCTACTGTGGAGAAATCGAGAGGACCCTTTAGTGGTGTAGCCATCTTAGTTAAATTAGGCTATACAGTGGACCCCCGGTTAACGATATTTTTTCAATCCAGAAGTATGTTCAGGTGCCAGTACTGACCGAATTTGTTCCCATAAGGAATATTGTGAAGTAGATTAGTCCATTTCAGACCCCCAAACATACACGTACAAACGCACTTACATAAATACACTTACATAATTGGTCGCATTCGGAGGTGATCGTTATGCGGGGGTCCACTGTACTTTTAAAAATATTCATGTTGATGAAGATAACATTCTTGCAATAGAAATGACAACGTCTCATGGACAACTAGTGATAGGAACTGGATATTTTCCCCTGAGACAACAATACAGTGGACCCCCACATACCGATGGCACCACATAACGATTAATCCGCATACCGCTTGCTTTAATCGCAAAAATTTTGCCTCGCATACCGCTTAAAAACCCGCTCACCGATTTTCGTCCGAGACGTGTCCAATGTGCGCCCTCAGCCAGCCTCACATGTGCCGCCCGTGCCATTGTTTACCAGCCAGCCTCCGCGGTAACATCCAAGCATACAATCGGAATATTTCGTATTATTACAGTGTTTTCGGTGCTGTTTCTGGAAAATAAGTGACCATGGGCCCCAAGAAAGCTTCTAGTGCCAACCCTACACCAATAAGGGTGAGAATTCCAATAGAAATGAAGAAAGAGATCATTGATAAGTATGAAAGTGGAGTGCGTATCGCCGACCTGGTCAGGTTGTACAAGAAACCCCAATCAACCATCGCTACTATTGTGGGCACCAGAAAGGCAATCAAGGAAGCTGTTCTTGCCAAAGGTTTAACTGTGTTTTCGAAACAAAGATCGCAAGTGATGGAAGATGTTGAGAGACTCTTATTGGTGTGGATAAACGAAAAACAGATAGCAGGAGATAGCATCTCTCAAGTGATCATATGTGAAAAGGCTAGGAAGTTGCATGAAGATTTAATTAGAAAAATGCCTGCAACTAGTGGTAATGTGAGTGAATTTAAGGCCAGCAAAGGTTGGTTTGAGAGATTTAAGAATCGTAGTGGCATACATAGTATGATAAGGCATGGTGAGGCTGCCAGTTCGGACCACAAAGCGGCTGAAAAATATGCGCAGGAATTCAAGGAGTACATAGACAGTGAAGGACTGAAACCTGAACAAGTGTTTAATTGTGACGAAACAGGCCTGTTTTGGAAGAAAATGCCAAGCAGGACCTACATTACTCAGGAGGAAAAGGCACTCCCAGGACATAAGCCTATGAAAGACAGGCTTACTCTGTTGTCAATGGTCTCAATGCTCACACCCCACTTAGCCAGGCATGGAGGGACATAAATAGAATTAAGGGTAACAGAACTGGGCATATCATGCACTCTCATCCCTTACATAGGGCAAATGAGTTAGTCAGTGCTTGGGCTGCTACATCTAGCTATGACAATCTTCCCAGTACCACACAGGCAAAATTAAATGACAAATATGATGCAAGGAAGAGACTTGTTTGCTTTATGCTCAGCAAGGCAGATGACTGCAACATTCCTTTCACTAATTATGAACCTGATGCAGCACTAACTAAGGGCAACTCCACATGGCCTGGTGAGGATGGTATTACAACATACTCAGATTGCTGTGTCGAGTACCAGCAATCCATTACTTTAATTATATAACATGAGCTATGTAACTGGGGAGCTCCCTCAATCTTGGACCAACAGCCTCATCATTCCAATTCCTAACCCCAATCAACAAAATGCATTTCGCCCAATATCTCTTACTAGCTGCTTGTGTAAAACATTTGAGAGAATGATTCTTAATCGTCTCATGTACAGAATCAAACAATTTTTGTCTCCCCGGTTGCATGGTTTCATGCATGGAAGGAGCATGCATCATTGCATTACTACCTTTCTCACTCTGCACACTGACAGCTCATACACTACCTTCCTTGACCTTAAATCCGCGTTCGATGTAGCCAACCGACATGCAATCATTAGTGAACTTGCCAGAATGGATGTTGGAGGATGGCTTCTCCACTGGATTAAAGGCTACCTGTCCAACAGAAAGTCGTCTGTGTTGTTCCAGGGACATAGAAGTATAACTAAAGAATTTGAATTAGGAACCCCACAGGGAGATGCGCTCAGTCCCACACTATTCAATATTCTAATCAATGCCTTACTTAATGCTATGCCTAGCCAGCCCCATCATTATATGATTAGTTTTGCTGATGATATAATGATTCACACCACCGGATTCTCCAACACCCAAAACATCCTTAACCATGTACTAGCCTCGTGTCAGGACCTGGGTTTGATAATCTCTACTGATAAAACAAAGATACTCAATAGGCGTCCTCCTAAACAGAGAGGCACAGTTCGTCAGATCCAGTTGCATGATGGGTCTCTTCTAGAATATGTAAGCAGATACAGGTATCTAGGCTTTGAGGTTCCACTGCTTGGACCTGTTGTAACGAGACTTTGTCGCCAATACAAAGAAAGACTGAGAGCACTTAGAGTTGTGGCAGGGTTTCACCCCAGGTATGGTGCTAATGTTAAAATTGTGAAAATGATGTACCTTGCTTATATTAGATCATTGGTTGATTATGCTGCACCACTACTTGCTCTTGTGTCTGACTGGAAGCTTGGAGGGCTGGAAAAACTGCAGAACGAAGCAATGAGGATCATTTTAGGATGCCCTCGCACTGCCAAAATTTTAAATATGCAAAAAGAACTTGATATCCCAAGCATCAGAGATCGTGTTACTGAAAGAAATATCCTAATTGGGGTTAATATGCTCAGGCAAGCCCATTCAAACCCCTGCACAGAAGCCCTCCAAACTTTTCTCAGCACTGGTGAACACCCCTCCAGATGGATCAAAAAAACTGGTACCGACCTCCGCATGAATCAGATACATGATCTATGTCAAGTAAGGCAACAGTGTCACTTCTCCGCTACATGGGATATTACCCCATTCCAAACTACCATTCCTCCATTTCCCCCCACTTCTTAAGTCACAACCAAAACTTCACCTTGAAGCCAAACATGATGCCTTAAGCTGTATTGATAACTTAGTCACACAGCACACACTCTTGCAAATTATTTACGTTGATGGTTCTGTTCACCAATCCACTGGTGCAGTTGGTAGTGCTGCTGTTGTCATACAGAGTGATGGTTCTCTTAAAGAAATTGGAGCATGCATTAATAATTGGGCCACTACCCTTCAGACAGAACTGTTTGCCATACTCCTTGCACTCAAATGTGTCCATGTATCTAAGATTGACACTTTAATTGTAACTGATTCTCTGTCATCCATAAATGTTCTCAACTCATTAAGTATAAATTGTGGCATGCTTGTGTCAGAAGCCAGACATAGGTATGGTAAGATTATGGACAGTGGAGTCATAGTTCACATGCTGTAGATTCCATCTCACATTGGTCTTCAGATGCATGATAAAATGATAAATTGGCTAAGCTGTATCCTCTCAAAGAGGGGGTAGATTGCAATCTTGGCTTGTCAGTTAGCAGTTTGAGAATAATATGAAAAGAACTTCAACTGAATTTTATTGACTTAAGACTCAGGGAGATTGACACCAGTCAGTCCATCTGTCATCATTCTATCATGCAGGAGGAGCCACATGTCTATGGTGCATCCAACAAAATAAGCAGACTCTTGGATGTCACTACCGCCCAGCTCTGGCTGGGTTACAAGTATCTTTGGCAGGTTAAATCACCACCACCAGATGTAGACCAAACGAAATGTAAACTTTGCCAGATTTACTGTTGTCACACCTTGCGTCATTATATACTGGAGTGCGATAAAATTAATGAATTTAGAGACAACTCACTCAGAAATGTTCAAGAAATGGCAAAGTATTTTATCCACAGTGGTATATTACAGACCATTCTGGAGAAATACCCTGACTTTGCTCCCTGTAAATAAAGCATTACCATGTGTGTGTGTGTGTGTGTCTCAACAATCAATATTTGCACCAATAACTTATACAGTTGTGACCGACTGTGGAAGTGTGAATTGCTTATTACTCTATAATTTGTTCATGATCGTAGCCATGTATAAATGTAAGTAACGATACTTACAGGATTCATTACCTTTGTAACTTGTGAGTTCATTACCTTTATACCTAGTTCAGCTATCAAAAATTTGGGGGCCCAGTCCCTGGACCCATTATGTACCTCTGTAATCTTTTGACTACTGCCCACAGGATGGGTATGGGGTGCATAATAAAGATATTAAACTAACACTGGTGCATAAGCCGTACTAGTACGGCCAAAACCCTGAAAGGGTTAACAAAAAATAATTATTTTTTTAAAAATTAAATATAGATTTACATACAGAAAACAATGACAAATAAATATAAAGCACTAATAAATGGATAAATGAACATTTAACATCACACTTAACCTCTATTGATTCTTTTTGGTGTAGGAGGTAGGTAGGAGGCAAGAGGAAGGCGAGTTTATTGCGCTTAAATATGATGCTAATATCATCTCTACAGCATATTTATCTATCACAATTCATCTAATATGGCATTATAAACAATATTATTAACATAGAAACATATATATACTCTAGAATGAATAAAATGTCATAATGTATGAGAGGAGTAAATGGTGTAAGTGTTGTTGTTGGGTTTAAGGGCCGCCACTGAGAGAAGCCATGTTTGTGGTGGTGGAGGCTTTGGCCACCACCACCATCACAATTAAACAATGTATGTAATTTATAAATAAGAAATATTTACATTTTAATTTATAAATAAGAAATATTTATATTTTAATTTATAAATAAGTAAGTTTATTCAGGTATACACAAATACAGTTACATACATAGATTATCATACATAGCAGCATATGTGTAAAGTATCCAGGATAACCCAAAAAATTCAAGAGTGACATATTTCCATTGGTGTCCTTTTATATTTACACTTATATTTACTTTTATACTTACACTTTTATATTTACACTTACCTTGGAGATGTTAGTTTAATTAGTTAGTTTGATGAAGGAGATGTTGGCAGAGGTTTAGGGTGGTGGAAGATAGCAGGGAGGTGTATGTTCAGCGGTCCTATACACATCCAACAACATTGGAGAGTTACTCTCATGTTGTTTTTGTATTGCTTACTCCCTTAACTTACTTGCTACACTGTTAATTCTACACTTTATTGCTAGCTGGAGCTATAGCCTTTATCAATACCTGCTGCTTTAGTATCATACATATTGTAGAATCACTGAATCACTGCAGAAGGTACATTCTCCCCTCTCACTTCCTCCTCTACTTTAGTACTTTGCTATGAGTTTTTTCTTGAATTCTGTCATGTTTCTCACTTTCTTTACCAAAGGGCTGGCACTAGGAGCTTTCTTTGGGCCCTTGGTGGCTTTTTTAGCAGTTGCAAGCACAAAAAACAATGCATTATGAAATGTGTTGTATGAACCCATGGGGTGATGGTCACATGCTGGTAAACAATAACACACTGAGTGTGAATAGTGCGGGAGACTGGCTTTGTGTGCACACTGACGGGCAGACGTGTACCAGAAGGTCACCGAATCATGAGTCCAATCACGAACCACGAAGCTAAATTTTGCCAAAAAAATTTGCCGAAAGTCGGATTTCACGAAAGTCGCGGCCACCGAACGGCGGAGGTCCACTGTATATGTATATACAGTGGACCCCTGCCTTATGATATTAATCCGTTCCTGAGAGCTCGTCATAAGCCGAAATTATCGTTAGCTGAATTAATTTTCCCCATAAGAAATAATTTAAATCAAATTAATCCGTTCCTGACACCCCAAAGTATGAAAAAAAAAAATTTACCACATGAAATATTAATTTTAATACACACAAACTGAAGAAGACATGCATAATTACTACTCTAGTAAGAATAGAATACATGACACTTACCTTTACTGAAGATCTGGTGATGATTGATGGGATGGGAGGAGGGGAGAGTGTGGAAGTTATTGTTTAGACGGGGAATCCCCTTCCATTAGGACTTGAGGTAGCAAGTCCTTTTCCGGTATTACTTCCCTTTTTCTTTTAATGTCGCTAGGACCAGCTTGAGAGTCACTGGACCTCTGTCGCACAACAAATCTGTCCATAGAGCTCTGTACCTCCCGTTCCTTTAAGACTTTCCTAAAATGGGCCATAACATTGTCATTGTACAGGTTGCCAACATGGCTTGCAGTAGCTGTGTCAAGGTGATTTTCATCCATAAAGGTTTGCAGTTCAACCCACTTTGCACACATTTCCTTAATTTTTGAAGTAGGCAACTTCCTCAGTTTCTCTGTCCCCTCCTCTGAAGCAGTTTCCTCAGGTCTGGCCTCTTGCTGTTGAAGATGATCTTGCAGCTCATCAGTGGTTAGTTCTTCATTGTCCTCCTCCACCAACTCTTCCACATCCTCCCCACTAACCTCCAACCCCAAGGACTTCATCAATGCCACAGTGGATTCCACAACTGGCATACACTTCTCAGGGTTAGCCTCAAACCCTTCAAAATCCCTTTCTTCTACACATTGTGGTCACAGTTTCTTCCAACAGAGTTCAAGGTCCTCTTAGTCACTCCCTCCCAAGCCTTACCTATAAGGTTTACACAATTGAGGATATTAAAGTGATCCTTCCAAAACTCCTTTAGAGTCAATTGAGTGTCTGAGGTCACTTCAAAGCACTTTTGAAACATAGCTTTTGTGTACAGTTTCTTGAAGTTGGAAATGACCTGTTGGTCCATGGGCTGCAGGAGAGGAGTGGTATTAGGAGACAAACACTTGACCTTAATGAAGCTCATGTTCCCAGAAAGTCGCTCTGCCAAGTCTGAAGGATGACCAGGAGCATTTTCTAATACCAGGAGGCACTTAAGGTCCAATTTCTTTTCCATTAGATAATTTTTCATAGTGGGGGCAAATGCATGGTGTAACCAGCCATAGAAAAAGTCCCTAGTGATCCATGCCTTACTGTTTGCCCTCCACAGCACACACAAATTAGCCTTGAGGACATTCTTTTGCCTGAACGCTCTGGGAGTTTCAGTGATACACCAATAAAGGCTTCACTTTGCAATCACCACTAGCATTAACACACATCAAGAGAGTAAGCCTTTCTTTCAATGGCTTATGTCCTGGGAGTGCCTTTTCCTCCTGAGTAATGTAGGTCCTGCTTGGCATTTTCTTCCAAAACAGGCCTGTTTCGTCACAATTAAACACCTGTTCAGGTTTCAATTCTTCACTGTCTATGTACTCCTTGAATTCCTTCACATATTTTTCAGCCACTTTTTGGTCCAAACTGGCAGCCTCACCATGCCTTATCACACTATGTATGCCACTACGATTCTTAAATCTCTCAAACCAACCTTTACTGGCCTTAAATTCACTCACATCACTAGTTGCAGGCATTTTTCCTAACTAAATCATCATGCAACTTCCTAGCCTTTTCACATATGATTGCTTGAGAGATGCTATCTCCTGCTATCTGTTTTTTGTTTATCTACACCAATAACAGTCTCTCAACATCTTCTATCACATGTGATCTCTGTTTCGAAAACAAATTTGCACCTTTTGCAAGAACAGCTTCCTTGATTGCCGTTTTGTTGGCCAAGATAGTAGCGATGGTTGATTGGGGTTTGGTATACAACCTGGCCAGCTCCGAGACACGCACTCCACTTTCGTACTTAGCAATTATCTCTTTCTTCATTTCCATAGTAATTTTAACCCTTTTTACCACAGGGTTGGTACTAGATGCTTTCTTGGGGCCATTAGTGACTTACTTTGCAGTTACAAGCACTAAAAACACTGTGATAATATGAAATGTATCGAATGTATGCCTGGATGCGACTGCACTGGCTGGCTTGTAAACACTGGCACCCATGGGGCAGCTGAGGCCACACGTGGCACACGTCCCGGACGAATCACGTAAGGCAAGTTTTTTATTGTGAGGTGAGGCAAAATTTTTGCATTCAAATGCTTCGTATGGCGGATTTAACATAACTTGATGCGTTCATTAGGCGGGGGTCCACTTTACGTGTATATATATATATATATATATATATATATATATATATATATATATATATATATATATATATATATATATATATATATATATATATATATGTATATATACAGTATGTATATATATATATATATATATATATATATATATATATATATATATATATATATATATATATATATATATATATATATACAGATATATATATATATACAGTATGTATATATATATATATATATATATATATATACATATATATATATATATATACAGTGGACCCCCACCTTACGATATTAATCCGTTCCTGAGAGCTCATCGTATGCCAAAATTATCGTACGATGAATTAATTTTCCCCATAAAAAATAATGGAAATCAAATTAATCCGTGCAAGACACCACAAAGATTGAAAAAAAAAAAATTTTTACCACATGAAATATTAATTTTAATACACACAAACTGACACTTACCTTTATTGAAGATCTGGTGATGATTGATGGGATGGGAAGAGGGGAGAGTGTGGAAGTTGTTAATGTTTAGAAGGGGAATCCCCTTCCATTAGGACTTTAGGTAGCATGTCCTTTTCCGGGGTTACTTCCCTTCTTCTTTCAATGCCACTAGGACCAGCTGACCGTGGTGCAGAAACAGCTGACCATTGTTCAGCAACAGCTGACTTTGGTGCAGCAGCAGCTGACTGTGGTGCAGCAACAGATGACGGTGGTGTAGCAGCAGCTGACTGTGGTGCAGCAGCAGCTGACCGTGGTGCAACAGCAGCTCACTGTGGTTCAGCAACAGCTGACTGGTGCAGCAACAGCTGACCGTGGTGCAGCAACAGCTGATGGTGGTGTAGCAGCAGCTGACTGTGGTGCAGCAGCAGCTGACCGTGGTGCAGCAGCAGCTGACGGTGGTGCAACAGCAGCTGACCGTGGTTCAGCAACAGTCGACTGGTGCAGCAACAGCTGACTGTGGTGCAGCAGCAGCTGACCGTGGTGCAGCAACAGCCAACTGTGGTGCAGCAACAGCTGACAGTGGTGCAGCAGCAGCTGACCGTGGTACGATAGTACATATTTTTCACCCTTTTTACCACAGAGTTGGCATTAGAAGCTTTCTTTGGGCCCATTGTGGCTTATTTAGCAGTTACAAGGACTATAAACAATGGAATAATACAAAATGTATCGAATGTATGCATGCAACCGGCCACTCTGGCTTGTAAACAATGACAGCAGGGAAGCTGAGGTGCTCAGGCTGGACGGACAGGTTCGGGACGAGTCATGTTGGTCAGAAACAGCTGATGGTGGTGCAGCAGCAGCTGACTGTGGTGCAGCAGCAGCTGACCATGGTTCAGCAACAGCTTACTGTGGTGCAGCAGCAGCTGACCGTGGTGCAGCAGCAGCTGACCGTGGTTCAGCAACAGCTGACTGTGGTGCAGCAGCAGCTGACCGTGGTGCAACAACAGCTGACAGTGTTGCAGCAGCAGCTGAAGGTGGTGCAGCAGCAGCTGACGGTGGTGCAGCAGCAGCTGACAGGGGTGCAGCAGCAGCTAATGGTGGTGCAGCAGCAGCTGACAGTGGTGCAGCAGCAGCTGATGGTGGTACAGCAGCAGCTGACGGTGGTGCAGCAGCAGCTGACGGTGGTGCAGCAGCAGCTGATGGTGGTGCAGCAGCAGCTGATGGGGGTGCAGCAGCAGCTGATGGTGGTGCAGCAGCAGCTGACAGTGGTGCAGCAGCAGCTGACAGTGGTATAGCAGCAGCTGATGGTGGTGCAGCAGCAGCTAACAGTGGTGAAGCTGCAGCTGATGGTGGTGCAGCAGCAGCTGACAGTGGTGCAGCAGCAGCTGACAGTGGTGAAGCTGCAGCTGATGGTGGTGCAGCAGCAGCTGATGGTGGTGCAGCAGCAGCTGACTGGTGCAGCAGCAGCTGACCGTGGTGCAGCAGCAACTGACCATGGTGCAACAGCAGTTGACCGTGGTGCAGCAGCAGCTGACTGTGGTGCAGCAGCAGCTGACCATGGTTCAGCAACAGCTGACTGTGGTGCAGCAGCAGCTGACCATGGTGCAGCAACAGCTGATGGTGCTGCAGCAGCAACTGACTGTAGTGCAACAACAGCTGATGGTGGTGCAGCAACACCTTTCCGTGGTGCAGCAGCAGCTGACTGTGGTATGATAGTACGTATTTCCCACCCTCTTTACATATGATCGCTTGAGAGATGGTATCTCCTGCTATCCGTTTTTCATTTATCCACACCAATAACAGTCTCTCAACATCTTCGAGTACTTGCGATCTCTGTTTCGAAAACAAACTTGCACCTTTTGCAAGAATAGCTTCCTTCATTGCCGTTTGGTTTGGTATACAACCTGGCCAGCTCCGAGACACGCACTCCACTTTTGTACTTAGCAGTTATCTCTTTCTTCATTTCCATAGTAATTTTCATCTTTTTTACCACACGGTTGGCACTATAAGCTTTCTTGGGGCCCATGGTGACTTATTTTGCAGGTACAATCACTAAAAACGCTGTGATAATGTGAAATGTACCGATTGTATGCTTGGCTGTGACCGCACTGGCTGGCTTGTAAACATTGGCACCCATGGGGCAGCTGAGGCGTGCTCAGGCCACACGTGGGACATGTCTCGGACAAATCGCATGAGGTGAGTTTTTTAGCATGAGGCGAGGCAAAATTTTTGTGGTAAAATGTTTTGTATGGTGGATTTAACGTAATGTGATGCCATCATAAGGTGGGGGTCCAATTTACAGTGGACCCTCGCCTAAAGAACGCATCGCATAGTGTTAAATCCGCCTAACAAAGTGTTTGAGCATAAAAATTTTGCCCCGCCTAACGATAAAAAACTTGCCCATCATGATTCGTTCAGGACCTGTCCACGCTACCTCATGGGTGCCAGTGTTTACAAGCCAGCCAGTGCAGTCGCATCTGTGCATACATTTGGTACATTTCACATTATCCCAGTGTTTCTAGTGCTTGTAACTGCAAAATAAGTCACCATGGACCCAAGAAAGCTTCTAGTGCCAACCCTGTGGTGAAAAGGGCGAGAATTAGTATGGAATTGCCAAAAAGAGATTAAGGAAATGTGTGCAAAGTAGGTTGAACTGCAAACCTTTATGGATGAAAATCACCCTAACACAGCTATTGCAAGCCACGCTGGTGACTATTTCAATGACAATGTTGTGGCCCATTTTAGGCAAATCTTAAAGGAACGCGAGGTACAGAGCTCTATGGACAGATTTGTTATGCGACAGAGGTCCAGTGACTCTCCTCAAACTGATCTTAGTGGCATTAAAAGAAGAAGGGAAGTAACCCCGGAAAAGGACTTGCTACCTTAAATCCTCATGGAAGGGGATTTCCCTTCCAAACAATAACAAATTCCACCATCTCCCCTCCTCCCATCCCATCAATCATCACCAGATCTTCAATAAAGGTAAGTGTCATGTATTCTTTATTTAGTAGAGTAGTAATTGTGCATGTCTTCTTCTTTTTGGGTGTATAAAAATGTATATTTCATGTGGTAATTTTTTTTTCATACTTTGGGGTGTCAGGAACGGATTAATTTGATTTCCATTATTTCTTACGGGGAAAATTAATTCGGTTTACAATGAGTTCTCAGGAACGGATTAATATCATTAGGCGAGTGTCTAATGATATATATATACAGTGGACCCCCGGTTAACGATATTTTTTCACTCCAGAAGTATGTTCAGGTGCCAGTACTGACCGAATTTGTTCCCATAAGAAATATTGTGAAGTAGATTAGTCCATTTCAGACCCCCAAACATACATGTACAAACGCACTTACATAAATACACTTACATAATTGGTCACATTCGGAGGTAATCGTTAGGCGGGGGTCCACTGTATGTGTATATATATATATATGTGTATATATATATATGTATATATATATATGTATATATATTGTATATATATGTATATATATGTATATACAGTGGACCCCCGCATACCGATTTTAATCCGTGCAAGAGGGGTCATTGTTATGCGAAATAATCGGTATGCAAATGAATTTTCCCCATAAGAAATAATGGAAATAAAATTAATCCGTGCAAGACACCCAAAAGTATGAAAAAAAAAATTTTACCCCATGAAATATACATTTTCCTACACACAAAGAGGATACATGCACAATAGTAGAGTAGTACATGCACAATATATATTGTGCATGTACTACTCTACTAAATGAAGAATAAATGACACTTACCTTTATTGAAGATGCAGCAATGACTGATGAGACACTGTGTCCTGGGAGTGCCTTTTCCTCCTGAGTACTGTAGGTCCTGTTTGGCATTTTCTTCCAGAACAGGCCTTATCACACTGTGTATGCCACTACAATTCTTAAATCTCTCAAACCAACCTTTGCTGGCTTTAAATTCACCAGTATGAGCACTAGTTCCAGGCATTTTTCCCTGTTCACCTGGGTGTTAGTCGACTTGTGTGGGTTGCATCCTGGGAGACAAGATTAAGGACCCCAATGGAAATAAGTTAGACAGTCTTCGATGACACTGACTTTTTTGGGTTATCCTGGGTGGCAAATCCTCTGGGGTTAATTGTTTCTTGGCATTCTCAATAAGCCACACCAACAACGGTGCTACAGCAGCAGCAGCAGCTGACGGTGGTACAGCAGCAACAGACGATGCTACAGCAGCAGCAGACGATGCTACAGCAGCAACAGACGATGTTACAGCAGCAGCAGACGATGCTACAGCAGCAGCAGCAGCTGACGGTGGTACAGCAGCAACAGACGATGCTACAGCAGCAGCAGACGATGCTACAGCAGCAACAGACGATGTTACAGCAGCAGCAGACGATGCTACAGCAGCAGCAGCAGCTGACGGTGGTACAGCAGCAACAGACGATGCTACAGCAGCAACAGACGATGTTACAGCAGCAGCAGACGATGCTACAGCAGCAGCAGCAACTGACGGTGGTACAGCAGCAACAGACGATGCTACAGCAGCAGCAGACGATGCTACAGCAGCAACAGACAATGTTACAGCAGCAGCAGACAATGCTACAGCAGCAGCAGCAGCTGACGGTGGTACAGCAGCAACAGACGATGCTACAGCAGCAACAGACGATGCTACAGCAGCAACAGATGATGTTACAGCAGCAGCAGACGATGCTACAGCAGCAGCAGCAGCTGACAGTGCAGCAGCAGCAGCAGCTGTACCACCAATAGTAGCGATGGTTGATTGGGGTTTATTATACAACCTGGCCAGCTCGGAGACACGCACTCCACTTTCATACTTATCAATAATCTTTTTCTTCATCTCTATTGTAATTCTCACCCTTATTGCTGTAGGGTTGGCACTAGAAGCTTTCTTGGGGCCCATGGTCACTTATTTTCCAGAAAAAGCACCGTAAACACTGTAATAATACGAAATATTCCGATTGTATGCTTGGATGTTACCGCGGAGGCTGGCTGGTAAACAATGCCACCGGCGGAACATGTGAGCGTGGCTCAGGCCGCACATTGGACGCGTCTCGGACGAAAATCGGTGAGCGGATTTTTAAGCGGTATGCAAGGCAAAATTTTTGCGATTAAAGCAAGCGGTATGCGGATTAATCGTTATGTGATGCCATCGGTATGCGGGGGTCCACTGTATATATATATATATATATATATATACATGTATATACATATATTAAACAACCACGGTGACATCACACATCCCAGGCCTTAGACAAGGATGTG
Source organism: Cherax quadricarinatus (assembly GCF_038502225.1). Taxonomy (NCBI): domain Eukaryota; kingdom Metazoa; phylum Arthropoda; class Malacostraca; order Decapoda; family Parastacidae; genus Cherax; species Cherax quadricarinatus. The sequence goes on from NC_091314.1 coordinate 15,600,408, forward strand.
TGATGTCACCGTGGTTGTTTAATATATTTATAGATGGGGTTGTAAGAGAAGTAAATGCGAGGGTCTTGGCAAGAGGCGTGGAGTTAAAAGATAAAGAATCACATACAAAGTGGGAGTTGTCACAGCTGCTCTTTGCTGATGACACTGTGCTCTTGGGAGATTCTGAAGAGAAGTTGCAGAGATTGGTGGATGAATTTGGTAGGGTGTGCAAAAGAAGAAAATTAAAGGTGAATACAGGAAAGAGTAAGGTTATGAGGATAACAAAAAGATTAGGTGATGAAAGATTGAATATCAGATTGGAGGGAGAGAGTATGGAGGAGGTGAATGTATTCAGATATTTGGGAGTGGACGTGTCAGTGGATGGGTCTATGAAAGATGAGGTGAATCATAGAATTGATGAGGGGAAAAGAGTGAGTGGTGCACTTAGGAGTCTGTGGAGACAAAGAACTTTGTCCTTGGAGGCAAAGAGGGGAATGTATGAGAGTATAGTTTTACCAACGCTCTTATATGGGTGTGAAGCATGGGTGATGAATGTTGCAGCGAGGAGAAGGCTGGAGGCAGTGGAGATGTCATGTCTGAGGGCAATGTGTGGTGTGAATATAATGCAGAGAATTCATAGTTTGGAAGTTAGGAGGAGGTGCGGGATTACCAAAACTGTTGTCCAGAGGGCTGAGGAAGGGTTGTTGAGGTGGTTCGGACATGTAGAGAGAATGGAGCGAAACAGAATGACTTCAAGAGTGTATCAGTCTGCAGTGGAAGGAAGGCGGGGTAGGGGTCGGCCTAGGAAAGGTTGGAGAGAGGGGGTAAAGGAGGTTTTGTGTGCGAGGGGCTTGGACTTCCAGCAGACATGCATGAGCGTGTTTGATAGGAGTGAATGGAGACAAATGGTTTTTAATACTTGACGTGCTGTTGGAGTGTGAGCAAAGTAACATTTATGAAGGGGTTCAGGGAAACCGGCAGGCCGGACTTGAGTCCTGGAGATGGGAAGTACAGTGCCTGCACTCTGAAGGAGGGGTGTTAATGTTGCAGTTTAAAAACTGTAGTGTAAAGCACCCTTCTGGCAAGACAGTGATGGAGTGAATGATGGTGAAAGTTTTTCTTTTTCGGGCCACCCTGTCTTGGTGGGAATCGGCCGGTGTGATAATAAAAAAAAAAATATATATATATATATATATATATATATATTAGGTAGTAGGTTGGTAGACAGCAACCACCCAGGGAAGTACTACCGTCCTGCCAGATGACTGTGAAACAAAAACCTGTAACTGTTTTGCATGATGGTAGGATTGCTGGTTTCTTTTTCTGTCTCATAAACACGCTAAGATAACAGGGATATCTTGCTACTCCTACTTACACTTTGGTCACACTTCATAGACACGCACATGCATATATATATATACATACATCTAGGTTTTTCTCCTTTTTCTAAATAGCTCTTGTTCTTTTTATTTCTTCTATTGTCCATGGGGAAGTGGAAAAGAATCTTTCCTCCGTAAGCCATGCGTGTCGTATGAGGCGACTAAAATGCCGGGAGCAATGGGCTAGTAACCCCTTCTCCTGTATACAATTACTAAAAAAGAGAAGAAGAAAAACTTTATAAAACTGGGTTGCTTAAATGTGCGTGGATGTAGTGCGGATGACAAGAAACAGATGATTGCTGATGTTATGAATGAGAAGAAGTTGGATGTCCTGGCCCTAAGCGAAACAAAGCTGAAGGGGGTAGGAGAGTTTCAGTGGGGGGAAATAAATGGGATTAAATCTGGAGTATCTGAGAGAGTTAGAGCAAAGGAAGGGGTAGCAGTAATGTTAAATGATCAGTTATGGAAGGAGAAAAGAGAATATGAATGTGTAAATTCAAGAATTATGTGGATTAAAGTAAAGGTTGGATGCGAGAAGTGGGTCATAATAAGCGTGTATGCACCTGGAGAAGAGAGGAATGCAGAGGAGAGAGAGAGATTTTGGGAGATGTTAAGTGAATGTATAGGAGCCTTTGAACCAAGTGAGAGAGTAATTGTGGTAGGGGACTTGAATGCTAAAGTAGGAGAAACTTTTAGAGAGGGTGTGGTAGGTAAGTTTGGGGTGCCAGGTGTAAATGATAATGGGAGCTCTTTGATTGAACTTTGTATAGAAAGGGGTTTAGTTATAGGTAATACATATTTTAAGAAAAAGAGGATAAATAAGTATACACGATATGATGTAGGGCGAAATGACAGTAGTTTGTTGGATTATGTATTGGTAGATAAAAGACTGTTGAGTAGACTTCAGGATGTACATGTTTATAGAGGGGCCACAGATATATCAGATCACTTTCTAGTTGTAGCTACACTGAGAGTAAAAGGTAGATGGGATACAAGGAGAATAGAAGCATCAGGGAAGAGAGAGGTAAAGGTTTATAAACTAAAAGAGGAGGCAGTTAGGGTAAGATATAAACAGCTATTGGAGGATAGATGGGCTAATGAGAGCATAGGCAATGGGGTCGAAGAGGTATGGGGTAGGTTTAAAAATGTAGTGTTAGAGTGTTCAGCAGAAGTTTGTGGTTACAGGAAAGTGGGTGCAGGAGGGAAGAGGAGCGATTGGTGGAATGATGATGTAAAGAGAGTAGTAAGGGAGAAAAAGTTAGCATATGAGAAGTTTTTACAAAGTAGAAGTGATGCAAGGAGGGAAGAGTATATGGAGAAAAAGAGAGAAGTTAAGAGAGTGGTGAAGCAATGTAAAAAGAGAGCAAATGAGAGAGTGGGTGAGATGTTATCAACAAATTTTGTTGAAAATAAGAAAAAGTTTTGGAGTGAGATTAACAAGTTAAGAAAGCCTAGAGAACAAATGGATTTGTCAGTTAAAAATAGGAGAGGAGAGTTATTAAATGGAGAGTTAGAGGTATTGGGAAGATGGAAGGAATATTTTGAGGAATTGTTAAATGTTGATGAAGATAGGGAAGCTGTGATTTCGTGTATAGGGCAAGGAGGAATAACATCTTGTAGGAGTGAGGAAGAGCCAGTTGTGAGTGTGGGGGAAGTTCGTGAGGCAGTAGGTAAAATGAAAGGGGGTAAGGCAGCCGGGATTGATGGGATAAAGATAGAAATGTTAAAAGCAGGTGGGGATATAGTTTTGGAGTGGTTGGTGCAATTATTTAATAAATGTATGGAAGAGGGTAAGGTACCTAGGGATTGGCAGAGAGCATGCATAGTTCCTTTGTATAAAGGCAAAGGGGATAAAAGAGAGTGCAAAAATTATAGGGGGATAAGTCTGTTGAGTGTACCTGGTAAAGTGTATGGTAGAGTTATAATTGAAAGAATTAAGAGTAAGACGGAGAATAGGATAGCAGATGAACAAGGAGGCTTTAGGAAAGGTAGGGGGTGTGTGGACCAGGTGTTTACAGTGAAACATATAAGTGAACAGTATTTAGATAAGGCTAAAGAGGTCTTTGTGGCATTTATGGATTTGGAAAAGGCGTATGACAGGGTGGATAGGGGGGCAATGTGGCAGATGTTGCAAGTGTATGGTGTAGGAGGTAGGTTACTGAAAGCAGTGAAGAGTTTTTACGAGGATAGTGAGGCTCAAGTTAGAGTATGTAGGAAAGAGGGAAATTTTTTCCCAGTAAAAGTAGGCCTTAGACAAGGATGTGTGATGTCACCGTGGTTGTTTAATATATTTATAGATGGGGTTGTAAGAGAAGTAAATGCGAGGGTCTTGGCAAGAGGCGTGGAGTTAAAAGATAAAGAATCACACACAAAGTGGGAGTTGTCACAGCTGCTCTTTGCTGATGACACTGTGCTCTTGGGAGATTCTGAAGAGAAGTTGCAGAGATTGGTGGATGAATTTGGTAGGGTGTGCAAAAGAAGAAAATTAAAGGTGAATACAGGAAAGAGTAAGGTTATGAGGATAACAAAAAGATTAGGTGATGAAAGATTGAATATCAGATTGGAGGGAGAGAGTATGGAGGAGGTGAACGTATTCAGATATTTGGGAGTGGACGTGTCAGCGGATGGGTCTATGAAAGATGAGGTGAATCATAGAATTGATGAGGGAAAAAGAGTGAGTGGTGCACTTAGGAGTCTGTGGAGACAAAGAACTTTGTCCTTGGAGGCAAAGAGGGGAATGTATGAGAGTATAGTTTTACCAACGCTCTTATATGGGTGTGAAGCGTGGGTGATGAATGTTGCAGCGAGGAGAAGGCTGGAGGCAGTGGAGATGTCATGTCTGAGGGCAATGTGTGGTGTGAATATAATGCAGAGAATTCGTAGTTTGGAAGTTAGGAGGAGGTGCGGGATTACCAAAACTGTTGTCCAGAGGGCTGAGGAAGGGTTGTTGAGGTGGTTCGGACATGTAGAGAGAATGGAGCGAAACAGAATGACTTCAAGAGTGTATCAGTCTGTAGTGGAAGGAAGGCGGGGTAGGGGTCGGCCTAGGAAGGGTTGGAGGGAGGGGGTAAAGGAGGTTTTGTGTGCGAGGGGCTTGGACTTCCAGCAGGCATGCGTGAGCGTGTTTGATAGGAGTGAATGGAGACAAATGGTTTTTAATACTTGACGTGCTGTTGGAGTGTGAGCAAAGTAACATTTATGAAGGGATTCAGGGAAACCGGCAGGCCGGACTTGAGTCCTGGAGATGGGAAGTACAGTGCCTGCACTCTGAAGGATGGGTGTTAATGTTGCAGTTTAAAAACTGTAGTGTAAAGCACCCTTCTGGCAAGACAGTGATGGAGTGAATGATGGTGAAAGTTTTTCTTTTTCGGGCCACCCTGCCTTGGTGGGAATCGGCCGGTGTGATAATAAAAAAAAAAAAAAAATATATATCTAGGTAGTAGGTTGGTAGACAGCAACCGCCCAGGGAGGTACTACCGTCCTGCCAAGTGAGTGCAAAACGAAAGCCTGTAATCGTTTTACGTGATGGTAGGATTGCTGGTGTCATTTTTTCTGTCTCATAAACATGCAAGATTTCAGGTACGTCTTGCTACTTCTACTTACATTTAGGTCACACTACACATACATGTACAAGCATATATATATACACACCCCTTTGAGTTTTCCTCTATTTTCTTTCTAGTTCTTGTTCTTGTTTATTTCCTCTTACCTCCATGGGGAAGTGGAACAGAATTCTTCCTCCGTAAGCCATGCGTGTTGTAAGAGGCGACTGAAATGCCGGGAGCAAGGGGCTAGTAACCCCTTCTCCTGTATATATTACTAAATGTAAAAGGAGAAACTTTCGTTTTTCTTTTTGGGCCACCCCACCTCGGTGGGATACGGCCGGTGTGTTGAAAGAAGAAAAAATATATATATATATATTTATACTGTGTTAGGTAGTGACACCGTGGTGTGGCTGTATAGGCCATATTACAATTGCCTTATGTATCTTGGGGAGACTTGTTACTCTTTTTCCTGATACCATTAGCATTTGAGTCACTCTTGTAAAATTTTCATTATGAATTGGGAAGGGAGTTGCTTTTAGTTACTGTAGGAGTCACATTCTTAGTCTCACATTCCTGTCAGAGACTGAGTGGCAAAGTGCTGGCAATCAATATAATAGTCAGTGTCTCTGTGGTATAGCTCTGCTGTATACTGAGAGGTAAGTTTCATTTTTACTAATTGTAATTTATTACCAAGTTTGTTATGACAGTTTTCATCATGACCAGGCTGATAGACCCTTTGTATCACACTCATTATCCACATTATTACACTATCACTATAAACCAACAACTTGCCTTCACAAAAATGTCTCCCTCAGACTTCTTTTTGTAAGCAGTTCTTTGTAGAATAAGTTTACATCTTACATTAAACTTTACATTTATACAATAAGAGTATCACAAGTGGCTTTCTTTTGTGAGTAATGATATTTTATTACATGTGAACTACATTACCTGTATACTGCAGAAAAGAAATAAATTGATTATTGTTATTATTATTATTATTATTATTATTATTATTATTATTATTATCATGACTAATATATGGACTGGTTCTCATCAGGGTGATGGTGCTGCAGGCAGGCACTGTAGCAGAATTTGATACCCCTGCTGCACTCCTCAGCCAGACCCACTCAATTTTCTACAACATGTTGAAGGATGCAGGTCTTGTCTAGCCCAGCTGCTGATGCTTGTAGATACTACATATCATATATACCCGAGTATAGATCGAGATTTTAAGACCACATTATTAAGCAAAAAGTAAGGGGTTGACCTATTCACATCACTCAAATGTTTGTCCAGCCTACTGGTTTAAACTTCAGTAAACCTATTAATTTATGCTCTGTAGGCTGTACTCAAATGCAAACCTTCTTGTTCATAAATTTTTCCAACCTGTTTATAAAATTACCCAAAGTGTAGTGCTATTTTTACATTTTCAGAGCTTGTTTTCAGGTTAAAAATTCAAACAAATCTTATCCTATCTTAAAATATATTTGCATCAGAACCATTTGACCCTTTGAAAGTCCCTCAAAAACTAGGGTAAACCTATAAGTGAGATATATGAAAAATTATGGATTTTTTGGCATAAAAACTCAGGTATTAATTTATACACTCTGTTGGGTTTATACTGGAGTATATATAGTATATAAAATAGGTTGCAGTATGTGTAAAATTAAATACAGTACTGTATATAGATACGTACACTGTTAATGTAACACTCACAAATCTAATAATTCACTGATTATACAGAAGCACTAAACCCATAAGGTTATCAAGTTTTTCGGGAATACGAGCTAATCGGTTTGACTCAAGGAAGTGGAGGGTAAATCTAATTCCATAAGTCAAAAGATCTTTGCTGGCATTAAGGCACTCCCCTTGAAGCAATAATTCAATGTAAATATATGTCTTAACTGTATGTTAAAAGAAATATAAAAAACAACTGGTTTGCAGCTTAAAACTGAAGTAAAATGCTATAATTTTAATATTAGTAATTTTGTTCTTCAAACACTTGTTGATTGAGCTCTTAATAAAAGCCTATAATCTGGTTGACATTGCAATTGAAGCCAATTTAAGCAACATTTTTTTTAAATTGAGAACATTTAGGCACATTATACATAGGGTTTCATCTTTATTGTAGTCTAATATACTCTGATGTGTTCATATATCTCTGTCCACTTGGCTCCTGCTGCTGTTGCTGCTGACAGTAAAATAACCAGTCTTTTTTTTTACCAAATTGATCTGGAATATAAAGCTTCAAGAAATTATCTTTTTATTTCCCATATTTCACTCTTATACATTGTTTATTTAGTCCTTTAACTGTGTCCAACGTACTAGTATGTAGGTGCTGGTACTGTCTGACTTACTAGTATGCACCATTTTTCATGCCCACAAATCTGGCACCTGCCAGTTGTTTGACTTCACTACTCATACATTTGAAAAAATCTAAGGCCAGCAGGATCCACATGATGTATCATGGTTAATTACTCAGAGGATGACTGTATGTTCGACTTACTAGTATGCCTCACGAGTAAGAGTAAACAAAAATGCCAGGAGCTGTTGTTTCACCACCAGTCTCCTCACCAGCAAACAGCATATGCAGGTGGTTCAGAGATGATGTACTCAGTCCAAATTTATTACAATTTCATGGTACTAACAGTGGAATTCAGCCACAAAACCCAGGATAACCCAGTAAAGTCAATGTGAATAAATTCCATGTTTCGATGAGTAATACACATTCTGAAATAATTGTAATATTATAAGTATTCATTATACATCCCCTTAGAAGATCAAAATAGTATAAAAATATAATAAAAATAATTATAAAGTATATGTATTGTATATATAACCCAGTGAAGTCAATCAATATGACTTATTCCATGTTTTTAGGAGTATTACACTCTGAAACAATTGTTATAAGAACAGCCTCTCTTCATTTAGCGACATACTCATTTACCAACGATTTGAATTTACGACGGGCTCTCTGACCAGTATGCATACCTAAATAATGTATATTAGAGCTGATTTCCTCTATTCTGTTTATTACAATATAAAGTACACTACTGTATAAACATTTGAAAATATACTAAAAATGTTATAACTGGTGCAAGGGTGACATTAAAGCAATATCAAAGTTGGTCGACACAAACCCAATACCATTATAGTTTGCTCCTCGTTTAGTGACAAATTCATATACCGACAGTATTGGGAATGGAACCCCGTCGTTAAGTGAGGAGAGGCTGTATTCCTTATACATAAATTTAGAAGACCAAAATAGTAAAAAATAAAACTAAAAAGCAATTATACCACATTATCTTCTTTCAACAAACCAGCCATATCCCACTGAGGCAGTATACAGTGGACCCCCGCATACCGATTTTAATCCGTGCAAGAGGGGTAATTGTTATGCGAAATAATCGGTATGCGAATGAATTTTCCCCATAAGAAATAATGGAAATCAAATTAATCCGTGCAAGACACCCAAAAGTATGAAAAAAAAAAATTTTTTACCACATGAAATGTTAATTTTAGTACACACAAACTGAAAAAGGCATGCACACTTACAATGACACTTACTTTTATTGAACATCTGGTGATGATTGATGGGATGGGAGGAGGGGAGAGAGAGTGTTAGTGTTTAGAAGGGGAATCCCCTTCCATTAAGACTTGAGGTGTCGAGTCCTTTTCTGGGGTTACTTCCCTTCTTCTTTTAATGCCACTAGAACCAGCTTCAGAGTCACTGGACTTCTTTCGCACAACATATCTGTCCATAGTGGCCTGTACCTCTCGTTCCTTTATGACTTCCCTAAAGTGTTTCACAACATTGTCAGTGTAATAGTCACCAGCACGGCTTGCAATAGCTGTGTGAGGGTGATTTTCATCAAAAAAGGTTTGCACTTCAAGCCACTTTGCACACATTTCCTTAATCTTTGTAGTAGGCAACTTCTTCAATTTCTCTCTCCCCTCCTCTGAACCAGTTTTCTCAGGTCTGGCCTCTTGCTCTTGAAGTTGATCTATCAGCTCATCAGTGGTTAGTTCTTCATTGTCCTCCTCCACCAACTCTTCCACATCCTCCCCACTAACCTCCAACCCCAAGGACTTTCCCAATGCCACAATGGATTCCTCAACTGGCATAATCCTCTCAGGGTTAGCCTCAAACCCTTCAAAATCCCTTTTGTCTACACATTCTGGCCACAGTTTCTTCCAAGCAGAGTTCAAGGTCTTCTTAGTCACTCCCTCCCAAGCCTTACCTATAAGGTTTACACAATTGAGGATATTAAAGTGCTCTCTCCAAAACTCTCTTAGAGTCAGTTGAGTTTCTGAGGTCACTACAAAGCACCTTTCAAACAGAGCTTTTGTGTACAGTTTTTTGAAGTTTGCAATAACCTGCTGGTCCATGGGCTGCAGGAGAGGAGTGGTATTAGGAGGCAAAAACTTGATGTTAATGAATTTCATGTCCCCATAAAGTCGCTCTGCCACGTCTGTAGGATGACCAGGGGCATTGTCTAACACCAGGAGGCACTTAAGTTCTAATTTCTTTTCAGTTAGGTAATCTTTCACATTGGGGGCAAATGCATGGTGTAACCAGTCATAGAAAAAGTCTCTAGTGACCCATGCCTTACTGTTTGCCCTCCACAGCACACACAAATTCTCCTTGAGGACATTCTTTTGCCTGAACGGTCTGGGAGTTTCAGAGTGATACACTAATAAAGGCTTAACTTTGCAATCACCAGTAGCATTGGAACACATCAACAAAGTAAGCCTGTCTTTCATAGGCTTATGTCCTGGGAGTGCCTTTTCCTCCTGAGTAATGTAGGTCCTGCTTGGCATTTTCTTCCAAAACAGGCCTGTTTCATCACAATTAAAAACTTGTTCAGGTTTCAGTCCTTCAGTCTCTATGTACTCCTTGAATTCATGCACATATTTTTCAGCCGCTTTGTGGTCCGAACTGGCAGCTTCACCATGCCTTATCACACTATGTATGCCACTACGCTTCTTAAATCTCTCAAACCAACCTTTGCTGGCCTTAAATTCACTCACATCAGCACTAGTTGCAGGCATTTTTTTAATTAAATCCTGATGCAACTTCCTAGCCTTTTCGCTTATGATCGCTTGAGAGATGCTATCTCCTGCTAGCTGTTTTTCATTTATCCACACCAATAAGAGTCTCTCAACATCTTCCATCACTTGCGATCTTTGTTTCGAAAACACAGTTAAACCTTTGGCAAGAACAGCTTCCTTGATTGCCTTTCTGGTGCCCACAATAGTAGTGATGGTTGATTGGGGTTTCTTGTACAACCTGACCAGGTCGGCGATACGCACTCCACTTTCAGACTTATCAATGATCTCTTTCTTCATTTCTATTGGAATTCTCACCCTTATTGGTGTAGGGTTGGCACTAGAAGCTTTCTTGGGGCCCATGGTCACTTATTTTCCAGAAACAGCACCGAAAACACTGTAATAATATGAAATATTCCGATTGTATGCTTGGATGTTACCGCGGAGGCTGGCTGGTAAACAATGGCACGGGCGGCACATGTGAGGCTGGCTGAGGGCGCACATTGGACGCGTCTCGGACGAAAATCGGTGAGCGGGTTTTTAAGCGGTATGCGAGGCAAAATTTTTGCGATTAAAGCAAGCGGTATGCGGATTAATCGTTATGTGGTGCCATCGGTATGCGGGGGTCCACTGTATATATATGTGTATATACAGTGGACCCTCGGGTAACAATGACATCGGTTAGTGATAAAATCGGATATCGATGCATTTTAGCGTAAAAATATTGGCTCAACCAATGATGAAAAACCCAGTTATGGACAATTGTCCCAAGTGCGTCCGCCTGTCCATCCAGCCTGAGCATGACCCAGCTGCCCTGCCTTCAGCTAGTGTGCCATTGTTTACAAGCCAGTGCGGACGGTTTCACGTATACATTCGATACATTTTGTATTATTCCATTGTTTTTAGTGCTTGTAACTGCTAAATAAGTCACCATGGGCCCAAAGAAAGCTTCTATTACCAACCCTGTGGTAAAAAGGGTGAGATATACTATCGAATTGAAGAAAGAGGTAATCACAAAGTATGAAAGTGGAATGCGTGCCTCCGAGCTGGCCCAGTTGTATAACAAACCCCAATCAACCATTGCTACTATCTTGGCTAACAGAAAGCAATCAAGGAATCTGTTGTTGCAAAAGGTGCAAGTATGCTTACAAAACAGAGATCGCAAATACTCAAAGATGTGGAGAGATGTTATTGATGTGTATCAACGACAAACAATTATCAAGAGATAGTGTTTCACAGTTACTCATATGTGAAAAGGTAAGGGAGTGGCATGCAGATCTCATTAAGAAAATGCCTGGAACTAGTGGTGATGTTAGTGAATTTAAGGCCAGTGAAGGTTGGTTTGAGAGATATAAGAATCGTAGTGGCATACACAGTGTGATAAGGCATGGTGAGGCTGCCAGTTGTGTCCAAAAAAGCGGCTGAAAAATATGTGCAGGAATTCAAGGAGTACATAGACACTGAGAAATTTAAACCCCAAAAAGTGTATAATTGTGACGAAACAGGCCTGTTTTGGAAGAAAATTCCAGGCAGGACCTACATTACACAGGAGGATAAAGCACTGCCAGGACACAAGCCTATGAAAGACAGGCTAACTCTAATGCTTTGTAGTAATGCTAGTGGTGATTGCAAAGTGAAGCCTTTACTCGTGTATCACTCTGAAACTCCCAGAGTGTTCAAGAAAAACAATGTCATCAAGGCTAATTTGTATGTGATGTGGAAGGCAAACAGTAAGGGCATTTTCCATGTTTGGGTCTATCATGTGTTTGGCCCCATTGTGAAAAAATACTTCCTGGAAAATAAATTGAACCTCAAGTCTCTCCTGGTATTAGACAATGCTCCTGCTCATCCTCCAGACTTGCAAGAGCGAATTGTGGGGGAGTTGAGTTTCATAAAAGTGAAATTTTTGCCTCTTTACACCACTCCTCTCCTCCAGCCCATGGACCAACAGGTCATTTCAAATTTCAAAAAACTGTACACTAAAGCAGTGTTTCAAAAGTGCTTTGAAGTGACCTCAGATACTGAATTAACCCTAAGAGAGTTTTGGAAAGATCACTTTAGTATCCTCAGTTGCATAAACCTTATAGGTAAGGTTTGGGAGGGAGTGATTTGCAAGACTTTGAACTCTGCTTGGAGGAAATTGTGGCCACAATGTGTACAAGAGAGGGATTTTGAAGGGTTTGGGGCTAACCCTGAGGAGCTTATACCAGTTGTGGAATCATTGGGGAAGTCCATGGGGTTGGAGGTTAGTGTGGAGGATGTGGAAGAGTTGGTAGAGGAGGTCGATGAAGAACTAACCACTGATGAGCTGCAAGAGCATCTGCAACAGCAAGAGGCCAGACCGGAGGAAATTGCTTCGGAGGAGGGGAGAGAGAAATTGAAGAAGTTGCCTTCTTTAAAGATTAAGGAAATGTGTGAAAAGTGAGTTGAACTGCAAACCTTTATGGAAGAAAAATCACTCTAACACAGCTATTGCAAGCCGTGCTGGTGACTATTACAGTGACAATGTTGTGAACCACTTTAGAAAAATCTTAAAGTAATGTGTGGTACAGAGAGCTCTATGGACAGGTTTTTGGTGTGACAGAGGTCCAGTGACTGTCAAGTTGTTCCCAATGGCATTAAAAAAAGAAGGGAAGTAACCCCAGACAAGGACTTGCTACCTAAAGTCCCTATGGAAGGGGATTCCCCTTCTAAACAATAATACTCCATCATCTCCCCTCCTCCCATCTCATTACTCATATAATAATAATAATAATAATATTATATCTTTTATTTATTACAAGTACATGTACATGGTATACAGGCCTAGCTGACATCAATGACATACTACTATATAGAGAGCCCCTTGTTATGCTGAGCATTTCGGGCAAATTAGGTCAGTGTCCCAGGATGCCACCCACATCAGTCAACTAACACCCAGGTACCCATTTTACTGATGGGGAACATAGACAACAGGTGGAAAGAAACATACCGAATGTTTCTACTCTGGCTGGGAATCAAACCCAGGCCCTCACCGTGTGAAGCGAGAGTGTTTACCACCAGGCCACCAATAAATCTTCAATAAAGGTGTCATTTATTCTTCATGTAGTATATATTCTTTATGTATCATGTATCATTGTTTTCTGTGTAGGAAAGTGTATATTTCATGTGAAAAAAAAAAAATTTAATACTTTTGGGTATCTGGAACGGAATAATTGGATTTCCATTATTTCTTTTGGGGAAAATTAATTCGGCTAACAATAAAATCGGTTAAGGACAAGCTTTCTGGAATGGATTAAAATCATTACCTGAGGGTCCACTGTATATATATATATCTATACATATACAGTGGAACCCCGCCCAACGGCGGCATCAAGTAACAGCAAATTCGTCTAATGGTGCTCTTTGGCATAAAAAAAATGGCTCTACCAATGGCGAAAAATTCAACTAACGGTGTTCGTCCTGAACTTGTCCATGCGGCAGAAGCATGGCCTAAGCGGGCCCAGCCACTCCAAGACTCCATGTACAGCCAGTGTGCCAGTGTTTACAAGCCATTTCGGTCGATTCCAAATGTCCTGCGATATATTTTGTATTATTCCAGTGTTTTTAGTGCTTGTAACTGCTAAATAAGTCACCATGGGCCCAAAGAAAGTTTCTAGTGCCAGCCCTGTCATAAAGAAGGAAAGAAACAATAAAATTCAAGAAAAAACTCGTAACAAAGTACCAAAGTGGAGGAGGAAGAGAGAGGGGAGCATGTGCCTTCTGCAGTGATTCATTGATTCTACGATATGTACAATGCTAAAGCAGCAGGTATCGATAAAGGCTATAGTGCCAGCCAGTGATAAAGTGCAGAGTTAACAGTGTAGCAAGTAAGTTAAGCAAGTAAATGATACAAAAACGACACGAAAGTAACTCTCCATAGTTGTTGGATGTGTGTACATCCGCTTAACATATGCCAGCCTGCTATCTTCCACTACCCTAAACCTTTGCCAGCATCTCCTCCATCAAACTTACTAATTAAACTAACATCTCCTCCAAGGTAAGTGTAAATATAAAAGTGTAAGCATAAAAGTAAATATTCTTCTTCTTTCAACATACCAGCCGTATCCCACTGAGGTGGGGTGGCCCAAAAGAAAAAACTGAAGTTTCTCCTTTTAAATTTAGTAATATATACAGGAGAAGGGGTTACTAGCCCCTTGCTCCCGGCATTTTAGTCGCCTCTTACGACAAGCATGGCTTACAGAGGAAGAATTCTGTTCCACTTCCCCATGGAGATAAGAGGAAATAAACAAGAACAAGAATTAGAAAGAAAATAGAAGAAAACCCAGAGGGGTGTGTATATATATGCTTGTACATGTATGTGTAGTGTGACCTAAGTGTAAGTAGAAGTAGCAAGACTTACCTGTAATCTTGCATATTTATGAGGCAGACAAAAGACACCAGCAACCCTACCATCATGTAAAACGATTACAGGCTTTCGTTTTACACTCACTTGGCAGGACGGTAGTACCTCCCTGGGCGGTTGCTGTCTACCAACCTACTACCTACAAAAGTAAATATATTAAGTGTAAATATAAAAGGACCCCAATGGAAATACGTAAGTCACTCTGACTTTATTTAAAAATCTTGATACAGTAAAAAAAACTTTTGATAAAGAATTCCCCCCAAAATGCTGATGGATGTGTCTATAAGATTCCTTGTAAAATTTGCGATAAAGTTTATTACGGTCAAACTGGTAAAAGTCTCGAACTTAGATTAAAACAACATAAATATAGCATTGGAACTGGACAAGATTCCAATGCTCTATTTATTCATGTGAGAGACTTTAACCATCCAAATGATTTTCAAAAAGTTAAGAAAGTTGTATCAAGCAAGTCCATGGTTGACAGAAATATAATTGAATCTTGTTTCATAAAAAGCAGTTTTGAAAATAATATGAATATTTCCTTAGGTTTGTATAAATTAGATTCATTTATAATTAATAAAATTTGGTTAGAGTTTAATAATACATTACCTGGAGTTTACTTGGAAAGAGTTCCGGGGGTCAACGCCCCCGCAGCCCGGTCTGTGACCAGGCCTCCTGGTGGATCAGAGCCTGATCAACCAGGCTGTTGCTGCTGGCTGCACGCAAACCAACGTACGAGCCACAGCCCGGCTGATCAGGAACTGACTTTAGGTGCTTGTCCAGTGCCAGCTTGAAGACTGCCAGGGGTCTGTTGGTAATCCCCCTTATGTGTGCTGGGAGGCAGTTGAACAGTCTCGGGCCCCTGACACTTATTGTATGGTCTCTTAACGTGCTAGTGACACCCCTGCTTTTCATTGGGGGGATGGTGCATCGTCTGCCAAGTCTTTTGCTTTCGTAGTGAGTGATTTTCGTGTGCAAGTTCGGTACTATTCCCTCTAGGATTTTCCAGGTGTATATAATCATGTATCTCTCCCTCCTGCGTTCCAGGGAATACAGGTTTAGGAACCTCAAGCGCTCCCAGTAATTGAGGTGTTTTATCTCCGTTATGCATGCTGTGAAAGTTCTCTGTACATTTTCTAGGTCGGCAATTTCACCTGCCTTGAAAGGTGCTGTTAGTGTGCAGCAATATTCCAGCCTAGATAGAACAAGTGACCTGAAGAGTGTCATCATGGGCTTGGCCTCCCTAGTTTTGAAGGTTCTCATTATCCATCCTGTCATTTTTCTAGCAGATGCGATTGATACAATGTTATGGTCCTTGAAGGTGAGATCCTCCGACATGATCACTCCCAGGTCTTTGACATTGGTGTTTCGCTCTATTTTGTGGCCAGAATTTGTTTTGTACTCTGATGAAGATTTAATTTCCTCATGTTTACCATATCTGAGTAATTGAAATTTCTCATCGTTGAACTTCATATTGTTTTCTGCAGCCCACTGAAAGATTTGGTTGATGTGCGCCTGGAGCCTTGCAGTGTCTGCAATGGAAGACACTGTCATGCAGATTCGGGTGTCATCTGCAAAGGAAGACACGGTGCTGTGGCTGACATCCTTGTCTATGTCGGATATGAGGATGAGGAACAAGATGGGAGCGAGTACTGTGCCTTGTGGAACAGAGCTTTTCACCGTAGCTGCCTCGGACTTTACTCTGTTGACGACTACTCTCTGTGTTCTGTTAGTGAGGAAATTATAGATCCATCGACCGACTTTTCCTGTTATTCCTTTAGCACGCATTTTGTGCGCTATTATGCCATGGTCACACTTGTCGAAGGCTTTTGCAAAGTCTGTATATATTACATCTGCATTCTTTTTGTCTTCTAGTGCATTTAGGACCTTGTCGTAGTGATCCAATAGTTGAGACAGACAGGAGCGACCTGTTCTAAACCCATGTTGCCCTGGGTTGTGTAACTGATGGGTTTCTAGATGGGTGGTGATCTTGCTTTTTAGGACCCTTTCAAAGATTTTTATGATATGGGATGTTAGTGCTATTGGTCTGTAGTTCTTTGCTGTTCCTTTACTGCCCCCTTTGTGGAGTGGGGCTATGTCTGTTGTTTTTAGTAACTGTGGGACAACCCCCGTGTCCATGCTCCCTCTCCATAGGATGGAAAAGGCTCGTGATAGGGGCTTCTTGCAGTTCTTGATGAACACAGAGTTCCATGAGTCTGGCCCTGGGGCAGAGTGCATGGGCATGTCATTTATCGCCTGTTCGAAGTCATTTGGCATCAGGATAACATCGGATAGGCTTGTGTTAATCAAATTTTGTGCTCTCTCATAAAAAATTTATTTTGATCTTCGACTCTCAGTCTGGTTAGCGGCTTGCTAAAAACTGAGTCATATTGGGACTTGAGTAGCTCACTCATTTCCTTGCTGTCATCTGTGTAGGACCCATCTTGTTTAAGTAGTGGCCCAATACTGGACGTTGTTCTCGACTTTGATTTGGCATAGGAGAAGAAATACTTTGGGTTTCTTTCGATTTCATTTATGGCTTTTAGTTCTTCCCGCGATTCCTGACTCCTAAAGGATTCTTTTAGCATAAGTTCGATGCTTGCTATTTCTCTGACCAGTGTCTCCCTACGCATTTCAGATATATTGACCTCTTTTAGCCACTCTGTTATTCTTTTCCGTCGCCTGTAAAGGGAGCGCCTGTCTCTTTCTATTTTACATCTACTCCTCCTTTTTCTTAGAGGAATAAGCCTTGTGCATTCATCGAGTGCCACCGAGTTAATCTGTTCTAGGCATAAGTTGGGGTCTGTGTTGCTTAGTATATCTTCCCAGCTTATATCGGTTAGGACTTGGTTTACTTGGTCCCACTATGTTTTTGTTATTGAAGTTGAATTTGGTGAATGCTCCCTCATGACCAGTCTCATTATGTCGGTCTGGGGCTCCACGCATACATGTCTGAACTTCAATTATGTTGTGATCTGAGTATATTGTTTTTGATATGGTGACATTTCTTATCAGATCATCATTGTTAGTGAAGATGAGGTCTAGTGTATTCTCCCATCTAGTAGGCTCTATTATTTGCTGGTTTAAATTGAATTTTGTGCAGAGATTTAAAAGCTCGTGTGAGTGTGAGTTTTCATCAGAGCTGCCTCCTGGTGTTATTACTGCAACAATATTATTTGCTATATTCCTCCATTTTAGGTGCCTTAAGTTGAAATCCCCCAGGAGCAAGATGTTGGGTGCAGGAGTTGGAAGATTTTCCAGACAGTGGTCAATTTTTAACAGCTGTTCCTGGAATTGCTGGGATGTTGCATCCGGAGGCTTGTAGACTACCACAATGACTAGGTTTTTGTTCTCGACCTTTACTGCTAAAACTTCCACTACATCATTTGAGGCATTAAGCAGTTCTGTGCAAACAAGTGACTCTGCAATGTACAGGCCAACCCCCCCCTTTTGCCTGTTCACTCTTTCACATCTGTATAGGTTGTAACCTGGGATCCATATTTCGTTGTCCAAGTGATCCTTTATGTGGGTCTCAGTGAAAGCCGCGAACATTGCCTTTGCCTCTGCAAGCAGTCCACGGATGAAAGGTATTTTGTTGTTTGTTGCTGGCTTTAGACCCTGTATATTTGCAAAGAAGAATGTCATCGGACTGGTGGTATTGTTGGTACTGGGGGGGGGGATTTTTTTTCCAGCATTAGTATCTGTATCTGTTGGTTTGGAGTGGAGTGTACTATGTACAACAACCATATGAAGTAATTGTAAAATGCAAAATGACTAACATTCCTTTCTAATGATGTAACAATGCTCAGTGGGGTCTGACAAATAATAAACCTTATTTCTTGGGTAGAATGATTTGTTGGTGGGTTGTCGTGAGGACCTGTCTAGTTGGACCAGCGGACCTACTGCAGTGTTCCTCTTTTCTTATGAGTCCGGTATTGTCCTGCTTCAGGTGTTTCTTTGTTGTGGGAATTGACTTTGAGGTGTGGTCTATTCCATTTAATTGCCTTCCTTTGATGTATTACTTTCATAGTTCCTTGACAATGTGAGTAGTCACGAAAGCACTTGGAATGTCACTACTCTTTCACAGTGGTTGTTTTGCATATATATATATATATATATATTTATATATATATATATATATATATATATATATATATATATATATATATATATATATATATATATATATATATTTAACAAGTCGGCCATCTCCCACCGAGGCAGAGTGACCCAAAAAGAAAGAAAATCCCCAAAAAGAAAGTACTTTCATCATCATTCAACACTTTCACCTCATATGTATATACAGTGGAGCCTCTACTTGCGAGCGTGTCCACATGCAAGTTTTTCCAAATACAAGGAGTCAATGGGTCAATTTTTTGCTTCCATACGCGAGCAAAATTTCCATAAGCGAGCAGACCTCAGACAGGTTCCTTGACACTGGTGAGGGGCTCTTGCTCTTGATCTCGGGAATTGTATCTCATTTGTTTGTTGGACTATCTTATTGAAACTTGGGCAATGTATGATGGAAAGATGCTTCTTAATGTACACCAAAAATGAAAGAAATCTAAGCATAAATAATGGAGTTCACTTCTCAGCAATTAGCCACCCCTTAGCGATATATTCGTATGGTTTTTATGGTTGTATTCTCCTTTTTTCCTTGGTCTCATTTGATAGAATGGAAGATATATTACAGAAATAGATATGATTTTGATTGCTTTCACAATGAAAAGTACCTTGAAATTGAGCTCAATGTAGGAGAAATGGTCCATTGCTTGGCTATGTTTAAGAGTAAACATTCCAGTATGCAGTCGTGAATGGGCTGACATTATTTATACAATTATTGCAATAAGTAATAACAGTAAATCTTATATTTTGTGTGAATAAAAATTACAAATTATTTATAAAATAATAATAATAATAATAATAATAATATGTATAATAATAATACATATTATAATAATAATAGTATAATAATACAATAATAATAATATATGTATAATAATAATACATTTATAATAATAATGTACTATATACAGGAAGGCCCCGCTTTACAGCGTTTCACTTTACGGCGTTCCGCTAATACGGTCATTTCAAATTATGACCAAAACTCGCTATACGGCTCCCCCCACCTGACTTTCTAATACGGTCACCGCGCCCCACCTTGTTTGTTAACATTCTTCGTGAGTTCAGTAAGCACTAAGTATCTCCATTTTGTCTGGAAACTCCAAAATTTCAAATGTTTTTAAAAGTTATTTCATATTTTATATATACTCTGATAATTATACTTATGTATACCTGTACTTAAATAAACTTACATACTGTGCTGGCATGCAGGTACACATTAAAATCAGTAAGAGTGTCATATGTCTCCAGACGTCATATTAGTAATGATAATAATAATCATCGTCTCATTTAAATGTCGTATATTACGTTAAATACACATTTTCATTAATCCATCTATGATATTTTTTCAAAATTATATAATAAACACGATACATAACATAAAAAGATGATAAATACACCCCACAATAGAATAAATAAACATAAATATGAGATGTGGTAGCAGACGACTTGCACAAGTGACGCCATATTAGAAATGCTAATAATAATAATAATAATAATCACCGAGTCTTATTAAATGTTGTATATTACGTTAATATACACATTTTCATTAATCCATCCATGATATTTTTTTCAAAATTATATAATAAACACGATACATAACATAAAAAGATGATAAATACACCCTACAATAGAATAGATAAACATAAATATGAGATGTGGTAGCCAGGTAACTTGTACAAGTGATGCCAAGAATAACATTTTCTCTAATCTAACATAAGAGAAAATGTGTTACTGGGGGTAACTGTAGAAAATTATTCCTTTCGTATGTATGTAAGTAAGTTTATTCAGGTATACACAAATACAGTTACATAGATTATCATACATAACAACATATGTGTAGAGAACCTAGGATAACCCAAAAAAGTCCGAGTGACTTATTTGCATTGCCTTCACTCAGAGCATCATTTCTTCTCAAAATGATGTTACATGAGAATGGGAGCGTTCTTCTTTATTAATTCTACCGTATCAATGTAGAGACAACCTGTACACAATGTAACTTGTACACAAACCAGACGTGTACACTTTGTTTGTTTACAAAACTTACGTTCGCCTGGTTTGTTTACATAACTCTGCGCCTGTCCCCTCTCATGCACTCATTCTTTCTCTCTCTCATTTATTTGTTTTATCTCATTTACTTACTCCTGACCCTACATTAAGACTACAAATATTTTAAGGTAAGTAATGAGTGAACTGTATATACATTTTATCGCTCTGGGATGCTTAAATATCATAGAATATATGTGTGGGTGGGTTGGCCTGGTATGGTAGCCCGGCTGACTACCATACATACCACACTTGATTTTTTACAATAAATACTACTCATCTCACCCTATATTTTAAGGTAAGTAATGAGTGAACTGTATATACATTTTATCGCTCTGGGATGCTTAAATATCATAGAATTGTATGTGTGGGTGGGGGTGGCCCGGTATGGTAGCCTGGCTGACTACCATACATACCACACTTGATTTCTTACAATAAATACTACTTGTCTCACCCTAGATTAAGACTATAAATATTTTAAGGTAAGTAATGAGTGCACTATGTGTGTATTGTACTTTTTTATTGTTTTCTGATGCCTGGTTCTATTGCTAACTTAATATATGTTAGTGTAAACTTGTTATCTAGTGTTTGTATGTATTTGTAAGTGGAAAAAAAGGGTGTTCCACTTTATGGCAGCTTCCGCTTTACGGCGGTAGCCTGGAACCTAACCAGCCGTATAAGTGGGGCCTTCCTGTATATAATAATTATAATAATAGACGGCTTCAAAAGGCTGTCGCCAGATGGCAGTGTTTACCACAACAAAGAGGGAGAGGTTGTGGCTGCCTCCACCTGTTACATAATGACATATTTTATTCATTCTAGACTATATATCAGGTTTCTATGTGATTTATAGCTGTATAGTCCTTGTGGCTTAGCGCTTCTTTTTGATTATAATAATATGTGATTTATATTGTTTATTATTTCATATTAGATGAATTATGATAGATAAATAAGCAATAGAGTTGATGATAGTGAAATATTCAAGGGGTATGTTGTCCTGTCTCCAGACAAACTCCCGTTGGCCGCCGACACTGCCCATACCACTACATGAATGACATATTTTATTCATTCTAGAGTATATATCAGGTTTCCATGTTATTTATATTATGTCATGTTAGATGAACTGTGATAGATAAATAAGCCGTATAGATGATATTAGTGAAATTATTCATGAAGTATTTTGCCCGGTCTCTAGACAAACTCTCGTCCACCACCGACACCGTCTATACCACTACATGAATTATTTATTATTATTTTTTTTATTATCACACTGGCCGATTCCCACCAAGGCAGGGTGGCCCGAAAAAGAAAAACTTTCACCATCATTCACTCCATCACTGTCTTGCCAGAAGGGTGCTTTACACTACAGTTTTTAAACTGCAACATTAACACCCCTCCTTCAGAGTGCAGGCACTGTACTTCCCATCTCCAGGACTCAAGTCCGGCCTGCCGGTTTCCCTGAATCCCTTCATAAATGTTACTTTGCTCACACTCCAACAGCACGTCAAGTATTAAAAACCATTTGTCTCCATTCACTCCTATCAAACACGCTCACGCATGCCTGCTGGAAGTCCAAGCCCCTAGCACACAAAACCTCCTTTAACCCCTCCCTCCAACCCTTCCTAGGCCGACCCCTACCCCGCCTTCCTTCCACTACAGACTGATACACTCTTGAAGTCATTCTGTTTCGCTCCATTCTCTCTACATGTCCGAACCACCTCAACAACCCTTCCTCAGCCCTCTGGACAACAGTTTTGGTAATCCCGCACCTCCTCCTAACTTCCAAACTACGAATTCTCTGCATTATATTCACACCACACATTGCCCTCAGACATGACATCTCCACTGCCTCCAGCCTTCTCCTCGCTGCAACATTCATCACCCACGCTTCACACCCATATAAGAGCGTTGGTAAAACTATACTCTCATACATTCCCCTCTTTGCCTCCAAGGACAAAGTTCTTTGTCTCCACAGACTCCTAAGTGCACCACTCACTCTTTTTCCCTCATCAATTCTATGATTCACCTCATCTTTCATAGACCCATCTGCTGACACGTCCACTCCCAAATATCTGAATACATTCACCTCCTCCATACTCTCTCCCTCCAATCTGATATTCAATCTTTCATCACCTAATCTTTTTGTTATCCTCATAACCTTACTCTTTCCTGTATTCACCTTTAATTTTCTTCTTTTGCACACCCTACCAAATTCATCCACCAATCTCTGCAGCTTCTCTTCAGAATCTCCCAAGAGCACAGTGTCATCAGCAAAGAGCAGCTGTGACAACTCCCACTTTGTGTGTGATTCTTTATCTTTTAACTCCACGCCTCTTGCCAAGACCCTCGCATTTACTTCTCTTACAACCCCATCTATAAATATATTAAACAACAACGGTGACATCACACATCCTTGTCTAAGGCCTACTTTTACTGGGAAAAAATTTCCCTCTTTCCTACATACTCTAACTTGAGCCTCACTATCCTCGTAAAAACTCTTCACTGCTTTCAGTAACCTACCTCCTACACCATACACTTGCAACATCTGCCACATTGCCCCCCTATCCACCCTGTCATACTCCTTTTCCAAATCCATAAATGCCACAAAGACCTCTTTAGCCTTATCTAAATACTGTTCACTTATATGTTTCACTGTAAACACCTGGTCCACACACCCCCTACCTTTCCTAAAGCCTCCTTGTTCATCTGCTATCCTATTCTCCGTCTTACTCTTAATTCTTTCAATTATAACTCTACCATACACTTTACCAGGTACACTCAACAGACTTATCCCCCTATAATTTTTGCACTCTCTTTTATCCCCTTTGCCTTTATACAAAGGAACTATGCATGCTCTCTGCCAATCCCTAGGTACCTTACCCTCTTCCATACATTTATTAAATAATTGCACCAACCACTCCAAAACTATATCCCCACCTGCTTTTAACATTTCTATCTTTATCCCATCAATCCTGGCTGCCTTACCCCCTTTCATTTTACCTACTGCCTCACGAACTTCCCCCACACTCACAACTGGCTCTTCCTCACTCCTACAAGATGTTATTCCTCCTTGCCCTATACACGAAATCACAGCTTCCCTATCTTCATCAACATTTAACAATTCCTCAAAATATTCCCTCCATCTTCCCAATACCTCTAACTCTCCATTTAATAACTCTCCTCTCCTATTTTTAACTGACAAATCCATTTGTTCTCTAGGCTTTCTTAACTTGTTAATCTCACTCCAAAACTTTTTCTTATTTTCAACAAGATTTGTTGATAACATCTCACCCACTCTCTCATTTGCTCTCTTTTTACATTGCTTCACCACTCTCTTAACCTCTCTCTTTTTCTCCATATACTCTTCCCTCCTTGCATCACTTCTACTTTGTAAAAACGTCTCATATGCTAACTTTTTCTCCCTTACTACTCTCTTTACATCATCATTCCACCAATCGCTCCTCTTCCCTCCTGCACCCACTTTCCTGTAACCACAAACTTCTGCTGAACACTCTAACACTACATTTTTAAACCTACCCCATACCTCTTCGACCCCATTGCCTATGCTCTCATTAGCCCATCTATCCTCCAATAGCTGTTTATATCTTACCCTAACTGCCTCCTCTTTTAGTTTATAAACCTTCACCTCTCTCTTCCCTGATGCTTCTATTCTCCTTGTATCCCATCTACCTTTTACTCTCAGTGTAGCTACAACTAGAAAGTGATCTGATATATCTGTGGCCCCTCTATAAACATGTACATCCTGAAGTCTACTCAACAGTCTTTTATCTACCAATACATAATCCAACAAACTACTGTCATTTCGCCCTACATCATATCTTGTATACTTATTTATCCTCTTTTTCTTAAAATATGTATTACCTATAACTAAACCCCTTTCTATACAAAGTTCAATCAAAGGGCTCCCATTATCATTTACACCTGGCACCCCAAACTTACCTACCACACCCTCTCTAAAAGTTTCTCCTACTTTAGCATTCAGGTCCCCTACCACAATTACTCTCTCACTTGGTTCAAAGGCTCCTATACATTCACTTAACATCTCCCAAAATCTCTCTCTCTCCTCTGCATTCCTCTCTTCTCCAGGTGCATACACGCTTATGATGACCCACTTCTCACATCCAACCTTTACTTTAATCCACATAATTCTTGAATTTACACATTCATATTCTCTTTTCTCCTTCCATAACTGATCATTTAACATTACTGCTACCCCTTCCTTTGCTCTAACTCTCTCAGATACTCCATTATTCATTATAGAGTATATATCATGTTTCTATGTTACTTATATTGTTTATGTCATATTAGATGAACTGTGATAGATAAATAAGCCGTATAGATGATATTAGTGAAATTATTCATGAAGTATTTTGCCCGGTCTCCAGACAAACTCTCGTCCACCGCCAACACCACTCATACCACTACATGAATAACATATTTTACTCATTTTAGAGTATATAAGAGATTTCTATGTTATTTATATTGTTTATTATGGCATACTAGATGAAGTGAGATGGATAAATAAGCCGTAGGTTTGATATTAGCGAAATTATTGAAGTACAGAATTCCACTGGAACGGATTAATTGCATTTCAGTTAATTTAAATGAGGAAAATTGACTCTGCAAATGAGCAAATCCAGTTGTGAGCAAGGTCATGGAACGGATTAAACTCGCAAGTAGAGGTTCCACTGTATATATATATATATATACACACACACTTACTATCCGACTTACAACCGAGTTCGGTTCCGAGAAACCAGTCGTAAGTCGAAATGGTCGTAAGTCGAACTTTACTACTGAATATCAACAAAACATTTTTGTAATGACTTTGTTTTATTTTGGTATTTCACGTTTTACTTTACTTTTTATGCTGTTAGTACTGTATTTTATACTGTAAGGTTTAGGACAAACACTGTGTACAACACAAATAGTTGTTTATTTCCCAGAAATTTGGCATAAAAAACACGGTCGTAAGTCGAGTGGTCATAAGTCGAGCAAGTCGTAAGTTGGATGGTAGGTGTATATATATATATATATATATATATATATATATATATATATATATATATATATATATATATATATATATATATATATATATATATATATGTCGTGCCGAATAGGCAGAACTTGCGATCTTGGCTTAAATAGCAACGCTCATCTTGCCATATGGGACAAGTGAAAATTTGTGTATGCAATAATTTCACCAAAATCATTCTGAACCTAACAAAAAAAAATATATTTGATTGTGTTTGTTTAGTACTAAATTATTGTAAACGTATTTAAAATATATTTAGTTGGGTTAGGCTAAAATAAATTGTTCTTGTTATAATAAGGTTAGGTAAGTTTTCTATGATTCTTTTGGTGCAAAATTAAAAATTTTTACATTAACATTAATGAAAAAATATATCTTTAAACATATAAGAGAAAATTTCAGAAAGGACTTAATTTTAAACGAGTTCTTGCTAATTGACCAGTTTTATATATTCGGCACGACATATATATATATATATATATATATATATATATATATATATATATATATATATATATATATATATGCAATAAGATCACAGTAATCAGGTGATTTCAAAATATGCAAAACAACCACTCTGAAAGAATAGAGAAATTCCAAGCGCTTTCGTGACTACTCACATTATCAAGGAACTGACAAGGAACAGTTCCTTGATAATGTGAGTAGTCACGAAAGCGCTATACACAAACACTGATCTCTGGCTGAAGGAGACTCAAACCTACGAACCTTAGGACAAGGTACGCAGTGCTTTACCAATCTACCCACACTGGGCAATATCTTGGCGTGTAGCTTGCGCTACACATTTGATCCAAGGCAGCCAGCTTTCAGGGAGAAGGCTTACAGCTTTTCATCTCATCCCCTGCATGCATCAGCCTTACTAGAGATTTTAACAATGCAAGGAATTCACGAGAGCAGGCGAAATATACACAAACACTGATCTCTGGCTGAAGATTACAGATTACAGATTACAGAGGTACGTAATGGGTCCAGGGACTGGGCCCCAAAGTTTTGTTGGCTGAACTAGGTACAAGGTAATCAACTCACAAGTTACAAAGGTAATGAATACTGTAAGAATGGTTACTTACGTTTATACATGGCTACAATCATGAACAAATTATAGTGTAATGAGCAATTCACACTTCCACACCCAGTCACAACTGTAGTGAGTTATTGGTGCAAATATTGATTGTTGAGACACACACACACTGAAGGAGACCTGGACAATACCTTGGCGTGTAGCTTGTGCTACACATTTGATCCAAGGCAGCCAGCTTTCAGGGAGAAGGCTTACAGCTTTTCATCTCTCAAGTCTGGTTATATAAAAATAACTGGTGTCCCAGAATCCCTTCATTAAATATTACCCTGCTCACACTCCAGCAGCTTCATCAGGTCCCAAATACCATTTGTCTCCATTCACTCCTATCTAACATGCTCACACATGCCTGCTGGAAATCCATGCCCCTCACCCACAAAACCTCCCTTACCCCTTCCTTCCAACCTTTTTGAGGATGACCCCTACCCCGCCTTCCTTCCCCTACAGATTTATACGCTCTCCATGTCGTTCTACTTTGATCCATTCTCTCTAAATGACCAAACCACCTCAACAACCCCTCTTTAGCCCTCTGACTAATACTTTTATTAACTTCTCCTAATTTTGACACTCCAAAGTTTCTGCATAATATTTACACCACACATTGCCCTTAGACAGGACATCTCCACTGCCTGCAACTGCCTCCTCACTGCTGCATTTACAACCCAAGCTTCACATCCATATAAAAGTGTTGGTACTACTATACTTTCATACATTCCCTTCTTTTCCTCCATAGATAACATTTTTCGTTTCCACATATACCTCAATGCACCACTCGCCTGTTTTCCTTCATCAGTTCTATGATTAATCTCATCCTTCATAAATCCATCCGCTGTCACGTTAACTCCCAAGTATCTGAAAACATTCACTTCTTCCATACTCCTCCTCCCCAATTTGATATCCAATTTTTCTTTATCTAAATCATTTGATACCCTCATCACCTTATTCTTTTCTATGTTCGCTTTCAACTTTCTACCTTTACACACACTCCCAAACTCGTCCACTAACCTTTGCAATTTTTCTTTAGAATCTCACATAAGCACAGTATCATCAGCAAAAAGCAACTGTGTCAATTCCCATTTTGTATTTGATTCCCCATAATTTAATCCCACCTCTCTCCCAAACACCCTAGCATTTACTTCTTTTACAACCCCATCTATAAATATATTAACCATGGTGACATTACACATCCCTGTCTAAGACCTACTTTTACCGGGAAGTAGTCTCCCTCTCTTCTAGACACCCTAACCTGAGCCTCACTATCCTCATAAAAACTCTTTTACAGCATTTAGTAACTTACCACCTATTCCATATACTTGCAACATCTGCCACATTGCTCCCCTATCCACTCTATCATATGCCTTTCCTAAATCCATAAATGCAATGAAAACTTCCCTACCTTTATCTAAATACTGTTCACATATGTGCTTCAATGTAAACACTTGATCTACACATCCCCTACCCACTCTAAAACCTCCTTGCTCATCCGCAATCCTACATTCTGTCTTGCCTCTAATTCTTTCAATAATAACCCTACCGTACACTTTTCCTGGTATACTCAGTAAACTTATTCCTCAATAATTTTTATAGTCTCCTTTGCCCCCCTTCCCTTTATATAAAGGGACTATACATGCTCTCTGCCAATCCCTAGGTACCTTCCCCTCTTTCATACATTTATTAAACAAAAATACCAACCACTCCAACACTATATTCCCCCCCCCCCCCCGCACTTTTAACATTTCTGTCATGATCCCGTCAGATCCAACTGCTTTACCCCCTTTCATTCTACGTAATTCTTTATGCACCTCCCCCATACTCACATCCTGTTCCTCACTCCTAAAAGATGGTATATGTCCCGGGCCAGTGCATGAAATTACTGCCTCCCTTTCTTTGTCGACATTTAAAAGTCCCTCAATATATTCTCGCCATCTACCCAATACCTCCATCTCCCCATCTACTAACTCCCCTACTCTGTTTTTAACTGACAAATGCATTCGTTCCCTAGGCTTTCTTAACTTGTTTAACTCACTCCAGAATTTTTTCTTATTATCATTAAAAGTTCTTGACAGTGTCTCACCCACTCTATCATCTGCTCTCCTTTTGCATTCTCTCACCACTCTCTTCACCTTTCTTTTACTCTCCATATACTCTACTCTTCTTATAACACTTCTGCTTTGTAAAAACCTCTCATAAGTTACCTTTTTCTCTTTTATCACACCCTTTACTTCATCATTCCACCAATCACTCCTCTTTCCTCCTGCACCCACCCTCCCATGGCCACAAACGTCTGCCCCACATTCTAACACTGCATTTTTAAAGCTATTCCAACCCTCATCACCCATCCCCCCCAGTACTCATACTTGCACTAGCTCACCTTTCTGCCCATAGTTGCTTATATCTCACCCAAACTTCTTCGTCCCTTAGTTTATGCACTTTTACCTCTCTCTTACTTGTTGTTGCCATTTTCCTTTTGTCCCATTTACCTCTTACTCTAACTATGGCTATAACTAAATAATGATCAGATATATCAGTTAACCCTCTAAAAACATGCTAACACCCAGCATTCTCAAATCCATAAATACAAAACACCACTATGAAAAACAGTACAGAATGGGTCACATAACCAGAGACCAAACAAAACGTTACTCGTCAATCCTAACCAGCCTGATAAGAAGGGCAAAAAAATTGTATTATGAGAACAGATTATCCAACTTATGAGGTGATATAAAAAAGACCTGGAAAACCCTATCAGAAATTCTAGGAACAAAAAAGATATAACGAAATAGCGAAATAAAATTAGCAAAATCAGATGAACCCCAACTCCCACCAACAGAAACAGCAAACACACTCAATGATTTCTTCTCCACTATAGGACAAAACCTTGCCAATAAAATCCCAAGCTCAGATACCCCACCAAATGACTACCTCACTGGCAACTACCCGAACACACTGTTCCTAGCTCCGACTAACCCATACGAAGTCTCCCTTATTATCAACGCACTAAAAAACAAGGCAGGAGATTTAAATACCTTACCACCCTTTATATACAAAAAAGTGTCACAAGTGCTATCATCAATCATTGCAACACTCTTTAACAAATCCAATGAATCCTCTACCTTCCCTACAGTTCTCAAAATAGCAAGGGTCACCCCGATCCATAAAGGAGGAGACCAAACAGAGTTGAATAACTATAGGTCAATATCCAACTTACACCCTCTCTCTAAAATCTTCGAAAAATTAATTCATAAACGAATCTACTCCTACCTCATCTTCCAAAACATACTCAACCCCTGCCAATTTGGATTCAGGCCTAATAAAAATACTAATGATGCTATTATACACATGCTAGAACATATATACACTGCAATAGAGAAAAAAGAAATCCCACTGGGGATCTTCATTGACTTACATAAAGCTTTTGATACAGTTGACCATGACTTGCTCCACATAAAATTGTCACACTGTGGTATAAGAGGGCACTCCCTGAACTACCTCAAGTCATACCTCAGCAACAGAAGCAAATATGTGTACGCAAATGGGGCAAACTCTTCCGCACAACCAATTACAGTTGGTGTCCCACAGGGAAGTGTCTTTGGCCCTCTTCTCTTTCTCCTATACATAAATGACCTTCCAAATGCTTCACAATTACTCAAACCCACACTATTTGCAGATGACACTACATACGTCTTCTCTCACCCGAGCACAGTTACACTAGCCAATACTGTAAATACCGAATTACAGAAAATATCTACCTGGATGAGGACTAACAAACTTACACTAAACATTGACAAAACCTACTTCATTCAGTTTGGTAACAGAGCTACAGATGTCCCTCTTAACATAATGATAAACGGATCACCTATCACAAAGCTAACTGAGGGAAAATTCTTAGGAATCCACCTTGATAATAGACTCAAATTTCATACACATATACAACAAATTTCTAAGAAAATTTCCAAGACCGTAGGCATACTATCGAAGATACGGTACTATGTTCCACAGTCAGCCCTCCTGGCCCTATATCACTCTCTTATTTACCCCTATCTCACCTATGGAATTTGTGCATGGGGCTCAACAACAATTAACCATCTCAGACCACTAATTACCCAACAAAAGGCTGCAGTCAGAATGATAACAAATTCCCACTACAGGCAGCACACTCCACCAATATTCAAAACACTAAACCTACTCACCATACAAAACATCCATACTTATTACTGCACCTATTACATAAATAGAACACTTAACTCTGATATTAACCCTCCCCACAAACATCTCCTTGCCAACCTCAACAGAACACATGACCATAAACACAAGGCACAGATCATTCTTTGATGTTCCTCGTGTCCATCTCACGCTATGCAAAAACTCAGTGCACATAAAAGGCCCTAAAATCTGGAATTCATTACCTGTAAATATAAAAGAAACACTACCTGTTTATAAATTCAAGTCTCTTCTCAAAGATCACTTACTCACCCAAAACCAAATAAATACTGAATAACTGAACCTTATAAATTGTATATCTTAAATGTTTCTCACAATTATATCACATAAATGTTAAACCTAAGACCCAATCTAACTTTGTTATTTTTTAAATACACTACCTAACAGAATACTCCATTCGACTGAATGTACAGCAATGCATGCAACCATATGACCTGTCTTTGTAATACTCATTTGTGCTTTATTGTTATCTGTTTACAATAATGTTTTATCACTGATTACATCATTGCTTAGTTAATCTTAAGTTAATTTTAAGCCAGCCTGTAATGCTATGCATACAAGTGGCTTTGGCATGCTGCTCTTACCTGTATTTTTTTGTACCTCTGTATGTATGCTCAAATTACTAAATAAATAAATAAATAAATAAATCCTGAAGCCTACCCATCAACCTTTTATCCACCAATATATTATCTACCAAACTACTTTCATTACATGTTATATCATACTTTGTATATTTATTTATTCTCTTTTTCATAAAATATATACAGTGGACCCATACCTTACGATGGCATCGTGTTACGTTAAATCTGCCATATGATACATTTTAATGCAAAAATTTTGCCTCGCCTCATGATTCGTCCCGGTCTGGGAGGCATCCCATGTGTGGCCTGAGAGTGCCTCAGCTGCCCCGTGGGTGCCAGTGTTTACAAGCCAGCCAGTGCGGTCACATCCACGTATACAATCAGTACATTTCATATTGTCCCAGCGTTTTTAGTGATTGTACCTGCAAAATAAGTCACCATGGGCCCCAAGAAAGCTTCTAATGCCAACCATGCAGTAAAAAAGGTGAAAATTACTATGGAAATGAAGAAAGAGATAATTGCTAAGTACAAAAGTGGAGTGCGTGTATCGGAGCTGGCCAGGTTGTATACCAAACCCCAATCAGCCATCGCTACTATTGTGGCCAACAAAACGGCAATCAAGTAAGCTGTTCTTGCAAAAGGTGCAAGTTTGTTTTCGAAACAGAGATCACAAGTACTCGAAGATGTTGAGAGACTGTTATTGGTGTGGATAAACAAAAAACAGATAGCAGGAGATACCATCTCTCAAGCAATCATATGTAAAAAGGGTGGGAAATATGTACTATTGTACCACGGTCAGCTGCTCCTGCACCACGGTCAGCTGCTCCTGCACCATGGTCAGTTGTTGCTGCACCACCATCAGCTGTTGCTGCACCACAGTCAGCTGCTGCTGCACCACCATCAGCTGTTGCTGCACCACGGTCAGCTGCTGCTGCACCACGGTCAGCTACTGCTGCACCACAGTCAGCTGCTGCTACACCACTGTCAGCTGTTGCTGCACCATGGTCAGCTGTTGCTACACCAGTCAGCTGTTGATGAACTATGGTGAGCTGCTGTTGCACCACTGTGAGCTGTTGCTGAACCATGGTCAGCTGCTGCTGCACCACAGTCAGCTGCTGTGGAACCACAGTCAGCTGCTGCTGCACCACCATCAGCTCTTTCTGACCAACATGACTCATCTCGAACCTGTCTTATCATCTCGAACCTGAGTGCCTCAGCTTCCCTGCAGTCATTGTTTACAAGCCAGGGTGGCCGGTTGCATGCACACATTCGATACATTTTGTATTATTCCATTGTTTATAGTGCTTGTAACTGCTAAATAAGCCACCATGGGCCCAAAGAAAGCTTCTAGTGCCAACCCTGTGGTAAAAAGGGTGAGAAATATGTACTATCATACTACAGTTTATAAGTGGCTTTGGCATGCTGCTCTTATCTGTATTTTTTTGTACCTCTGTATGTATGCTCAAATTGTTAATAAATAAATAAATAAAAATAAACAGTCAGCTGCTGCTGCTCCACCATCAGCTGTTGTTGCACCACAGTTGGCTGTTGCTGAACCATGGTCAGCTGCAGTTGCACCATGGTCAACTGCTGCTGCACCACAGTCAGCTGCTGCTGCACCACTGTCAGCTGTTGCTGCACCACCATCAGCTGTTGCTGCACCATGGTCAGCTGCTGCTGCACCACAGTCAGCTGTTGCTGAACCACGGTCAGCTGCTGCTGCACCACAGTCAGCTGCTGCTGCACCACAGTCAGCTGCTGCTGTACCACCATCAGCTGTTTCTGACCAACATGACTCGTCCTGAACCTGTTCGTCCAGCCTGAGCACCTCAGCTTCCCTGCCGTCATTGTTTACAAGCCAGGGTGGCCAGTTGCATGCATACATTCGATACATTTTGTATTATTCCATTGTTTATAGTGCTTGTAACTGCTAAATAAGCCACCATGGGCCCAAAGAAAGCTTTTAGTGCCAACCCTGTGGTAAAAAGGGTGAGAAATATGTACTATCGTACCACGGTCAGCTGCTGCTGCACCACCGTCAGCTGTTGCTGCACCACAGTCAGCTGTTGCTGCACCACGGTCAGCTGTTACTGCACCACCGTCAGCTGTTGCTGCACCAGTCAGCTGTTGCTGAACCATGGTCAGCTGTTGCTGAACCACAGTGAGCTGCTGTTGCACCACGGTCAGCTGGTGCTGCACCACAGTCAGCTGCTGCTACACCACCGTCATCTGTTGCTGCACCACGGTCAGCTGCTGCTGCACCAAAGTCAGCTGTTGCTGCACCAAAGTCAGCTGTTGCTGCACCACGGTCAGCTGTTGCTGCACCACGGTCAGCTGGTCCTAGTGGCATTAAAAGAAGAAGGGAAGTAACCCCGGAAAAGGACATGCTACCTAAAGTCCCTTCTAAACATTAACAACTTCCACACTCTCCCCTCCTCCCATCCCATCAATCATCACCAGATCTTCAATAAAGGTAAGTGTCAGTTTGTGTATATTAAAATTAATATTTCATGTGGTAAAAAAATATTTTTTCATTCTTTGTGGTGTCTTGCACGGATTAATTTGATTTCCATTATTTCTTATGGGGGAAATTAATTCACCTTACGATAATTTCGGCATACGATGAGCTCTCAGGAACGGATTAATATCGTAAGTTGGGGGTCCACTTTATTACTTATTACCAAACCTTTTTCTACACATAGGTCAATTAAGGGCTCCCCATTTTCATTTACCCTTGGCACCCCAAATTTATCTACTCCCTCCACAACATTTTTACCCACTTTAGCATTGAATTCCCCACCCACAAGTACTCTCACACTTGGTTCAAAACTCCCCACACACTCACTCAACAATTCCCAAAACCTCTCTCTCTCTCTCTCTCTCTCTCTCTCTCTTCTCTACACCTCTCTTCACCAGGTGCATATACGCTTACTGTAACCCACTTTTCACATCCAACCTTTATTTTACTCCACATAATCCTTGAATTAGTACATTTATACTCCCTCTTTTCCTGCCATAGCTTATACTTCAACATTATTACTACTCCTTCTTTACCTCTAACTCTATTTGAAACCCCTGACCTAATCCCATTTACTTCTCTCCACTGAAACTCTCCCATCCTCTTCAGCTTTGTTTCACTTAAAGCCAGGACATCCAGCTTCTTCTCATTCATAGCATTCACAGTCATCCCTTTCTTATCATTCGCACATTCAGACATCCCACTTTGACAATTTTCTTCTTCTTTTTAATAATCTGTACAGGAAAAGGGGTTGCTTGCTCATTGTTCCCGGCATTTTAGTTGACTTTTACAACACGCATGGCTTACGGAGGAAAGATTCTTATTCCACTTCCCCATGGATGTAAAAGGAAAAGTAATAAGAACAAGAACTATTAAGATAAAATCAAAGAAAACTCAGATGAGTGTGTATAAATAAATGTGTACATGTATGTGTAGTGTGACCTAAGTGTAAGTAGAAGTAGCAAGATGTACCTGTAATCTTGCATATTTATGAGACA